>NC_056737.1:1653480723-1653700723 GCF_019279795.1 Protopterus annectens | reverse complement strand
AGGGTCAGATTTTATTTATTTATGTATTTTACATTTGTTAATCAGGATCTTCCAACTGAGTTGAATAGCCCTTTTTCAGCAGAGGCCCGGGGAGAAAAGCTCCAACATCTTATACAATTTTCTTTATAAATTAGCATTAAACATCAATGTTACAGGATTATTGCAAGGCATTAAGTAGCAATACAGTGTTATGCAGTGTCAATAATCAGGACTATAGCATAACTATTTCAAGATGTATAAAAAGAAATATGTCATTAAGATGAGTATAGTTTGTAGGTAAGTGGTTACAAAAACCCATCCCCAGATTTACTAATCCTCCATGTAAGACTTAATAAGTCTTACTCGGAGGCTGCAGTTGAATGGATTGACTTCAGCGTGCCATGAATATTCATGAGGGCATGCTGACTCATCTGTAACTCTTACACGGACTGAGTAGGAAAGCAGGGGGCATGTCTGAATGCCGAGCAGTCTAAAAGTCCACGCCCCTGCAAGGTTTTAAAAAGCATAATGTCAACAGACAAGACCGAGTTTGCTCAAATGTACTTGCACCCAACACCACACTCCCTGACACTGTAAACCCCCATCAAAATTATAAAACGTAACAAAATCCACGATATAGCTGCCCGTATTTGCACTTGTTTGCGCGGGTGTGCCCATTGCTTAACCACAGTTAGCAATTGTGACACTGAAGAGCATATAAGAACTACTTATGCAAATTAATCCAAATTGCAATAATGTAATGGTAGAGCGTATGCGCAGAAAGAAGGCATTCACGGTTCAATTCCCATGACTCCCCTTCATATTTATGTTTTAAATCAGTATTTGAAATAATACCAGACATATATGATTAATATATTATGAAAAGCAGTGAAATGGCTAATGTATCAGTGAACAAAATATATATTTTCAAATGATCCAGATATATAATAGCCTGCTCTGAAGCAGCGCTTTACCCAGCTAAACAGAGGTGCCCATAGTTTAATAGCGCTTTACCCAGCTAAACACAGGTGCCCATAGTTGAATAGTGGTTTACCCAGCTAAACAGAGGTGCCCATAGTTTATTAGCACTTTACCCATCTAAACAGAGGTGCCCATAGTTTAATAATGCTTTTCCCAGCTAAACAGAGTTGCCCATGGTTTAAAAGCGCTTTACCTAGCCCAAAGTGTTTGTGCGGACGTGCGTGCCGCGCCAACCAGGACACCGTATGGCACCAGGGAGCAACGTAGAGCTAAGTTGCTTAAACGCAGCCACACCCCCTAGCCTGTCTAGACAGTATTAAAATAAAACAGTGACAAGGTTCGAACCTAGGACCGTGTGCATCTTAATCAAAGTACAGAACCACTAAGCAATGATAACATAGGAAAAGCAACCACCATTAACATGCATATACTTACGAATGTTAGTTTAACCATTACTAAGCAGGTCTGCAGTCAGCCGAGAATTTTACAAAATGGCCAATCAGAAAAAAGTGCGGGAAATGCGGCATATTTAAGCCCCATAGGCAGGAATACTCACCATAACTGATTGTGGCACACATTTGCAGTCAGAATGGCAGGTGTAGGAGAAGGATCACACTTCTGAGCGCAACGTTGGGGCATCGAGGAGTCAAAATATATGGTTTGGCTGCTTGTCCACTGTCACAAGTCTAGACTCCTGCAGGGCCAGTTCCAAGGGACAGAGTACAAGGCATAGGCATGGAACTGGTTAGCTTGTGACCTCACCAGTGCCACAGGCATTCCCCGGACTGGTGAGCAGGTCTGCCACCACCATGCAGACCTGAAGAGATGAAAGCAGGACCGCCTGAACTAGTGGATACAGGAGGCCCGTGGGATGCAGGATGCCCCACAACTGAGTAAGTAGCCATGGAATGCAGTATGTAAGAATTGATAATGGAGTACGTATAACGGATAGGTATGTTTCAATATCCCTTCATTTACTTCACAGCTGCAGGTGACCGTGTCTCGAATCAGCAAGCCTATGCTGATAGGCTGCTAAGGTTGCACCACCAAGCAGGTTCGTGATTATTCTGCATGTATTGTTATATAAAATATTAAATGAAAGCATGAAAGAATGTGTTGTAGTCCAATAAAACAGCCATAGAATTGCCTGAATAAGTCCTCTGCATGTACTGCCAGATAAAAACGTCAGAGAGTCAGAAAAAGAGTGTAGTAACCCATTAAGAAAGGTAACATGTTTGGAATAATATCTCTGCAGGCACTTTCATATAACATAAGTGAGTGAGCCTGCAAAAAGATTGTTTTAACCTATTAATAAAGGTATAATATGTCTTGAACATGACTGCCATAAACAACATTAAATCAAATAAAGGAGTGAGCCTGTGGAAAAGTGCGCAATGTCATTAATAAAGGTCTAAAATCCAGAGTGTGTCTGTGTCACAGAGTCTGAAATGTTGTTGTATCCTTGCATTATACAAACAGTACTATTTGAAAATGTGCTAGCAACCCAGAGTTATGCAGTCCCATATAAAGTGGGTGACGGAAGTGCTAGTAGCTGTGAAACATATATACATTCCAAAATAGTAATTTACTGGCCGGCATGAATAAGTAAACCTGGCACATGTGTAGCATGTGATTATTCACCAGAAATGTGAGGGTGTATCAAGAAATGCAGGGTTCTGTACAAATCAAAGTGAATATGTCATGTGAAAACATCCCAGATATGTAGATAAAGAAATATAAATGCAAACAGGAAATATGTAGCAGTAACATCAGCAGCCTGGACAGTTAATGTCAGATATAGGTCAGGCATATATTGAACTAGCCAAACCCATGACACAACATAATGTATGGTGGGAAGTATAATAATACAGGTAGGGGTAGACTAAAAGGTCATTATAAGATGTTAACCAATTTTTTCTCTACACCCTACTGTATGTGCATAAACCATGCAATTCCATATCTCAGTGGGTATGTGTAAACTTAAATATTTGTAGGGACATATGTCCTATTGTTTTATAAATATTTGCATTGATGTTGATGCATGTGCCCTATTCAAACACCATGTTCATGGTGGCCTGTTGCTACCAAACATCCTTGCATGCTGTTGGAATATCCACTGTTGTTCAATAGATGCATGTGTTATGCTTGCTGTTCAACTGTTGGAACCTTGGTGTTTTGGGTTAATGGGAATATTACTGCATGCTGTTACAACTAGTCTGGAATGCTGTTGTTTATGTTGTAATTAAATACACCTAACCACAGAACGTATGGGAAGGTTGGTCCCAGCGGACCCTCCTGTCCTACCTCAGTTGGCAAGTGCACCTGGCACAAGTGCCTCTGGTGCCCAGCCTAGGCTCCCCTCCTCCATTGGTCCTGTGCCACCTTTGGGTGGAAGCACTGCAGGGGATGAGGCTCATCACCCCCGTGCAAGCATGGGCGGAGGAGGGCCACCTGTCACCCTTGCTAGGGTCCGGGCTGTGGTGCATAGTGAGATCAAGCGTTCAGTCGCTGATCCCCTACACCAGCTTGAGGCGAGATTGGCGCATCTCATGGGTGAGCCTGCCCCTCCTACTCAGCTCCCAGCACAGCCACCCTCGGGGCTGTGAAGGTGCAGTGGTGACTGCCCATGGGTGGGATCTCAGTTCCACTGTTACCATCTGTGGGCTCATGGGCTTGCAATTTCCAAACATCCTTCCCCATCAATTGTGTTCACCCACCCCATGTGTCAAACTCCGCCCCTGTATGTGTATTGTTTGTCTTGTCTGTTTACCTCCCCAACCTACCTCCCCAAATATACCTACTTCCTCTACCTCACATTCCACTCTCACCTGAAAAAAATAAATAAAAAAGGGCAATTTGTACCGACAAACAAATTACGCCCCATACATAGCTGCCCAATTCACACACATGTCCGCTGGACATGTAAACTGATAATTATAATTGGCAGTACAACATATTTTGTTGTCCTCACCCCTCTGTCAGGGGTGGAAGGTTTCAAATTCCACACCAAATTCCAAACATATGCTCAGCCGTTGCTGGTAAAGAAATGGGCAGCTATGGACCTTCCCTACACCCATCCTGCACATCCTGAGATGGTTTCCCTACTGTCTTTCCCTCTTTGTGCCCCCTTTTTCACCACTTTCCTATCTCCCCATTTTCTTTTCTTTAAAAGAAATTAGCGCGGGGTTAGCAGGAGTAAGCACTTTTAAGTAGTAAGTGGGGGTGAGCGAGTGTGAGCTTGTGTGCGCTTAGCTAAGCATCGCTAAGCGTTACGCAAACCCGCTTACATCTGCTTAAAATTGCCTTAGTCACTCTGTATGACAAGGCCCTTGTACTGCTCAGCAGCAAAATAAAATACCTTGTCAGTCTCGAACCCGGGACCTTGGACTCACCAGTCTGCATGAAGTACCACTACACCACAGGAGATGGTGCTGAAAGACCTATAACATGCATTACAATGAGTGAATGTAAAGGGAAAATAGGAAAGCCATAGGAATACATTGCAATAACTACTGTTGTATGCCAGTTGATTCTCTAATTTGAAAAGAAAGTACATATATATATATATATATATATATATATATATATATATATATATATATATATATATAGAGAGAGAGGGAGACATGGGGTCATATGTACTGCAACAAGTGCCTGTCGACCAAGGCATGGACTGAACACCAGTGTTGATACTGCAGTGCCATACCCCATTCCAGAACACTTTACGCAGTAACTACCACATAGTTGTTAGCCTGCCTAACACTGAAGGTGTCAGAAGGGAAGATGGGACACAGGTCGACAGTAGGCTCCCCTTTGATAATCACAGTGCCACACTAGTCCTGTAATCTCTCTACGTGGAACATGTTACGTGTCATCACAGAAGGTGTGTCATCTAGGGTAATATAGGTCAGTGTACCGTTCTACTTCTCACAATTCCCCATGTGGTATGCACCTCACATGACAACTACAGCAGGTGGAAAGGCCACAGACATACCCAGACTGACTCACAAAACCACAGCTAGAGTGCGCTGCATACTGCCTACCCAGAGATTACCACTGCCGGACATACAGAGGTATGTCACACCCATAGCAGTCGGCCAACCACCATGGCAACACCTCACAATCCCTCCGGGCTACATGACCTAGTGCCCTAATCTGTGTCACAGCACTAAACAGCACATGCAGGAGGTACAGGTTCCTATACACAAATATGCCATACTTTGGACTAAACCATCCAGCACCAACAAACACGGCTCCTCATGAGTAGATATCATACATACCCCTGATGAATGTTATGGAGATAGGTGATATGCCCTGGGAGTCACCTCTGTGTATCAGTTTGATGGGAGCAAGTGAAGTCACATTACATGCATGTCAAAGGGCAGGGTAGCATGTGGCTAGGCTGCTCTAGGCCCAGGGCCAATAGCGTATTACATAACTATGACACAAATGCACACACACATGTACTCAGTGCAATACCTGCTATGTGAGGTGGAATGTGTGTGACAATGACTGTGTGCAAGGTCTGTAAAGGTGTGATAGCTTAGTGTGAGGGTGTGTCCGTCATGGTAGTTTGAGTCCTAGGTGTGAGGCCAGAGAAAGATCTGTCAGTTATTGGGATGCAGACATAGTAGGATGTCATATGTTGTGATGACGTTCCTTGTGTACGACTGTGGTGTCCCATTGTAGGCTGAAGCAATACATGTATGCTCAGTAAGTGGTACTGCTGGTGAATCCAGCTCACATATGAACTGTTGTACTACCTGAAGCTGTAGTCCTAAAGACCACAGTTTGGTGTATGTTCACATTCCATGGTAACACTGTCTTGTGTGTTTCCTGTAGTCTGCACAGATTACATATCTCAGGCATAGGTATCTGTAAGTAGGGGCACACAGTACTATAAGGTACACAGGTAATGCTCATCTGTGTTGGCATACATTTGTGTGTTGTGTGTATGTCTAATGTGTGTGTAATGATGCCTGTACCATGCCCACAATCACATGTGTGTTACAGGATATGTGTGTGTACCTAGCAACATGTACACTCTGTTACAGCAGTATGCCAGCTATATTAACAACTGTGCACATTTGTTCGGTAGGGGTATGACATCAAAGACTAGGGTGGATTACTGTTAATACTGTAAATGTACATTACATTCACTGCATTGTATGGCATATTTCTTCATGCATTAGTTTGATATATACCCCCGGTGCGAGGTTGTGCATCGTATCCCAAACAGTGTGCCGGGTACTGGTGTATACTGGTTAGTTGTATGGAGTGTGGCAGGCACTGTCAGACAGTTGTGGGCTGAGCACTAATATGTGGTATTGAATGTGTGTATCCTGTGATAGACAGACAGATGCTATATATGGCAGTTAAGTGATATCTGTACTTCATAATGTTAAGTGTGCCACATGACCTGCTCACAGATATCGTTTAATTGTCTTCCAGGGTTATGGCTCATCAACGCAATCCAGCGTATACAGCTGCAGAGGAGCAAGATATACAGGCCAGCCTGGTGCAGCACTACAACCTGCTCTTTTCCAGGGCCAACCAGCACCAGCATAAGCGTACTGCACTGTGGGAGGATCTTGTTCACCGGGTAAATGACATAGGCATGCATAACCGGACATATGAGCAGGTACGCCATCACTGCGGTGATTTAATTAGACATGTCCGGCAGCATGCGCCTGATATCCATAGGCAACAGCTTATCACAGGTGGTGGGTCACCCATACATCCCCCCTCACCAGAGTGGAGGAGCTGCTCCTAAGTGTGGTGGCTCCTGGCGTACAGCAGCAACAGCATCATACATGTGTTATCATGCTGTCCGGAGCCACCCAGCAGGACGACATGGAGCGTGCAGGTAATATGCCCTAGCTGTACACTACCATTACCAGTATTGTTAGAATATGCTTATGTGAGATGTGTACTGTGTGTTTAGCAGTTGTGCTGCCTGTCATGTGCAATACTGATATTTGGAATAGTATCTCCACACCTGTGACTATTGACTGTTGTTCCACTGTAGATTAGCACACTCACATTAGCAATGCCACAGTTGTGGCCACTGACAAACTGTGTCATATTATTGTAGGTCCCTCTGGTGTGACAGCAGGGCAGACGATGCATACTGTTGAGTGTGTTAACACTTTCATATTGGTACTGAAATGTGCATGTCATAGGTGAGGTGTAGGGTATGTACATGTAACCCACCTACACATAATGCATGCTGTCCATGTTTGCTGTGAGACATTAATCATCTCAGTAAAGTCAGTAGCTGCCTTCATCACATACAATGCACAGTGCAGCAGACACAATCGTGGCAACACTGTACTGCACCTTGGATATGCATAGTTGCTACAGCTGTACACAACATAACATGGTTATCATATGCAGTACACGGAAACATGCTACATTTGGCATTACCACACACCCGCTGTAAGGTCACACGTCAGTATCCCACATGTCATGCACACACACATGATGTACCTCAGGGGTAGAGGCCTATCATGGGTCTGTGCAACACTCTGCAACACATAACACAGTCATGTTAGGCAATGCTCCCTATTGGGCACCTCACACACCCATGTACAAGGTGTCTGTGTAATTGCGAACGTAGCCACAACACTGCGGTTCAGGTATAGCATGCTAGGCGGTGGTCTTGCACACATTAATAGGTGTGAGTGACCACAGGATGCATGGTGATGATGGCACAGGGTACTACACCATATCCAGTTATGGTGACCACAGTACTAGTCATAGCAGTCATTGCTTTGCACCTCAATGGCGTGTGTGTGCAAACATATGCACCTATACATGATATGCATAGCATGTTGTGTGTGTGCTTACATATGCCAGTATACACAATATGCACAGCAGTCACCATCCAAAGTGCCACATATATGTCCTGGAATGCTAGTGGGTATATAGGTCAACTGACACACATTGGGTATGAGTGGTGTTCATTGTTGCAGGCGTGTAGCATGCCATGCCATGTCTGGCACAGACATATCTGCAAAATGTCCCACACTCACCATAACCACTGTACACTGGTCATGTTGATCATTGGGATACATTCACGTCAACATGCACCACTCATCCCATGTGTGTACATAGCATGCATGTGCTACACCCATGCCCACTATTATCTGCTGTGGACACAGACACTGTACTCAGACATAGATATCTATGTGTCACACAGATTACACATGCAGCCATGACATGTATACTTGTGACTGATGGTGCACAGGGCATTGCAGAGCTGATAATACCTGCACAGCAATGTTGTGCCCATGTACACATTGTGTTCCAGGGTATAACCAATCACTGAAAAACTACCCAGTTGCAACAAAGCCATGTATACTGCCTTTAAATGGGGCGTGTACACTTGCACTGTATGGTCTTGTGCAACACATATTCTGCATGCTGACAGTTTGTGGTGACTGTTTACCTTGTGATACTGATGCCCACCTTCACCCACTATAGAGTATGTGTTGGATTGCTGGTGTGTGCGTGTATGTGCTGTAGTGAGGAGTGTATTAGTGTTCATGTGTTCATGTGTTCATGTGTGCATGTGTGCATGTGTGCATGTGTTCATGTGTGCATGTGTGCATGTGTGCATGTGCAGACCGTAAAGTGTGTTTCCTGTCTTCCTCTCACAGGTGCTGAGTTAGGGGTGGCCGAATGCAGCAGGGAACCTGAAGCCACTGCCACAGATAGTGCTGCTGATGAGACATGTATTTTGGCACAGGAAGGCTTGACAGGGTCTGTCGCTGGTCCGCCAATCGACAGTTTAACCCCATCTATGTGCACACTCATACTGTCATTACATCCCTCACCACCAATGGCCATAGGCGAGGGACAGCATACAGTTGGCATTGACCAGGAGAGTGTGGTACCCATGGCACTTGCTTCTCCTCACAGCAGCCATAACCATATACCTGGAACGGTACCACATAGGCAGAGGTCCAGGGGTTCTTGGGGGAGCACCACTGGTCATATTGCCCCTGACAGGCATGCCCTCACAGGTTTTACGACAACCAGTATGTTCTGGGCTGTAATGCAGGCTCAGGCACATATGGAACGGTACACCAGGCAGGGACTTAGGGCGCAGAGGGCACATTACACCACTATCAATGACAGCATCTGTGTCCTTGCCGGTGCCATCCGGACTTACACCATGGTCATTGATAGACATTGGGGGAGACATTAGATGCCCTCCACAATATGTCTTCCATGAGCCAGGACCGTGCGGGACGGTTGCGAAGTCGACGCAGATGCATGCCAGCAACAGCAACAGCTGGCAGTGGTCGTGGACGGCCCCCAGTTCACAGCCGCTCCCGTAGTGGCAGTACCAGCCCCAGCAATGCTGGTGCTGGCCTGTCCATTGACTGTCCCAGTAGACCACGTGCACGTGGCTCTGGCCAATCCCAGCAGGGACATGGGTCCAGTCATCCCACCTCTGCCTCTGAGGACAGTCAGGGTTGGTAGCCGATACTGTCCGTAGCACCCCTGCCAGGCACAGGTACTGTGATCATGGATGGAGACAGTGATCTGGACAGCCTAGCAGGTACAGTCTGTGGCTGTCCCACAAACTACTTTATATGGCAGCCACATGGTGGAGCTGTGTGCATGCAGACACACACACATTAACCAAACAACTAGGGATCGCACATACACACACACACACACATTACATCAACATTGGCCCATGCTGTACTGTTGTCCCTCACAGACACACATACACACACACACACACACACACACACACACACACACAGACATGTCGGTTGGATGGGGCAATGTTAGGCCTTGGCAAGCAACAAAACACCCTGTGCATATGATGATACCTGTGTCGCCTACTGTCATCTGTAACATTGATGGAGGAACAGGCTAACATGGTGCTGATGCACAGGGTGTCACTATAACAGTGTAGCAATATTAGCAAACTGTCAACAGGAAAGTGTAATGACATCCTTCTAGGTATATCTCTGCAGACATTATGCATCACAGCTCTGATTGTCAATGTAGCATTGTTTACACCACTGTTAGGTATGAGTATGTATTGTCCACCCATGTGCCACTTGGCTGAAGTGTAATGTGTTGCCAGCATGTGTTAGTGAGTGGACAGTATGTGTGTGATGTGTGCAGTACAGATTAGCAGGTGTACATCTGTGAACATGGTGGGTGCGCACTGTCTGCATGTACATGCATAATGGACACATGGGACGTGTGGCATACCATGTTGTACACATTGTTAACATCTCATAGTATCTTCCATTGGCCGGTATGCATTCTACTACAGTTATGTACTAACATGGGTAGACATGTGTGTATGACATGGGTTGACACTATGCTGTGTGTGATACTGTTAGTATCTGTCAATGATTTGTGGTCTGGTATTATACACAACCTCAAAAGCATGACTATAAGCAAGCATTGGATGTTGTCCTGACAAATGACACACAGTCGTAGGGAACTCAGGAACAGGTGAATCCTTCCGGTGCTACACTATAACACTAACCAGTGGTAATGACTGCCATCCATTATTGTGACCACACCTGTTTGGCATATAGGCCCCTTAGGTACATGCAAACACATTAGGGATGTGTCCATCCAACTCTGTAAATGCATACATTGGCCTACAATCCATTCCCTGGATGAGACGCATATCCTACACAAGGGTATCATACAGATAGATAACTTTCATCTGATACATGCTGTATAGCAGTAAGCCAACTATGGCATCATCAACCACATGTACCATACTTACCATCCCGTCAGTACCACATAGGTGGTAGGCTCTACATGTATGTTGGGTACCAATGTGTACATACAGCCTCATGTTATGTCATGTGTCCCTTGGTATCCACATATCAATACGTATTCTGGAGTCCCAAGGTGTATCACATGAGACATTAGAGGCCTGGATGCATATACACAAGGCAGTTGTACACCTATAATGACTGTCCATTATTGGCAGTTGTTGTTGTTTATGAATATGTCTGACGTATACCCCAGGCATATACCCTCACTCACACCACTCTTATGTAACTATCATGGGTGTGTGTGACACAGCTGACCTTGGCCATGGATCACGACAGTGGACGGCCCTGTCATATACATACATATGTGACCTACGATCTGAGAAGCAGCGGCACAACCTGTCAATGCAACAAATGTGTTCATGTAGCATGCAGGCTTCACACCTATGTACTGATTTAGGGGACATGTACACATATATTTTGCCACACATATACCTGATGTGTGCAATGCACTTACTGTTGTAATCATAATATGTCATACCATAGTAATAGAAAAACTCACACCGCATTGACCAACAGTGACACATTCACAGTCATTGTTTGCAGAATTTAAACCCCTACCTAACTATGTTATGCTAGTAGAGAGTGACACATTAGCACGGTGCGCTATTTGCTTTACTGGGTAGTTTCCCTTCTCCTGCTGTATTTCTAGGATGGTGACATCATCAGTCTTTCCAAAGGGGAATGTACATCTTCTAGTGTGTTTTCCCAGTCTCCAAAAAGGGCACTCCTTTCCAAGACAATTGCACACGTACACCCCCCCCCCACACAGTCAGCATTTGCAGAATTCAAACTCCTATCTAACTATGTTATGCTACTAGAAAGAGACGCATTAGCATGGTGCACTATTTGCTTTACTGGGTGGTTTCTCTTCTCCTGCTGTATTTCTAGGATGGTGACATCATCAGTCTTTCCAAAGGGGAATGTACATCTTTTAGTGTGTTTTCCCAGTCTCCAAAAAGGGCACTCTATTCAAACACAATTGCACACATACACACACCCCCCACACACAGTCAGCATTTGCAGGATTCAAACCCCTACCTAACTATGTTATGCTACTTGAGAGAGAGAGACACATTAGTGTGGTGCGCTATTTGCTTTACTGGGCTCTTTCCCTTCTCCTGCTGTATTTCTAGGATAGTGACATCATCAGTCTTTCCAAAGGGGAATGTACATCTTCTAGTGTGTTTTCCCAGTCTCCAAAAAGGGCACTCCTTTCCAAGGCAATTGCACACATACACACACCCCCACACACACCCAGTCAGCGTTTACAGGATTCAAACCCCTCCCTAACTATGTCATGCTACTAGAAAGAGACACATTAGCACAGTGCTCTATTTGCTTTATTGTGCGGTTTCCCTTCTGCTGTATTTCTAGGATGGTAACATAATCATTCTGGACATGGTAATGTGTGTACACTTTGTTTTATGCCATTCCAGGAATGGTTCATGTGGGTCATCAGGTGTCAACAACTTGAACAGGAACTCATAATCTTTACCTTGTGTGATCTATCTGTGGACACATTGACATTCCTTCATATGTCAATACATATTTATGCACAGCTTGTTGGTTTTGTGGGTACTACATGTGTCTGGGATGTTGATAAAGGGCTATTCAAAGTGTATGTGAGCCATGTGTAGCTGTGTTCAGTGATGTATGTCCTGGATGTCTACCTTGCAAACAGTCTAGTATGTTTGGGAAACATGATCCACACATGAACATACCACAGTTAGTAAGGTTGTGTATATGTCAGCTTCCAATAGCTCGGTTTATGACTTCAACCATGATGGGCTCCATGGACTTGCAGATCAGACTTCATAGGCGTACTGGACTATACTTCCCATGGTGTGTTGTGCACCAACACTTGTGTGGAGTGCAATATGTTGCTGTAACACATTCAATGGCTCCACATCCTGTGTAGGGGGTGGCTCAGCTGACTGTTCAGGTGCAGGATCTGTTTCTTCTGTAGTTTATACATGGCACATATTGGGAATCCATGTAGTCCACTTGATGCCATGATTTTGGCATTGGGGGTAGCTGATTATCCATTCTACATGTGATATCTCCTGGTATGATGATATGGACTATCGTCAATGGGAGGTGGGTATTATATATGGGCCTGTCTGTCAGGATGTCAGCATTGTCAGTCAGGTACAGTTGGCCCTGCCTCATGACATATATGTGTGTACATTGCTATATATGACATAGCTGTCGGAGGTGTCATGATTCAGTCTGGAGTCCTTCTCAGCCACTCTTTACAGAACACCAACGAACCAGTACACTAATCCCTGTTATACTCTTTTACACACGTAACACTATACTGATCCTTTGTGATGTGGCTACAGAGTATGTCATCATGATATCCCGGCATGTTCAGGGTTCAGCTTAGTGTGTACTCTCCAGTCCAGCTGGTGAATATTGTGATGTAGACACAATCTCACATCTGCCTCATGTACACAGACAACACACTCCTCCTCCTGCCAAACTCAGATACATGTGTGGGATGCACCTATGGAGACATACAGGGTGCTGAACTCTCTCGACCCATGACTGGCACAGTCTATCAGGTGGTGAAGGTAACCACACACACCACATATCAGTCTCACATATCCTCTGTTGACAGCACTCTAACCACATTATCACACATATACATACTCAGATGCTGTCAATGAACTCTGCCTAAGCAGCAGAGACCTCCACAGCAGGCACACACACAACTGCTGCCACACTACAATACCCACATCTCAGTTTACAATGTCAGTGTGCCACACAGTCACTGCCCTTCGGGCTACACAGCACAACTAATACACTTGTGATAGGCGACACTTATTGTCAGACACACTGACGTACCACTCACCAGCCCATACAAGGGAATAGTCCCTTTGTGCTGTCTGTCGGGTGCCAGGATCTGCCACATACCACATGCAGTCAGGTCACTCCAAAGCAAGTATGGGACTGGCACCATCATTATCCATGCTGGTGCGTAAAACCTCAGACATTACTCCCCGGACCAGATGACATGGTACATGGAGGTACACTGTGATCATGTAGCCCAGGCCAGTATGACCCTAACCTTGTCTAGCATCTTACACCCACCACGTATGATGTCACAGTATACAGACAAACATATCACATTTAACAGTTGGCTAACTGATTGGTGTCATTCATAGGGGATACAGTGTCTGTCAGCCTGTGGTGACATGCTCGACATGCCACGTAGCCTCACTATGGACAGCTTGCACCTGTCACCCTTGGACCTTCCAATGCTGTCTACAGCTCTTGCTACCACCATAGTGCATTTGTTGATCAGGGCTCAAAAGACAAACCCACCTCCATAGACATTACAGGTTGAATGACACTAAGGGTAATGCTGCTCTACACCAGATGTGTTACCCTCATATTGCGGCTACTCAGGACTCTCCTCAGTATGGAGGATAGCGATACCTGTGCACTAACAGACACCTAGTTCAGGCTCACATATGCACACCAGCACTACCAGGTTATGTTTCATACCATGCTTTCTGATCACAGTACTTGGTATGGAGAACACAACTATGGGGTGTATCCATATACAGCACAAATACACACACCTTTGGGTTAGTAGCACTGCACTAAGCATCACAGACCATACATATACAACTACCATTGTGCAAAGCTGCCTTTCAGTTTGTTGCCTGCTACAGACCACCCTCCCATACTCAGGAACCACACTCGGCTTTCCTGGGAACAGTAGAGAATATGAAGGTCTCCACAAACACCATTATATTGTGTGACTTCAGATACACAAATATTGACTATAGAATCTACTCAAGCCCCAACACCCTCACCCTACAGTCACTACAATTTGTAAAGTCATATGCTATGGCACAACAGGTCACCACAGCCACAAGGGGGTTTACATATTGGACCTGATCATCACCAACATGGGGACTCTATGTTCCATGCCAGCGATATACCCCTCATTGGTAAGGTCAGAGTATACATATATCTCACTGGACATACATATACACTCCACACACCCATCCTGGGTAATCCTGGTGAACTTCTCATGAGCCAGTGTCTCACTTCACAAAAGCAAGGTGGTATCATTCAGAGACCCTGAGACAGTGGGGAATATGGCTCCGACTGCTGAATCCTTTACATACACATTCTATGGACACCTAGCGGACTGCATGGATTGTGCTATCCCAAATAACAACAGGACTCACTCCTCCAATGGCAGGAGACCTGTCTGGTAGACCCCAGCCATGAATAAGCTGTACAACATCAGGAGGAAGCTACTACATGATAGAGCACAATCACAGATGGGGAAAGCATCTGTGATCTGTACTAGCAGACAGCTACGATCACTCATGTACTTGTGTAAGGGCTGCTTCTCATGGACAATTGCACCAGACACATAGAACTATCACAAGGCCTTCTTCACTTATGTCAGGTACCTGGGTGGACACTCACTGATATGCTGTGAGTTACTGCATACTGACTAAACTTACCCTTAATCCAGTGGCATAGCCAACATCCTGGCAAACAGGTTCAATGCAGATGTCTCCCCCCCATCCCCCCTAGGGAGCAGCTATCCATCCCAACAGAGTGTAACCTCCCTGACATCACACAGTAACAGGTGAGTGTTGCCCTCCCCAAAGTATACATTACAGCATCAATGGGACCAGATGGTGTCCCGGCCTGCATGTTACACAAGCTTCATGACAGACGTATCCCTCACATTACATCACTGTGCAATATCAGAGTTACTACAGGATATTTACCCACAGAATGGCACACAGCAACAGTGGTCCCACTCCACAGGGTTGGTGCCACAACAGACTACACACAATATTGCCGTATAAGCCTAACTAGCCTGTTCTGCAAAGCTATGGTGCGTATTGTCATGGGACTCTTACACATAGACATCGGGAACCTACGGACACAGTGTCCTACACATGTCAGCGTTGTTGTGGGCAGATCTTGCCTCTTTAACATGTTTGTATTCTTTAGACAGTTAACAGGTCCATCAACATAGGGCCAGTTGCACACGCAGCCTACCTGAACCTTGCAAAACCCTTCCACACAATTACCCACTGGGCCATTATGCATAGGCTCACCAGCAATGATATGGACACATATCTCACATGTTGGATTGCTACCTGGATCAGGGATAGCACACACATGGTCGGAATTGCTGGTGCCATGTCTGACTATACACCAGTTACACATGGCATCCTACAAGGCTCGGTCCTGGGACCTCTTTTGTTTAGTATATATTTGTCTGACTTACAGGCTACCACAGGGGGAATATGGCTGAGCTTGTTCGCACTTGACTGCATACAGGGTGCCATGACCAACTCTCCAGCTGCCACATGCATACTCCAACAGGGTGTCCCAGAGATGGATGACTGGTGCCTGAGCCATGGCCGACAGCTACATGCCATTAGTTGCATAGTCATCCCCTTTGGGAATAACAACATGCCCCACATTAACACATAGTTAGTACTCCATTACATATGGTGGGAGTTGTTAGGTGATTGGGGACATGACTTGTTTGTACTGGCACCTTTGACATTCACATTACCCAAGTGGTTGGACAGACCTTCTATATAAGCCACCTTATCCCATATGGTTTCACATCTAGATCGAGTGAGGTCATTGTGCCCCTATACTCATCACAACCATGCTTGGTTACAATGCCACCTTTGGGGTGTACCTTACCCAATCCGTGCAGCAACTGTACTGGCCACAGAGGTTCCTCACCAGGCAGATGTGGGGACTCATACAGATGGCCTGCACAGTTCAGATTCAGTAACCCCAGCTCTACTCAGTCACTTACCACCTGCTCATATATGCTGTGTGCCTGTTGTTTACAGTAATACCCAACCCAGAATTACTGGACATGCTCCACCTGAGGATGTCCAACTCCCTTGTAGCTACACACTCCAGGGACATATATCCAGCACTGATGTTAATAGGACATGCTGGAGGGACATATTCTTATCCCAGGGCCTCCACTCACTCTGGGTTGTGATCACAGTTACACATAGGCAGAGCCACCACTGACCACCTACAAGGGACATCTTGATGGCTGTATGGGTGATTGTATGTTTACCCCTGGGATATATTCTGTGTCCCTTCTAGACAGAGGCACACTAGCCTAAATGTACATGGGCTATCTTGTGTGGCCTACTATTCACTGGCACAGTGTAGTAATCTGACAGGGTTGCAAAAGCCAAACATTCTGGCTAGGCTAGTACATGCCCTAGGGCAGCTAGCCTAGTATCGACCTCTGAAGCTATGCTTATGTTTGGGATGCACGATATTTCTTGCTGATACTGTTTACAGGTCTTTATCATCTCTGCTTTCCCAGCTTCTATGAACAACTTAGGTATCTGCAGAACATGTTTGATCATGACAGGGTTCCACTATATTATATATCTGTCTGTTTTCATGTAACTGTGTGCACAGGGTGGATTGATGGATAGTGGGAGATTCCTAGGTTAACACATGCAACTGCCAGATATGTGTGGCCCACTGCTGTACTCAGACATGGCCTAAGTGTGTGACCATGCCCAGTTCCGGCTTTCCATGTTTTGTTGCCTGACATATGTCTCATTTATTCAAGTGTGTGAGCATGCCCAGTGTGACCTTTCAGTATGTTGCAATCTGACATACACTACATTTGTGGATGTGTGTGAACATGACCAATATTTACATTTATCCTGTGTGTGTTGGAGGTCATGTTCTGTTCTTACTGCAGGACTCACCTTTGTGTCATAACTCAACAGGGATTATACTGTGCCTGCAGGGTTTCCATGCGATAATTTGCATTGACTTATCAACATTCCTTCATACTGGCTGACTACTGGAATACTGTCATGGTTTAGTGGTTCAGTACTTTACCTATAGTGCACAGTATCTTGGGTTTGAGACCCATCATTGCTTTATATTTTCATACTGAGCAGACCAGACTGCTTAAGGGCCAGTTAAGCAAATATGAGCATGTTGTCTGTAGTTCAGTTATGCCCTACTTAGACCAGGCTTGTCTGACATTGTTGTATATTCACCAACTTTGCTGGACATTGGCCAATATTACTCGACAGTGACCACAGTTGTACTGGTTGGTGTGTGCGATTCTGTTTGCATATACTACATGGTGGTAAATGCTGTTTAGAACTGCCTTAAATTGTTTATCACATAGCAATCATGCCTCAGGTGGTGCTGCAGGGCTGCCTATGTTGGATGCACATACTACACTCCCTGTACATGTTTGACAGCAGGTAGTGTCAACTTAGGCATCCCTTTTACTATATGTGAGAGTCAGAGAGATGTATCATTTCCAGAGTTCCTATTGAGCCAGTGTATGTGCTATGCGTTGCCTCTTTGCCAAGGCCAAAGCATACTGGGCATGCCTCCTTCTGCCTACTGGGGCAGGCTGAGGTTTTTCCTCCTCCGAGTCACACTCTGCCTGTGATGACCTTGGCAATGGTGGGGGACTGTTTGGCCCAGGCCTATACTGGTCCTGCTGCAGCTGTTTTTGCAGGATCATATTATGTAGCATAGCACATACCATGACAATTTGGGTACATGTAGTTGGTGAATACTGCAAGGCTCCACCAGATGTGTCCAGGCACCGGAACCATGACTTGAGCAGCCCAAACACATGCTCGATTACATTTCGTGTTTTTGTGTGTGCCTCATTATGGCGTTCCTGTTCAGGTGTGTGTGCATTTCTGATGGGTGTCATCAGCCATGGCTCCAGTGCATAGCCAGCATCCCCTACTAGGTGACCATGTGGGATGTCTCCATTGGCAAATGTCTGGTACAGCTGCGTCAGATGCCAGATATTGGAATCATGGTAGCTTTCAGGGCAGCCAGCACACACATTCAGTATTATGCCCTGGGCATCACACATGACCTGGCAGTTGATGGAGGTAAAGCCCTTGCGGTTGTAGTAGACCCTACCCCGCTCACCAGCTGGTGCTTTGATGCATATGTGCATGCAGTCTATTGCACCCACTACCTCAGCGTATTCCGCTATTTGATGGAAGAGATGCATATTGCTGGCCAATACCTCATGGGAATTATGGAAATATACATGATCACCGACGTGTGCTGACATGGCATCCAGGAACTGATGCAATACCCTGGATGCTGATGCCTGTGATAGCCCCATCATATCACCAGTTGGTCTCTGAAAGGTACCTGTTGCTAATATTCTTAGGCCAACACATACCTTGGTTTCCACTGGGATGGGTTCCCCTCTGTTGGTTCTGTGTGTGAGGTGTGGCCTGCACAGCTCAACAATTTGCTGCAGGAGGTCTCTGTCCACTCTATAGCACTCCACTATCTTCAGCTCATGTAGCCCCTGGAAGGTTACGCTGGGCCTGTACACTCCGTCTCCTCACTTTGGGTTGTCCAGCAGCATTTCCATTGTCACCACCCTCAGCAAGTTGCATATGTCGCCTTATGACAGCAATGGCAGCCCCTAACATTTCTTTGTCTCAGTAAAGCTTTATCAGTTTTCACTTTTATTACCTTACTGCAGTGTCTCTTGTGAGAAACATAATGAACTGTTGTTTGCAGAGTTTTAAGTGCTAGGCTGGGCTGGGCTAGTGTACTGCCTGTGTAATTGCCTGATTCTGATTGTTTTCACCTGCTAGCTCTGCTAGTACTCCCTGGTAGCTTCCAAGTATCTCTTATGCTTCCTATTTCCTTTTTATGTTTCCTCAGGGGGTAGCGCCACACACACAAGGGCAAACACGCTCATAGCAGCTCACATCCGTGCACACATGCTTACACAGACTACAACTTGCTTATTTGGGTTACAACGCGCGCACACCAGCGCAAACGCGCTTACAACACTTTAAACTGCCTTATACATGCTTACTCAGACTTACACACGCGCACTCACGCTTACACGCGCGCACACTGTCTTACTCGGGTTTACAGTCATCACATGCATGCATACACGCTCAGCAAGACACTTTGGTGTTATTCATGGCATACACCTTCCATTTCTTGACTTTACCTTAGCTACCTGTTGACACACCTCTTTCAATGATGTGTAAATGACAGCTGACACATACCACTTTGCTCCAATGAGCTTCCCTTCTTTCATACATACCCCACTCATGATGTCACCTATCTTCTACTCTGTTACTCCCCTTATCCTACTCCTACACTCCCCTGACTGTGCTCATTTTCTATGTAAACCTATGATTCACTATCCTTATCCTCATTTGGATGGAATTGCCTACTAATGCTTGGTTACATCTCTTAGATTGTGCTTCCCCCCTTAGCAACCTCTACTCTGTGGCTATGCTGACTTTGGCCTGCCATTCCCTTGCATTGTATATTAACAATTTCTATGATTTCCACGTTTGTGGGTTTAAATTTCTATTTTTCTGGCTTTTAGAGCGCAGCCCGTTTGCGTGGCGCTGCGCTATGCTTAAACATCGGAAATTGGTGAAAAAAAAAATAATTTTTATTTTCATATTGCATCAGGAAACATTACTAATGGCCGTATATTTGGCCATTGGCATGCTTCCTCTACTGGATGCAACCTTTATTTGGAGCTGTCACGGCTCCGTTTTGCTATTTGCAGAATGTAATCAGTTGTCAACTGAGTACATTTCTGCAAATAACACTGCTCTTACTCGGACAGGTACGAGTTTCCTGAATCACAAATCTACCTCATTTGCATGCCTTTTGCCTGCAATTGAGGTAATTTGCATGTCCCTGCCCTGTCCGTGTAAGAGCCGTTTTAGGAGCTCTGTTACATGCCCCTACAGGCTGTTCCTGGATTGCTCGTCGGACATGATGGCTGCATGGAGTCTTACTCTACTTTTAGACTCCTTGCAAGCCATCATGAATCCGGCCCCCAGTCTTATCATAATGTAGTTGCATGAAGGCAAGACAATTACAATAGAATGTTTCTCTGAGGAAATTTGCTTAATAGATTTTAGAAGACAGTAGAAAGAGTAGTCAAGGAAGATTAAAGAGAGCTAGTGAGTAGAGGGAGTTAAGGGCAGAAAGTGGATTAAGGTATGAGAAGTAGAAGATATTTAAGGAGGGAGAGTGCAGTGGCAGGACCAATGACTTTTAAAGTGTTCTTTGGTGGCTGTCTTAAATTGTTTAGGATGTGTAAGAGTCCTGATTTCTAGTGGGAGCCTATTCTAGGCAATAGTGGGGTGATAGCTGTACATGCCACATCCAAATTTAGACTTGTGTTTGTAGATTTGCAGTAGGTCTTCATTAGAGCTTCAGAGAGGTCTGCAGAGGGAATTATGGGAGATGAGAGGGGATAGTGCTGGGCAGTAGGTAAGCTGGTATAGGATAGAATGGATGATCTGGAGCTGAGACAGAAGAAGCTGGTGGGATAATTCAAGCCAGTTTAAGTGTTTTAGAGAGAGACAGTGATGGGATTTGTAGGTTTGTTGGGCAGCAAATCTAGCTACCTTGTTGTAGGAAGATTTGAGTTTGGTCAGGAGTGCTGAGTTAAAATGTATGAGAATATGAGAATTGTACATTAGACTGGGTAGAAGGTAGGTAACAGAGAGAGTAATCTTGGCTTCAGAGGTAAGGAATTTCTTGTTAAGGTAAAGGAGCCCTAGTTTTAAATGAGTCTTTTTGATACAGTTATTAACATGCAAGTCAAATTTAAGCTGATCTTCACTGGTTATGCCTAAGAGTTTAGTACTGGATTCTTCCTGAATGGCAGTGTTATTATGAGACTGTATGGAGAAGGAGAGTTTAATATTGTTGAACCTTTTAGGTAGGAATAGTAACAGCTTTGTTTTTTTAGGGTTATGGATAAGATACACAACTAGTCGCTGATGGTGACTGGTGTCTGCTGGGCCTGTGTCCCTCCTGGGTCTACCCAGGACCACATGCCCATGACCTGCCATATGGTGGTGTGGACAGCACCCTCCCTTTTTGTAATGCTGGAGGTACTGCCACTATGGGAGCGTGAGTGTGCAAGGCCACATGGATTCTCAGCAGATGTTGCTGATTTACGGCCACATGTCCGACGCTTTACTCCCACCACATGTTCTAGCACAGACAATGTGCGGTCAAGGACTGACAGTGTCTCACCCCACCATCTGTCCACTACATCAGTGAAATGATGCATGGCTTCACCATTGTTGTGGATGGAGTTACGGATGCCAGACAGTGATGCATCCATGATCCTAAACATCCATCTGGTGTTGCATTTGGAATGTGCCTGTGCCACCATGATGGACCGAAACATGCATCAAGTGACTCGTGATGTGACACCTGTGACAGGTGGGGGATAGGCTGCAGTACTCCTTCGAGCACCCCTGTCAATCTTCTTGTTTGGGACCTCGACAGCTGTCTGGCTATGGCTAGTGTCTACAGTCATGGATGCCATAGTCACCACACTTTTCTGTTCGATTCCACCACACTCTGGCTGTCCATTATCTGTGGCTGCAGAGGACTAGGTATGTGGGGGCATACTGACTGTGTGTGGGGACATTGTGGGAGGAAGTGGAATGTCAACCCATGGGACTGATTCATCTCCCAACAACCACACCTGTGCCTCACTATGGCCACCATCATCATCAGAGTCCAATGAGACATTGACATCAGGTTGTGAGGGAGGCACACTCCAAACCCCATGGGCACCTGTGAGGAGGAAGACAATATAACTACATTAATACCTGCACTATTATGTCTGCTGATCCACACATACACATACAGGTAAGATGCCACAACTGTATTATACATACCACATCTTATTTCTGATCCCATGAACAACACACAAACAGAATACAATATACACAGACAAGACAGACCCTTAATAATATGCACTATTTAAATTGTCTAAATTGTAAGTGTTATTCTAAGCCTCTTACTTTTGGTTTAATCACATGGGCTTTAGGCCCACCCCTTAAGTCTCCCTGGCCTTTCTCCCTCAGATTCTGACAAATATACATGGACAATGTCCTACAGTTTCTCCTGCCAATCTCATTGATATGGGTATCCTGGCACAGTGTAGCAACTGCCCCATGTACATGGACAGCCATCTACTCCCCCCACATAAAAACACAATTTGTGAGAGATGCAATTACATTAGGAACCTAGAGTCCATGCTTTCTCCCTCTCAAGCCAGTATATCTAGCACTGAAAAGGTTGTCAACACAATCGCTACACCTCAAATACCACCCACATCTACACAACACACACCCACATATGCAGAGGTCCTCAACGTAAACATATCCAAACAACAAACAAAGTAGACCTCAGAGGCAAAAACACACACAATCACTACAGCTCTCCACACCACATACCATGCATAGTCCACACACCTGTGTCTCGCAGCCACTACGGCTTCACCATAATCCCAACATATTAGTCATGGGAGACTCCATTGTGAGACAGACAGATGTGCCTCTCATCAGGCTAGATAAGGAGAAAGTCATGGTTAGTTGTCTGGCAGGTGCCAGAATCTGCCATATCACATATGCACTGAAGTCTTTCAACAACAGGTACTATTATGACTCTGTCATAGTCCAGTTTGGCATGAATGACTTGTGATGTACTTCCCTGGACTTTAAGAAGAGAGGCATGATTGAGCTTGATTATTATTTGTCACAGGCAGGTATGTCCCTAGCCTTAAGCAGCATTCTGCCATCACCCAGAATGATGCCTCAAGATAAACAGGAAACGACTGACTTTAACAATTGGCTTAGTTTCTGGTGCCATCTCTGGGGGATCCAGTACCTGACTGCCTTGGAAGATATGATCGACAGACCACAATGCTTTGCCAGAGATGGCCAGCATCTGTCTCCCCTGGGCTTCAGGATTCTGGCAAAGGTTCTTGCCTCCCCTATAGTGCCTTTTTTAGGAAAAGTGATGAGGTTAAAACTACCAACATAAACATGTCAACAAAACACCAATTATAGGTCATGCTGATAAACAATAGAAGTCTAAATGTAAAACTGCATCATTACAAGCATTCTTAACTCTGGAAACTGCTGACATCTGTGTAGTCACAGAAACCTAGTTCACAGCTGCAGAGAGCTCCCCAGCCTTACCTGGTTACCCATCCTACCATACATGCAGACCCCAAATTGTGGGCAATAAAGCCAAAGAAAGTGGAATTCCAACATATATCAAAGACATACACACCACAAGGCTTTTCAAACAGTATGATGCACAGGAGACACTCCAGGTGCAGCTAACCATTGACAAGACCTCTATTCAAATCATAGATAGCTACCAGACCCCAAATCTGACTCAAGATTCCCATTCTGCCTATATGAACCTATTCAACTCTATCAGGATTCAACCCCCTACCCTGATCCTGGGTGATGTTAAATACCTAAACATATTTTGGAAGAACTACTCATGCCAGAACACAAATACCCAGAGATTCATTGATTTTTGTCAATGCAAACACCTTGGAACAGCTAGTTGATACCCCTACAAGAGGTGCAAATATCTTAGACTTGGTATTAAACAAAATGAGCAACCACTGCAGCATCCCTATAGTATCATCTTCCCTGGTCAGATCAGACTATAAAGAGGTCACTTTCGAAGTCACCATTTCCATAGTACCCATCTAGCTAGAGGCAGACATAAAAACATCTCCAAATTTGATTACAGCCTCCTGAGGGATGGTATACACAGCTTCACAGCCCCCTCCCCCTCTGTAGGAACTGGCATCAATATCCAAAATTATACCAAAGCACTATACAAGCATTTATATGGATGCATGGAATCAGAAATACCCAACAGAACTAAACCATCCTCTGCAAGGATGAGTAAGCCTGTCTGGTGGTCAGTTGCAATAAATAAACTCTTTAATAAGAGGAAATAATTGCTGTCCAAGACCAGGAAGGAGCAGGAGCCCAATTGGCAGCACTGGCTCCTTAGCCTGAACAAGCAAATAAGAGCACTACTGAAATCCTCCAAAGTAAACTTCGAGTCCAAATTGGTGACATCTACTACAGGCAATCATAAGTCCTTCTTCAAATATGTCGGCAACCTCAAAGGAGCACCCAGATCTGTTCAGAAGTGGTGGTCAAGGATACCACATATACAAATGCAGTAGATATACCAAACTTGCTGGCTGACACAGTCAGTGAAAACTTCACCAATCTGCTCCCACCCCCCCGTCAGTAGATCAGGACATCCCAATACCTGCCCTCTTCCACTTATAATCAGGGAACAGGTCATCATTGCTCTCTCAAAGGCAAAAAATACAGCCTCCATGGGACCCGATGACATCCCAGGCTGCATACTACATGAACTCAGGCAGGAACTTGCAGCACCATTAGGCACCCTATTCAACCAAAGCCTGAATACTGGCTTTGTCCCAGATGAGTGGAGGAAAGCCACTTTCCTCCATTTGAAGAAAGGTGGAGCATCCACCGATACAGGAAATTATAGACCCATCATCCCAACTAGCCTGATCTGTAAGGCTATGGACCTGATTATCATGGACCTCATTAACAAGGACATCAGCAACCTCCAAACACTCAATCCCACACAGTTTGGCTTTGTCGGGGGGAGTTCAGGTCTGTTAAATTTGGTTGCCTTCTTTGAGACAGTCATTAAAGCCATGGACAAGGGGAAGAAAGTGCACACCTCCTACCTTGACATGGCCAAAGCCTTCGACACTATTCCCCACTCGGTCATAATAGATAAACTTTCTCAACTAGGCATTAATTCATATGTTACCAGATAGGTCGTAAACTGGTGCACTGATAGAATCCACCTAGTCAAAATAGAGGAAGCCACCTCAAGCAATAGACCCGTAACAAGTGGCTTACTCCAGGGTTCTGTCTTGGGACTTCTGTTATTTGAGATATACTTTTCTGAGGTGCAGCGCAAAACCAGTGGACTATTGCTGGCCATGTTTGCAGATGACTGCATACTGGGTGTTGTCACCAAATCCCTTAGTGATGTGGACATCCTCCAAGAGGGTTTCACTCAGACAAATGACTGGTGACAGAAACATGGCCTCAAGTTGAATACAACAAAATGCATCATAATCCCCTTAAGAGAGAATTATGTCCCCACAAATTATCACATTAATGACAATATCCTTAGCACATAATCAGTCATGATTGATTTGGACACACAGGTTGATAGCAACCTGACTTTTGACCACCATGTTGCTTCTGTTGTACAGAAAGCCTTCTACATTGCCCCCCTCAAAAGTGATGGTATCTCATCCAGGGACAAGGAGGTCATAAGATCCCTGTATTCTTCCCTAATAAGGCCCATTATTGAGTACAATGTCCCTTTCAGCATGTACCTTGCAAAGCACATGCAGCAGCTGGAAAGACCACAGATATTCTTCACCAGGAGGATCCAGGGCCTCAAACATCTATCATACACAGATAGGCTAAAAGCCCTATCCCTATACTCATTTCATGCAGACTCCTCAGAGGTGACCTCTGTTTGAGATACAAGGTGATCATGGACCCACCTTGATGGGACTGCTGCACATCCACACGTCAAGCTCCACTTGAGTAAACCACATGCACGCCCTCAACCTGGTCTGTGATATCAACATGACTTTGTTGATGAGACAGATTTGTGTCCCAGAGACTCCCCTATCTGTGGAATAGACTCCATCTCCTCATCAAGCAGAGTACCTCTTTACCCGTTTTTAAGCTCAACCTGGATAACTGGATAGGAAACAGAAAGTACAGCCTTGCGATTCCAACTGTGTCCCTGATGTACTGGGGCATTAGCTGCTGACTTGTATAAACATGGGCTAAACTCTTGGCTAGGCTTATAAGGGCCTCAGGGTAATTAGCCTAGTAACCTCCTATGATCCTATGAATACCGGTTATGGTCCTTTGTGTTATGATAAAGTGTGTTGTTATGTCTCCACTCCCATCAGCGCTGTCGACTGTGATGTGTCCCCTATGAGCAAAGTCCCAATACCATGTCATACAGCCACCATCCAATAAATAGGTGAATGCTACTATAATTATATGGGGACAGTCCAGCAACATCCATGTGATGCAATGACAGACAGCACCTGTAGGTGTCCGACTTCTGCAGTACACAGATATTTGTGAAATGTGCACATATGCTTAATATAAGTGGACCCTCTGCCAGACAAATGTAGATGTCTGACAAATGGTTGGACAGTATGTAAGGGTTGTTATGAGACTGTGGGGAATCTGTCACATGCCAGAGCCCTCAGAAAACAGTTATGGTACAGTAATATCGGGTACTGTATTTAATCCTTTACTTTGTATGCTCAGTATGCACACTCTGTAACTGAGGTCTGGCCTGTGTCTCCCCAGTAACACTGGCTATAACCTGAAGTCCTGCTGCTGGGGTTCATCAGGCATGCTAGCCATAGCTCTCATGAAATGAGATACAGATGTCAAGTACACAGTGATCTAGCCAGAGTACATCAGGGACAGTCAGATATAGCTGCGCAATATTTAAACTATTCCTGTGTGACATTCACAGACTGAGATGAGCTGAATGACAGTACATCATGTGATATGTCAGTTGTGTCCACCATGACTTAATCTCACTATTGTCTAACACACAATGCAGTAGCATTCATGCAGGAGCTGATTATTATAGGAGGGACTCATGGGTCAGAGCTGTGATCTACATTACAACAGGCAGAGTTGAAAAGGAAGCCTGTAGGTGCTGGATAGCTGATTATCAGCAACATGTCATTCCAAGATATATACTACAGGCCTACTGTTGTAATTCCTATTCCCCATAACTGCATCCTCCCATCTGTGTGCCATTACATGGGGTCTTCTATTGCATACATGGTAGAGTGATGTACTCCTTTTTTGTGCCAAATCCTGAATGCTTTTGATATTGCAGTCTGTCTTTGTAAAGCAAGTCCCAGACCTGTTTACTATAGGCATCTGCTTGCCTTTTGTAGGTAATGCTCATGAACAGGTGATTGCCTGTGCACCAGTCTGTGGCTCAGACTTGCTAATTGCACCCAGAACAGCTGGGTTGCACTTTCATTAGCCAATGGCATGACACAACAATGCTTTACTTAACGCCTTCATG
This sequence comes from Protopterus annectens, assembly GCF_019279795.1. Taxonomy (NCBI): domain Eukaryota; kingdom Metazoa; phylum Chordata; order Ceratodontiformes; family Protopteridae; genus Protopterus; species Protopterus annectens. Next base: position 1,653,672,914 of record NC_056737.1, on the reverse strand, counting down.
TAGGCCTTGGCCCCTTTCCTAGTCTGTAAGATGGACATTATCGAGATCTGGAGACTACAGGTAAAAATATTGTTTACAGTTAAGATTTATGTGATATGTCCACAGTTTTGCAAGCTGTGTCTGGCCATTGTAAAAAGACTTTCTCATTATGTGGCAGTTTACTGTTAAACAATATGGGTCGAGGTCAGTAAGGGGGAAGACAGATGTGAGTGACATATGTCATATGCATCAGAATATGCATGCTGGTGCAGTAGCTACTGGTCTATCAAATGTGTATGTTTGTAGGGGAAGACTGTGACACATGTCCCTGTCACTTGACCTTTGCCCCCACCCCTTTATATATGGGTGCTGTATGGATCCCTTGTAGGTGGTTGTGAGGTGTGGTAGGTCTGTGGCAGGTAGCTGAAAACACTACCACATATTTTTCAGGCTGCAGCTGCTCCATTTTTCCCAGGAGTAATATTGGGTAGTGTGAACACATTGGAGGACAGCAAGCTGTATGTGTCAGTGAGGGAGCAGTGTCAGCTCTGTTGTTACAGCATAGCCATGGTGAGGATACCTATAACAGTCCAGGTGAGGCATGTGATTAAGGTACATATGTAATGAAACAGTGCCAGTCGGAGAGTGGTAGGCGGCATATAGGCATCCTATACATAGTTGTGCACTGTGTCCCTACCTACAGGCCTTTGACATGCTAAAATGGATAGCAGTGAATGCAGTAGCAGCAACCTGTTTTGGTTAAAATTGCAGGACTCAGTCATTATTTGTTATATTACACACTGGATTCAAACTCAGGACTGTGGTTGGCAAAGCATACAGCATGGTAGGAATTTAACAGACTGAGCTACTGAGTCAATACTGCAGCAGGTGTATTTGCAATATATATATGCATGCATACAGTCTGTTGCACAGGATTGGCATTAGCATGCAACACTGAACTATGTGTCATGATTTTGTAACCTCAGTCTGTACTGACTTGCCAGTACTTCAACACACAGAGTAGGTTTTGGGACAACTGTCCCAACAGTAGGTGGCACAACTGTGGGCATTCTGCAGTTGTCAGCTATACCCAATATCCTAGGTCTCACGTACATCCATCATTATTTATTTGGCTGTGTACTGGTTTGGTGTCTACATCACAGTCCCAAGTACACTGGCAATTTTCCCATTATATGTACAAGCAGTGTGTCATTGGCAATCAGGATATGTTTATGGAAACACCTGTTTTATTTCAGAGTTGAGTGGCCTAGTAGGCTAATGCACTATGCTGTAGTTAACTGGGTTCCTCAGTCAAGACTTGGTAGGGGTAATTATTTTGCAGATGTGGTTAACACTGTCAGAAATACAGAAGGTGGTTAAGGCAGTTTTAAGCAGGTTTACGTAGTGCACCACACCATTTAGTCCCACTTAAAACCATTCTAATTCCCCCCCAAAAAATTAAAGAATAAAGGGGTGATAGGAAAGTGGTGAAATGGGGGCAAGCAGGTGGAAAAACACTGTGAAAGGCAGGTAGGGATGTGCAGGACAGATGTAGGAAAGGACCATCACTGCCCATTTCTTGTACAGCAACAGCTGTGCAGGTTGTAGACAATTAGACAATTTGGAATTTGGAGCCTCTGAGGGCAACATAAATGTATTGATTAATTCATGTAATGATTAAAGTGTGTCCAGTGGATGCAGCTGTGAAATGGAGAGCTATGTATCAGGCAATATTTTTTTGTGGGACAGATACCCATTTTTTTAAGTAGAGAGTGGGATGTTGGGAAAGGGACATGAGTACATGTGGGGAGGTAAGTTGGATAGGAGAGGTTGCATTTGCAAACAGACAAGACAGACAAGACAGCATACAGGGATGGTGTATGACACATGAGGGGGTAAACACCTTGGATGGAGAGGGTGTTGGGGAACTGGAAAGCCATGTACCCCCCAGACAGCAGCAGTAAGACTAAGCTCCCCACCCATGGGCAGTCAACACTGCTCCTTCACTTCCCCAAAGCTGACTGTGCTGGGGGCCGGGCACTCAGGCCACCTTGCCCCTCCAGGTTGGCCAGTCTGCCCCCAGTCCAGCCCAAGTGATATTTATAGCCATGGTGCATGATCCTGCACACCATTCTTGGTAGCTGTTGCTGGGTGACAGCTCCCCCTCCAGATCCATTTCCAGATGACAGACCCCATCCTTTGAGGTGGTTCCACCCTTAGGTGGTGCCAGACCAGCAGAGGTTAGTAATGAACAAAGCATTTAGTTAGTTATAACAGCATGCCAGAACATTGTACGTAAACCAGTTAAATAACATTGCATATCATATGGAAAATAACAATAAGTGGGATAACAGTCAGTATTATAACAGCATGCCAGTAACAGTATAAGGCCAACAACATAGGTAATTCAACAAGGTATGTTGGTATGCAACCATTGTAATACATAACAATAATAAAACACATGGCCCAAGATAACATTTTGAGAACAACATATGTTAAAAGTAAACCATACCCAATGTATAACAAAAATAAATTATGATGCAGATAAGGGGTGGGGTGGATACTTTCCATTACTACCGTGTAGGCTATATTGTTTCCAACAGTACTCTTTTATAATCTACAGGCCTGCCCTTACATTATGTATACAAGTGCCCTATAGCTTCTGTAGCACCTATGTACCTCTCAAGCTATCCGCATGGAATAGTATGAGCCAAGCTGTAACACCTACAAGTACACAACTACAGGGGACTATTACATGTCAGGGGGACATATATGACTGCCAAGGTGTATTGTGGACTGTTGCAGTGTGACTGTGCTATTGACATAAATCAAGTGGATGATAAATTTGTGTCCAAGGGATTTGGCAAAAGTGATCACAGTCTATGACAGTGTGATACTCGAGAGACATGTATTGCGCACAGTACAGAGAGTTTACCTATTATGTCATCCTTAGCAGGCATGGGGTTAGACTATTAGCAGACATTCACAGACACTCCAGGCATACAGCCATACCAAGATTAAACAGTTTTATTTATTGTATTAATGTTTATTACTATTGTACTTGTTGACATCATTTACTGAAGTCTTATCACCTTGCTGAGCAATGCTGTAAACACTCTGGTACATCTGAACACAGAAATTATTAACCCATTCGAACACCTACTACAACCATTTATTTACCTGTAATTCCTGTGAGGAGAACATCTGTTAACAATACATAACTGTTTCTATAAATATTTAGCAGTACTTGTCCCTGGATTTGAATGCTGGTCTGTGTTTGAGAAAATGGACATCACACCTAGCATTTATCAACATGAGCTACTGAGCCACTAATGAATATTGGTTGACTGATATGTGCCTAGAGCTCACCTGGTAACAAAATATGACCTGGTAACAGAGGTAGAGTGTTATACAAGACTGCAGTGACACTTGGAACACAGATTTATTTATTTTATTTTATTTGTCGTTAGTTTACCAGGATGGTCTATTGGGCCAAGAAGAACTCATTTTCAATGGAGTCCTGGGGAGATAAGGTCCATAAAAACAAACAAAAGTTATAATCAAAGTATTATGTTGCAGTAAATACAGAAGTACAAATAAAATCATAGCATTTAAAGATACAATATGAAAACCAACAATCAAAAGTTAAAACATAAGTAATTATTGTAAATATATTTGTTACTGCTATACAAGTATATGAATAGGACACTGAACTACCTGAAATGTCAGAGGTGTAGAGAGGAGAAGAAATTATTTAAGGTGGGAGCAGGAGCATTCCCAGAGAGATTTTAGGTGTGAGTGAAATGAGGTTTTGAAGGAAGAGTGGCTAGTGATGGTACGGATGGATGGTGGTAAAGAGTTCCATTGACATGCAAGGGCAAGGGATAGAAGATTTTGCCAGGGGGACAGGTAGGTTTATGCAATTCTATCAAGTTTTGATTGTTTGATCTTAAGGGTCTTTCTGGAAGGTACATTTTAAAGGAGGAGGAAAAGGAGGGACAGAGGAAGGGGCTGAAAATGAGTTTGTGAACATGAATGAGTTGAATGTAGGTGAGATAATTGGGCAACTCTAACCAATTTAGTTTGTGAAGGGTAACACAATGATGGGTAGAAGATTTGTGGCTTGTGGCAAACTTGGTAATCTTATTACAGCAGGAGGAGTGTTTTGACATAAGAGAGGATTGTAGGTTGGTTAGGAGTGGGGCACCATATAGGAGACAGGGGATGAGAAATGTGGTAGAGAGATTGAACTTGGTAGAGGGAGTGAGGTAGTGACTATGGCGGTAGAGCATACCAAGTTTCAGGTGGGTTTTTTGATGTTTATTTGTATGTGGGAGCTGAATTTAAGCTTGGCATCAATGTGGACTCCTAGTAGTTTGGCCTCAGATATCCTTATTTGAGAGATGCGTTCTTCTAGCTGGTGATGGAGAATGAGTTTTTGTCTATAATGGTTGTTTTAGAGGGGGTAAATAACATACATTTAGTTTCTGAGGCATTGAGTGCTAGATGATTGTCTCTCATCCACTGTTCGGTGGTAGAGAAAGCATCTTGGGTTAGCTTTATGAGAGTGGGGATAGAGTTGGCACAACAGATTATAGTTGAATCACCTGTGCATTGGAGATGTTTTGTGCTAGGGATTGAGTGATGGAAATGATTTATGAAAATCGTAAACAGAAGGGGACTCAGAATGGAACCTTGTGGTACACCTGTGGGGGTGTTGAGGAATGAGGAGGTGGCTTTTTTCCATTTAACTACTTATTTCCTATTTGACAGGTAACTGGTGAACCAGTTGAGAGAGAATAGGGATAGGTTTAGATAAGAGAGTTTAGTTAGGAGAAGGTTGTGAGAGATGGTATTGAAGGCCTTAAAGAGGTCCAGTAGGAGGGTAGATATAGCACAGCCAGAGTCACAGGCTTTGTTAACGATTTTGGGGAAAGAAAGAAGAAAATAGGTAGTGCTGTGGCCAGGTCTGAATCCATGCTGTGTGGGAGTTAGTAAGTGGTTGTCTATAAGGTAGGGAAGGAGTTGTAGATGAATACATTTTTCAAGAACTTTAGAGATGGGGGATAGGATGGCGATAGGATGGAAATATGTGATATTGTTGTTGTTGCCCCCTTTGTGTAGGAGTACGATAAATGCCATTTTCCAAAGTGTGGGTACATAACCTTCTTTGATTGAGCAGTTGATTAGAATACGGATGGGAAAAGCAATGGCTTCAGCAGCTATGTTTAGAGAGTATGAAGGAATGTTATCAAGGGCATTGGATCAAGGTTTCAATTTCTGGAGAATTTTTTTATGGTATATATGGGAATGGGTTTTATAGAGAAAGCAGGAGGTTGAGAGGTGGAGGTATTTGAGAGTGAAGGGGTAGGGGAGGATAGGGGAGGGGGGTGTAGACATAGGTGGTGTAGTGTTAGAAAAGGATGAGGTAAGTTTGGAAACTAAGTCAATGAAAAAAGAGTTTAATTGGGTGGCCAGATCTATGTCTAGTGCATTTGGGTCGGGACAAGGATTTTCTTTTTTGCCAGGATTAAGGAGGGTGGAGATGCCATTCCAGAATTTTTTAGGATTTGTTTTGTGGCTACTTTGTAGTAAGGAGAAATAAGTTTTGTGGTCTGCTATGAGAAGCATTTTGACTTTGTTGTGAAGTGTTTTGTATTCATTATTTTTCTGGTGGCATACCCAAGCTTTGTCTCTAGGATGCATTGCATCTAGTTTGCCTTTGGTTAGCCAAGGGGCAGTTTTGCTTTTTATTCTTTTAGTTTTTTGAGGGGCATAGGAATCTAGGAGGTTTAAAAATGTTGTGTTGAAGTAGGTAATGGCATTATCCAGGGGGAGAGTTTTCAGAGGGTTCCAGTTTATTGATTTTAGTTAGTTAGAGAAGGTATTGGGATTAAAGATTTTTAGGGCATGAGTGGAGATATAGTAATGAGATAGTTGTAAGGGAGAAAGAAGGCAGCGAGCAAATGTGGGGAGGTGATCACTGAGTGAGTCAGGAAGCGTGCCACTGTCGGAGAAATAATGAGGGTGAGAAACTAATACCCAGTCTAGGATACTACCACTGGGGAGGTCTTTGGAGGGCCTAGTTGTAGAGTTGATTAGCTGAGAGAAATTGAACTGGTTAATATTTATGGAGTTTTTAGGGAATGAATGGAGGACCAATTAATGTTCATGTCACCCAGAATCAGTTTCATTACTAATGTTGGTCAAAAGCAGGAGAGAATATCTTTGAGTACAGAGATATTGTTGCCACGGGGAATGTATAGGGAGGATATACATATGTGTTTGTGTTTATTTACTTGAAGTAGAGCCAAAATTAATTCAGCGTTATTGAATTGGGGAATAGATTTAGTGTAAGGGGTAACTGATAGGGAGGATGAGTATAGGAGAGTTACTCCTCCACCTTTTTTGTGAGTTCTATCTTTTCTGATGGTAGAATAGTTAGAGGGTATTATTTCTGAGACATGACATGAGGCATGAGATTCATGCATGACAGAGACAGTAGGTGAACTGTGCAGTAACACATGGAATGCAGGTGTAGACAATTAAGCCCTAGTGGGTGGGAATATGTGTGATGAGTACATACCATATTGGAGTGCTGGGTTGGCTACCTGACCTATATACAGTTGCAGATGGTATGTTTGCAGTCTAAGCTATTACATTTTAATACTTGCCTGCAGCAGCGTACCAAAGAGCAAGAACACATATGGCTGAAATGCAATAGTTAACAGAAGACAATCCTGAGATACACAATATACCTTGGCCATTCCTATTATTGGTTCGGGTCTTAGTGCAGAACAAATATCATAATGCATTATATCTTGTAGTACAGCTCCACATTTACAGTTTAGCAAAATGCTCTTTATTAGCAAACCTTCCAGTCACCTAATGGTATTATTCCTGCTTTTACTTCACAGCAAATGTAATACTTGATTTCATGACCAGCATCCCAAAATACATACATATTGTACAACACAGCTTTATTAAGGGTGACTTCATGCAGTGATTGGTATATGTCTAAAGTCTTTATTTATAAACAGTTCATATAATGCTGGTGTTGCAATACAGCTGAAATTCCACAATTAATGCAGTAAAAACTCTATTTCCTTAACATTACTAATGCAGTAGAACTTTATTTCCTTAACATTATTAATGCAGTAGAAACGTTATTTCCTTAACATTGTCAGGTTTCATGCTTTCATCTATATTGAACTGTACCTGGCATTACTCAGTTATATCAGTCCAGGTCTATGACCACATTCATTGCAGTACAATCAAAAGTGAATATACCTACTGGCAGTTACTAAATTACTCTTTCTTGTTTATATGACTATAGACTGCAAGATACATCTGTACTCACCACACTCATAATGCAACCCAGCCAGGCACCCTGCATGGGCCTCCAGGTTGTGAGCTTTCTCCTCTGCAGCTTTGGGGAGAGAAAGACGCCATTATGGGTACCTGTCTATCACACATTCAGAGTAGAATTTGGTAAAACAATGATATCAATACTTAAAACTGGTGGGATATTTGTCTCTAGCATTTTGGATCCGGGGGGGCAAGACATCCCCTTATGATGCTTCAGTTCATCATAATGATGACGCACCTGCTCACCTGTGTGGGGGATACCAGTTGCACTAGTGACATCATTTGCCAGCCAATCCCAGGCCTCTGATTTGTATTCTGACCCCAGGTACTGGCCCTGCAGCAGCCAGATGTCATGGTATTTTACAAGGAGTCCAAACATGACCCTGGATTTCAAATGCCCCACCACTGTGCCCAGATGCACCCGTCCTCTCCAACTCCTGGAGTTAGAATATATAGTTGGGGGGGTGTGGGGGCACAGCCCCCCACAATGTGGGGTGTGGGGGGTGAAGCCCCCCACTTACTTTTGTTTTACTAAGCAATACTAAAGCAAAACTAAACAATATTATATGAAATTATGTGGGGAGCTTCGCCCCCCCCACACCCCCCCCAGCTATATATTCTAACTCCAGGGTCACACTACAGTGGGGAATGGGGCATATCCCATTTTCTTGCCAATAATACTTGTCAGTCAAATCAAATGTCGGTCAAATGGAGTGTCGGTCAAATGAAATTTCGGTCAGTTGGTCTTGGGGAAATGGGAGTCGGGCAAATGAAGTAGATCCATATATATATATATATATATATATATATATATATATATATATATATATATATATATATATATATATATATATATATATATATATATATATATATATATATATATATATATGTATAAATGTATATATATATATATATATATATATATATATATATATATATATATACAGAATGAGAGAGAGAGAGATAGAGAGACAGTGGATATAAAAAGTGCACACACCCCTGTTAAAATGCCTAGTTTTTGTAATATAAAAAAAAATGAGACCACAATAAATCATTTCAAAACTTTTCCCACCTTTAATGTGACCTATAACCTGTACAATTCAATTGAAAAATGAATCTGTTAGGGGAAAAATATAAAAAATAAAAAACACAACATGTTGGTTGCATAAGTGTGCACACCCTTAAACTAATACTTTGTTGTGTGTGTACATGCTCAGACTAATACTTTGTTGAAGCACCTTTTGATTTAATTATAGCATTCAGGTTTCTTGGGTACAAACCTTCCATTAATTAAAGAGACTCTGATTAACCGCAAATAAACTTCAACTGTCCTAGTAGAATTTTCTTGACATTTACTCATTTGCCTGTTACAGCAAAAGCCATGGTTTGCAAAGAGCTTACTAAACATCAAAGGGATCTCATTGTTGAAAGGTATCAGTCAGGAGAAGGGTACAAAAAATTTCCACAGCATTGGATATACCATGGAAAACAGTGAAGACAGTCATCAAAAAGTGGAGAAAATATGGGACAACAGTGATGTTGCAAAAAACTGGACATCCCTCCAAAATTGCAGGAATTCCTGGCAAGTACTGGTTGTGTGCTACATGTGACAACAAACTCCCATATTCTCCATATGTCTGGACTATGGGTTAGGGTTGCAACACTGAAGAATTTTCTTACACAGAACAACATCCAGGCCTGGCTAAAATTTGCAAAACTATATATCATGTCTCCCAAAAGCATGTGTGAAAATGTGTTATGGTGTGATGAGACCAAAGTTTGACTTTTTGGCCACAATTCCAAAAGGTACGCTTGGCGCAAAAGCAACACTTCACATCACCAAAAGAACACCATCTCCATAGTGAAACATGGTGGTGGCAGTATCATGCTTTGGGATTGCTATTCTTCAGCTGAAACTTGGGCCTTAGTCAAGGTGGAAGGAATTATGAACAGTTCCAAATACCAGACAATTTTGGCCCCACACCTTCAGGCATTGGCTAGAAAGCTGAAGATGAAGAGGAATTTCACCTTTCAACATGACAATGACCCCAAGTATACATCCAAATTAACAAAATAATGTCTTCAACAGAAGAAAATTTAAGTTTGGAATGGCCCACCCAGGGCCCAGACCAAATACCAATAGAAAATCCGTGGGGTGACCTGAAGAGGGTGGTGCACAAGAGATGCCCTTGCAATCTGACAGATTTTGAGCACTTTTGCAAATAAGAGTGGGCAAATATTGTCAAGTCAAGCTGTGCCATGCTGATAGACTCCTACACAAGAAGACTGAATGCTGTAATTAAATCAAAAGGTGCTTCAACAAAATATTAGTTTAAGGGTGTTCACACACAACAAAGTTTTAGTTTAAGGGTATGTATACTTAAACAACCAGAATTGCATGCTTTTTATTTTTTATATTTTTTCCTCTAACAGATTTGTTCCTTTTTATATTGAATTGTACAGGTTATAGGTCACATTAAAGGTGGGGAAAGTTTTGAGATGATTTATTGTGGTGTCATTTTTTTATATCACAAAAACCTGTCATTTTGAGAGGGGTGTGTACACTTTTTATATCCACTGTAGATATATGTATATATATATATATATATATATATATATATATATATATGTGTGTGTGCGTGTGGGGGGGGTGCATATTTCTTAATGCCATAATTTGTGTAAGAAATATTGCTGTACTTTAAAGTTGGATTGCTAGTTATGCACAGAAGCTGTGATTACCAACTGTGAATTCTTCAAGAAAAAGCCTTTTGACTACCATTAACTTAAGACCCCAGCTAAAGAATATAGGGAAAATAACACTGTTAACATGTTAAATTGCTTTTATGTATGAATAATGTTTGCTGATTATTGCATGCTGGTGGGGGGCAGAAACAGATGGCATTTAATTTTGAATGTCAATCTGTAGTGTTAAACCAGGCATCTGTACTGCATGTAAGACAAATATCCAAAACTTAAATCCAAAGTTAAAGCAGAAGTAGTTGCTGATAAAATGTATTTTCCTAATAGTGTTCAATTTGTGTAACAAAAAACTGACAGGAGTTGCAGGAAAATAACATTTTACATCCAGGACGTATGCATATTCAAAATCAGAAACATGTATACATATATATATATATATATATATATATATATATATATATATATATATAGATGTGTGTGTGTGTGTGTGTGTGTGTGTGTGTGTGTGTATGGTTCTATGTACTTTGAAAGTTCGGTGTTCTAATATAGACCCGAATTTCATAACATCTGACAGTACAAATCACATGAAATTAACATCTCCTTCACATATAATGACATATACTGACACCAAACTACCAAACACACTTTTTACTATGCTTTTGTAGGGGGGAGCTTGATAAAGTGGGGTTAGGAAATTAACTTTTTTCCACTGTAGTGCAATCTTGGAGTTGGTATATTTAATTTACGACGGGTGCAGAGGGGCTTGCCCACCTGAGAAACGTAGTAGAAAGTGTGTTTGGTAGTTTGGTGTCATTATATGTGGAGGGGATTTTATTTTCTTGTGATTTGTAGTGTTAGATGTTATGAAATTCAGTGTTAATGGTTTTAGATGTTTTGGGTTTTAGATGTTCTGGTCTCAATGTTATGAAATTAGATGTTATGGGTTTTAGATGTTTCAAAGTAGACCTATATACATATATATATCTATCTATATATATATATATATATATATATATATATATATATATATATAGATATATAAAATCTACCAAAAGGACTCCCACACACTTAATGTGTGGATTCATCAGAATCAATTTAATGCAGCAATTGCAGAAAGAATCATGCAAACAGTACACAAAATGTCCTCCAAAACCAATGTGACATACAACAAGCAGACTGGTTTCACAATAGCGGCATCACTGCAATATAGGGATACACCTGTAATAGGTTTAAGAACCCTCAACTTAAAGAAACTGTCCTCCATTGCTACAAAAAACCCTTCAACTCATTTAACACTCCAAAACAGTAAAATATATATATACAAAACATCTTAAATATATTCATATTCATAATATACCATGAAGTCTAAAGCTCATCTAAATTAGTATTTAAATAAATATATTATTACCAATATTCTTTCAAATTGGGCTTGTACATAGCCCCAAGGTTTACAATCCATAATTTTTCTTTGCAATCCAATAATTTATGTCTGAAAGAGTTGATGAGTCCCATGCCCTTAACACAATCTAATCCTACAAAAATGAAATGTGCAGAAGCATGTATGAATTTATGTTTATAAAGTGCACTTTTAGGGCGTTTACTATTAATATCCCTCATGTGTGCTGCAATTCTACTCTTAAACACCCTAAAAGTTTGACCCACATAAAAAGCTTCACATTGGCAAATAGCCATGTAAATGACCCATTCTGTATTACATGTGATGTAATTAATCATAAATACCTTTGGTGTATGGACTGATGTAAAGGATTTTGTGCATGAAACAACTTTGCAGTAAACACAGTTGCCACACATGGCACTACCTACAACTACATTCCTTTGTGATTTCATATTGTCAATATAACACTTTTTAAACCAAGAAAGATGCTCCCCAATGTTTTTGCACCTTCAATAACCAAATTGGCATTGTTCATTTATCAAGAATTTCCCTAATTTTAAAATTATTGCTAACATAAGGGGTAATAAATCTAACGTTTCCAGACACAGTTTTTTTGGTATTCTATCCTTAGACCCAAACTTCAGTAAATCATCTTGTTTCACATTATTAGCCCAATCACTAGTCTGTCTAATCAAGGTAGCATCATAACCCCTTGTTTTTAATCTATTCTCTATTTTCATTGTTTGTAATTGAAACTCTTTCTCATTACTGCAAATATGCCTTTGGTGAAGAAATTGAGCTTTTGGAATATTTGTAATAGTATGTCTTGGATGGTAACTACTGGCCTCCAGTAGGGAAGTCTTTGTAATAGGTTTCCAATGCAAATTTATAACCACTGTTCCATAAATCTGCTTGGTAACATTAATGCCTAGGAAATCTATAATAAACAAATCAAGTTTTCCTACAAATTGATAATAAAATTAATTGGAATTTAAAAAGCCAACAAATCATTTCCATTGATCAATATCACCAGCCCAAATGCACCAACAATCACCCAAAAACCTTCTCCACATAATTAATTCCTTTTTAAAAGGGTTAGAATCATCATAAATCAAGCCATGTTCAAGATATCCCATGAAAATATCAGCATTAATAGGGGCAAAAGTAGTACTCATGGCTGTCACTTTGATTTGTAAATAACTCTCTTTTCCAAAATAAAATACATTACATTCCAGGACCAGCCTAATAAGCCCCAACAAAAAATGTGATATTCTCAAAAGTATACGTACATGACATTTCTAACCAAGATTTAACATCTACAAGACCCCCTTCATGGGGTATACTTGTACAGAGAGACTGTACATCAAGAGTGCAAAGGAAAGTCTTTTTTGAAATCTGTAAATCACGAATGAGTTTAAGAAATTCAGTAGAATCTCTTAAACGTGCTATGACAAGACTCAATAAAGGATTTAATTCATTCTCCAAATACATAGGCAAAGATTACGTTAAAGATCCCCGTCAAGATACTATAGGTCTACCAGGTGGATTGTGTGTGTGTGTGGGTGTGTGTGTGTGTGTGTGTGTGTGTGTGTGTGTGTGTGTGTGTGTGTGGTGCATATTTCTTAATGCCATAATTTGTGTAAGAAATATTGCTGTACTTTAAAGTTGGATTGCTAGTTATGCACAGAAGCTGTGATTACCAACTGTGAATTCTTCAAGAAAAAGCCTTTTGACTACCATTAACTTAAGACCCCAGCTAAAGAACATAGGAAAAATAACACTGCTAACATGTTAAAATTGCTTTTATGTATGAACAATGTTTGCTGATTATTGCATCCTGGTGGGGGGCAGAAACAGATGGCATTTAATTTTGAATGTCAATCTGTAGTGTTAAACCAGGCTTCTGTACTGCATGTAAGACAAATATCCAAAACTTAAATCCAAAGTTAAAGCAGAAGTAGTTGCTGATAAAATGTATTTTCCTAATAGTGTTCAATTTGTGTAACAAAAAACTGACAGGAGTTGCAGGAAAATAACATTTTACATCCAGGACGTATGCATATTCAAAATCAGAAACATGTATACATATATATATATATATATATATATATATTTATTTATTTATTTATATATATATATATATATATATATATATATATATATATATATATATATATATTTATATATATATATATATATATATATATATATGTAGATGTGTGTGTGTGTGTGTGTGTGTGTGTGTGTGTGTGTGTGTGTGTGTGTGTGTGTGTGTGTGTATGGTTCTATGTACTTTGAAAGTTCGGTGTTCTAATATAGACCCGAATTTCATAACATCTGACAGTACAAATCACATGAAATTAACATCTCCTTCACATATAATGACATATACTGACACCAAACTACCAAACACACTTTTTACTATGCTTTTGTAGGGGGGGAGCTTGATACAGTGGGGTTAGGAAATTAACTTTTTTCCACTGTAGTGCAATCTTGGAGTTGGTATATTTAATTTACGACGGGTGCAGAGGGGCTTGCCCACCTGCAGAAACATAGTAGAACGTGTGTTTGGTAGTTTGGTGTCATTATATGTGGAGGGGATTTTATTTTCTTGTGATTTGTAGTGTTAGATGTTATGAAATTCAATGTTAATGGTTTTAGATGTTTTGGGTTTTAGGTGTTCTGGTCTCAATGTTATGAAAGTAGATGTTATGGGTTTTAAATGTTTCAAAGTAGACGTATATACATATATATATCTATATATATCTATATATATATCTATCTATCTATATATATATATATATATATATATATATATATATATATATATATATATATATATAAAATCTACCAAAAGGACTCCCAAACACTTGATATGTGGATTCATCAGAATCAATTTAATGCAACAATTGCAGAAAGAATCATGCAAACAGTACACAAAATGTCCTCCAAAACCAATGTGACATACAACAAGCAGACTGGTTTCACAATAGCGGCATCACTGCAATATAGGGATACACGTGTAATAGGTTTAAGAACCCTCAACTTAAAGAAACTGTCCTCCATTGCTACAAAAAACCCTTCAACTCATTTAACACTCCAAAACAGTAAAATATATATATATACAAAACATCTTAAATATATTCATATTCATAATATACCATGAAGTCTAAAGCTCATCTAAATTAGTATTTAAATAAATATAATATTATTACCAATATTCTTTCAAATTGGGCTTGTACATAGCCCCAAGGTTTACAATCCATAATTTTTCTTTGCAATCCAATAATTTATGTCAGAAAGCGTTGATAAGTCCCATGCCCTTAACACAATCTAATCCTACAAAAATGAAATTTGCAGAAGCATGAATGAATTTATGTTTGTAAAGTGCACTTTTAGGGCGTTTACTATTAATATCCCTCATGTGTACTGCAATTCTACACTTAAACACCCTAAAAGTCTGACCCACATAAAAAGCTTCACATTGGCAAATAGCCATGTAAATGACCCATTCTGTATTACATGTGATGTAATTAATCATAAATACCTTTGGTGTATGGACTGATGTAAAGGATTTTGTGCATGAAACAACTTTGCAGTAAACACAGTTGCCACACATGGCACTACCTACAACTACATTCCTTTGTGATTTTATATTGTCAATATAACACTTTTTAAACCAAGAAAGATGCTCCCCAATGTTTTGCCCCTTCAATAACCAAATTGGCATTGTTCATTTATCAAGAATTTCCCTAATTTTAAAATTATTGCTACCATAAGGGGTAATAAATCTATCATTTCCAGACACAGTTTTGGTATTCTATCCTTAGACCCAAACTTCAGTAAATCATCTTGTTTCACATTATTAGCCCAATCACTAGCCTGTCTAATCAAGGTAGCATCATAACCCCTTGTTTTTAATCTATTCTCTATTTTCATTGTTTGTAATTGAAACTCTTTCTCATTACTGCAAATATGCCTTTGGTGAAGAAATTGAGCTTTTGGAATATTTGTAATAGTATGTCTTGGATGGCAACTACTGGCCTCCAGTAGGGAATTCTTTGTAATAGGTTTCCAATGCAAATTTATAACCACTGTTCCATAAATCTGCTTGGTAACATTAATGCCTAGGAAATCTATAGTAAACAAATCAAGTTTTCCTACAAATTGATAATAAAATTAATTGGAATTTAAAAAGCCAACAAATCATTTCCATTGATCAATATCACCAGCCCAAATGCACCAAAAATCATCCAAAAACCTTCTCCACATAATTAATTCCTTTTTAAAAGGGTTAGAATCATCATAAATCAAGCCATGTTCAAGATATCCCATGAAAATATCAGCATTAATAGGGGCAAAAGTAGTACTCATGGCTGTCACTTTGATTTGTAAATAACTCTCTTTTCCAAAATAAAATACATTACATTCCAGGACCAGCCTAATAAGCCCCAACAAAAAATGTGATATTCTCAAAAGTATACCTACATGACCTTTCTAACCAACATTTAACATCTACAAGACCCCCTTCATGGGGTATACTTGTACAGAGAGACTGTACATCAAGAGTGCAAAGGAAAGTCTTTTTTGAAATTTGTAAATCACCCATGAGTTTAAGAAATTCAGTAGAATCTCTTAAACATGCTCTGACAAGACTCAATAAAGGATTTAATTCATTCTCCAAATACATAGGCAAATATTCCATTAAAGATCCCCGACAAGATACTATAGGTCTACCAGGTGGATTTATCACCATCTTATGTATGCTAGACAGAATATAAAACCTTTGTTGTTTAAGGTCATCCACTGTCAGCTGATTAACCAATTGCTCCAAATCAAACCTCTAGTCTTAGCTTCCATAAGGAACCCATCACTAAGTATTTTACAATGTAACAAAGGGTCTAACAGCAACTTAAAACAGGATCTATTCTCACTAAGTTGTTGCCTAACCTCAGTTTCCTAACCAGAGGAATCCCATAGCTCTACAGCCCCAGCCTTATCACTCGTAGTCAGCAATAATTCCTCATTACTACTTAATTTTAATCGTATTCATTTTATTGCAATAATTCCTAAAAATAATAAAATAAATAAAAAAATAAAAACAACACTTTGATTAGCATGTACAAAATAAAAATAACACTTTGATTAACATGTAGAACCAGTAACACTTGTTCCTCAAATAGTTTAACCTTAAAGTGATATGGTGGCTGAAAACCAAACTTTTTAGCTCTAAATGAGCTCTCAAATTCAACATTTTCATTAGATATATATATATATATATATATATATATATATATATATATACACACACACGCACGCACGCGCACACACACACACACACACACACACACACACACACACACGCACGCACGCACGCACGCGCACGCACGCACACACACACACACACACACACACACACACACACACGCACGCACACACACACACACACACACACACACACATATATATATATATATATATATATATATATATATATATATATATATATATATATATATACATAGGTTTCATTGGTTCAGGTTTATCAGCATCTGTTTAATCGAATGCATTTTGTTGATTACGTAGATAATCAACAAGTTTGCGAGATCAGCAATCCCCAGGCAGTGGAATATTCTGTTTCTCTGGTGATTGTGAGATGGTGTAGTTAGTAGATATAATTATCACGCAGTGTGAGGAAATGTTGTTTATGTTTTTTTTGTTTGTTTTTTTAAGTACTATTTGCATGTGCTGAGAAACAGCCTTGGCACATACATCATAGGAAGTCAATGTTTCTGTTTTTGATGTAGAGTAGTTTACCTTCAGGATACCAACATTCATGTTAGTTACATACACACACACACACACACACACACACACATATATATATATATATATATATATATATATATATATATTATTATTATTTATTTATTAATTTTTATTTAACATTTGTTGACCGGGAATGTCCGACTAGGTTCCACAGAGCCTGTTTTCAGTGGAGGCCCGGGGAGAAATGCTCCAGATGTATGTGCATGTTTGTATATATATGTATATATATATATATATATATATATATATATATATATATATATATATATATATATATATGTGTGTGTGTGTGTGTGTGTGTGTGTGTTTATCTATTGATCTCTCTCTCTATATATATGTATGTATATATATATATATATATATATATATATATATATATATATATATATTATTCTGCAGCATTGCAGGAGAGATGTCTTGTATAGTTGCAATGTAAATATATCATGAGATTTTAGCAAATCTAACTAAAAACAATTTGAGAAACTGAAAGGAATAAAATTCCCATATTTAATGAGTTAGATTATTATAATGAATGTATTTAGTTTGCTGTTGTAGGTACTGCTCTGATTTAGTCATTTGTGCATTGGCCCTTATTTACTGGGATATTATTTTAGGTTTTACCTTTTATTTGAGTTATACTGCTTCCTTACATATGCATGATAAAGTATTTTCATTTCTTTACAAGTATGACAACAACTGCATCATCAGTGGTAGACTATATTACACAGCAGAAGGCTGATGTGGACAGCCATGTGACAGTCAACAGTAATTCCAGTGTTCTCATTCTCATGACATCGCCTGAGGACAGTGATACACTATCACAAAGTGTACTGGCAGGGGATCCACCCTTGAGCAGGATGATGTCTCCAACAGGGCCAAAGCTTGTATTCTATTAGTACACTATTGATACATGCTTTTAGAAGATAGGGTGGAGTTTCCATGAAGCTCTACTTGTCTATCTGATCCATATGTTGAACATCTGGAAGAGAACTGGACAGTCTCAGAGGTTAGAATACTCACCATACAGCCTATTCATTGGGTACCAGACAAAATTCAATTATCATAGCTGGCTCCTGAGACACATATGGAATTATCTGCACATCTGCACTGTCCAGGCACAGGTTACTACCACTGAGAGGCACATTCATTGGTGAGATTGCTGCAAGGTAATATGTGAGAACATTTACTAACATACAGAAATGGTAAAAGTCAGCAACAATGCAATTGTAATTTTCCAGGACAGCATAGTTGTCCACACTATATCCATGTCATCCTCTCTTTACACACTTTCAAGGACTTAGAAGACACATATAGTAGTAAAAAGTTGATCAAGGCAGAGGTTGGGTTGGTATGTGTGGAGGCCGAGTTGGACATGCAGCATGGGTGGTTCCATCATCTCCCAATGCATGGATGCATCAGCTTCCATGAGTCACTGTGTTGGATGTAATTGGATTTCCACATCATGTTGAAGGACCTCGAGGTTAAGGTCCTGGGCAGATAGATCTGGCTGGTCACCAACAAGAGGCAGCATCAGATAGGTCACATCACTGTAGCAATTCAGTATCAATCTTTTATGACAACACATGATTACTTTCAAATTGAGACTTCCCAACTGTGATGACATACAGTCTTTTGAAGACATTGAGGGATGTGATCAGAAAAGGTATCAGACTTGTGGCTATGAGACTGCAGTGTAAGGATATCATTGTATTCATAATTTCAGCTTTGACACACAGTATGAACATAATAGCAAGAAAAAAGTGCGCATTCAAGCAGCAGCTGCAGATCCTACTATACAAAGCAGAATAAAATGAGTTGATGTTGATAATGGGGACCTGAATGCTCGTATTAGGACAAACAGAACAGGCTATGAGGACTGTCTGTGTCTATATAGATGGGGCAGTAGGAATGAATGACACAGCCCAGACATGACCTGCATACCTCATGTCGTTCTTAATGCAAAAATACTACTCCCAGCCAGTGGCATCAACAACAAAGCAGCACACTTGTAATGTGTAAAAAAAACTGTCCTTACCCATGATGAGACATTAAAGAAAAGAAAATGCATAAATAAATACATTTTAAAAAATATTTACCCCTGGAGCTAAAGCACATCTATCTAAGCAGAGAAGAGTAAAATCAGATTGATACTTACAACTCCTTCATATACATGGGTAGGGTCACAGAAAAAAATAAGCAAGACAGTACATCTTTACATTTTTCATTAGGATGGTTCTGCATGTAAGGTTATAAGTAGGTCATCAACCAAGCTCTGATTCAGGATGACACCTACAGTTCAGGTCAACACCCCCACCTACTAGTCTGCCTGTCACTTATGTCTGTGTTCAAGGCCCACTGTGCAAATTATGGCAGCTGGACATTTGTATATGGTATGTGGTGGAATGTCTTTTCAGGACTGAACTAAGGACTGATACACTGAATATACCTTATTTCTGTACAATATACACTGATGTTGAAACAGCATCCCGTATGGTAAGTAACAGATGGGAAATTTTTGTGCGATAAATATAGTGTTTCCTTAGATTATTGTCAGCAAAATCCTGTGCAATAAGAAGTAGCTGTGGAATTCTGTGCAATGAATACCATGTCTCTTTAGCTTCATAAACACCTTTTGATATGTAAAACAGCAAATATTATCTAGCAGGAATGTCTAAATGTAGTAATGTGAATTATTGTATATGTTAGATGTTTGCACATAGAACCTGAAGTATTGTAATTTCGTTCAGTTGCACTTGTTGTGGAGTCTGAATAACAATAAAGTTTACCTTGCGTTGACTTTGACTTTGACTGACAGGAAGCAGCTTGGAAGTGGATAGCTTGATGGGAAGGACGAGACAAAACTTCTCCCATATATACAGGAGACAAGGTGCAAGGGCAGCACAGTGGCACAGCAGATAGTGGTGTCACCTCACAGCAAGAGATTCCCTGGCTTGATTCTCAGCTGGGGTACCTTCTGTGTGGAGTCTGCATGTCCTCCCTGTGTTTGTGTGGATTTCCTCCAGGTGCTTCAGTTTCCTCCCACATTCCAGTGGACTGGACACTCTAAACTAGCTATAAATGTGAGAGTGTGTGTGAGGTGTGGAAGAACCACTGCAACAGTGCTAGCCACCCAGTGGTGTAAACCTTGGTTCTAGATGATTGTCACTGTTGAAGTCACAACTAGACCCCATGTACAACAATAGGAAAAAGGTGTTGTGAACTGAAGGTAGAAGGCCAATGTTGCAAAGTCACTTGGCTTAGGATTCAGATCCTAAGACTTAGAGAAAGGACAAGGTATGAATTGTGGGACAATTGAGATGACAAAGAGGCTTCTAAAGACAGTGAGGGATGCCATCAGAAATAGTATCAGACTTATGGCAATCAGACTCCAGTCTAAAGGTATCATGGCATTCATAATTTCAGATCTGACCCTCAGCAGGGCTCTGATTGCAAGAGTGCCTGCAAGGAGCAGTTGCAGTCCCTACTAAATAAAATAAGATAAATTAAGTTGGTGTTGATAATGGGGGGGGGGCTGAATGTTCATATCAGGAAAGTCAGAACATGATATGAGGAGCCCCCAGGAATGTGGCAACAAGATTAAAGAAGAAGGGGCCATTTTAGACTTCTGATGTATATAAGAATGACATTTTTATGGTATGTCTTTATTCTGAGGAATTCTTGTAAGGTGTGGAGATAAAAACACTCAATAAAACATTGGATTTATATTCTACCCAATTGTTGTGGGTTCTGGATTTTATTTTGATTTTGTTATCTGCAATCTTTGGACTCTTTTAGAAGAAGAGGAAATAGCTGGAGTTGAAGAAGAGTGACAGTGTCGCAAAACAAAATGCATGAAGACAATCAAATAGACATGCAGCTGAGCCTTGTATGGGAATAAGGTATTAAAGAAAAACAAGTAGTGGAATGCAGAAGTCCAGCAATTTATCAAAAAAGAAGGAGTGCAGGAACAGTGGAAGAAAAATAGGACCAGACTAAGAAGGAATATTGGTTGACTAACAAAAAGGTGAAAAAGCAATCGCAATGGCAAAGAACAAAGCATAAAAAAAGTACCAGCTTCTGGAAAATAAGGCAACACGTGGCATGAAGAAACATATATCAGGCTGCAAGAAGGATACAAAAGAATCATTAGAGATGCAAGCAACAATCTGATCTCCAGTCCAAATGACATGAATGGCAGATGGAAGGGTACTTCCAGCAACTTCTGAATAAATAAAATCCCACAGAAGCTGCACTGCCACATCCACAGCCTACAAGGAAAGAGGATGATGCCAACCTGGAAAAAGTAGGAACAATACGAAGTTGAATGAAATCAGGGGAAAGAAGCAGGCTTAGATGAAGTCATGGCAGAAATGGTATTTGATGAGTTAGGGGAGGGTTATCTCCTGAGGGTACTCATCATGGTATTGAAAGAAGGGCTTATACCAGTTGACTGGAGAATAAGCATTCTATTGAAAATGTACAAGGACAAAGGGGTTGCTCATGGCTGTGAATAGTTGAGCACTATCAAAGTCCTGACACACTGTATGAAAGTACTGGAGAGGATGACTGACACATGAATATAGTGGAAAGTAAGGTAGGATTTGAGCAATCTGGGTTCAAATCAAGATGTAATACAATTGATCGGTTGTTTGCAGTGAGATAGAAAATTGAGAAGAAGTGGGAGATGTGAAAAGAATGCATTTGGGCACACCTAGAATTAGAGAAAGCATATGACTACATCCTATGAAAGTTGACCTGGTCAGTCCTGTGACTTATCAAAGTCCCAGAAACAGTGGTAGATTTAGTGCAGCTTATATACAGAAATACAAGTACAAACAGTGTTTGGCCTCATAGAGGCTTTTCCAGTGAAACCAGGTATACATCAGCATTCAACTCTTATCTCTCTGCTGTTCATATTCATGATGGACTGCATTTGCAAATGGGACAATAGTGACAAATCAAGAGAGATTTATGCAGAGAGTAAGGCATTACAAGCAGACTCTGACAAGAACATCAGCAAATGTTAGGGGACAGGAATGTAAACCTGAAGCCACAAAAACTGAAGACACATGGAAAGAAACTTAATACAGCAAGACATATAATGTCAGCAAACATAATAATGAGGAAAAAAAACTGTAAATTGAGATATTAGGAAAGGTGGTACAATATGTTAACATCTTTAAGTATCACAGAAGTGTGATTGATGAGAAACAAAGTTTGAATGATGAGGTCAAAGCTAGACCATGAAGTGGTGTGGCCTTCTACTAGCACATAATGCCAGGGGTACTGTGTGACAGGAGAATGCCAAAGAAGCTGACAAGTATGGTGTACAAATCAATGGTGTGACTAGTGCTTCTTTTTGGTACAGAAACCAGGGCAGTGACAGCAGAGCAGCTGAAGAGGATTAAGGTGATGGAGATGACGTGCTTTCAACAGGTTATATAATGCATACTGTAGGACAGATAAAAAAAATGATGTCACCATGACAGTAGCCAAAGTAGCCCCAAATGCAGAGAAGGTCAAGTAGAACTGACTATAGTGGTTTATTAACATGTACAGAAAAGCAGAAGATAATTTGGTGAAGAAGGTTAGAGAGAGACAGGAAGAAGGCAGGGGGAAATTAAAACATCCTGCCACGAGATGATGGGTTGCATGACAAAAGTCCTATGACAGTCAGGCATTACTATCAACAAAGGTAGTAGAGTAATAATGAATTGTGAGATGTAGCCATAGTTGATATGACACCCCAATATCATTTAGAAAAAATTTGGAGAAAGGGAGGTTGATGATGTTGATGATATTCACTGCATTTAGTCTATCAAGCAACACAAGCAGCCATTGCCACTTAGCCAAAAATGTCTTCTCTGTATAGGTTACTGATACTATAACCTATGAACCTATCCCTTGTGTTAAATAGTATAAGACAGACTTTTTAATTATTGACTTATTGTCTCATGTTTTGGGCCTCTGTCTGTGCCACTTTAGTATAGGCATAACCGTCATTGGCCTATCCTGCAAAGTAAGGTAATATTCTATCATGCCTTTTGATGGTGTCTTCTTTTCTTCCCAACTTTCTTCAGAAATATAAAACTCTGAGAAGCCTGAAGTACAAGACTTCATATAGGGTAAATCCAGCTGAAGCTTTTGCACCTGTCTTATCATGAACAGAAACTAGGGTAACATTTCATCCCAGATTTACTCTCTGTAACAATAACGCTTCTTAACATAAATCAATGTTTTTGGACTTCTCTACTAGACCATTATTCTAAGGATGATATGCTGATATTTTTAACTGCTTAAACTTTAAGCGATGTCATCTCTGATACAATAACCCTTGAAACAGTTAGCCTTTGTTTGTAAATATCTTTTTAGGGATACTCACATTATAGAAAAATTGTACCAATTCTCTTACAACAGCCTGAATCTAAGCCTTACATATCAGTACAGCTTCTAGAAATTTCATTGCACAAACCATTATTACCAATACATACTGACAGTCCTTGAAAGATTGCAATGCTGGCCTATACAATGTACCTAGACGTGTTCGAATTGCATCTGTGTAACGGGCATTGAATAAATGGCTCATTAAATCCAGGGTGGTATGTAGCTTTCAGATATTCTGGACAAGATACACTGAATTGTTTTATTTGTTTCATTATATATGGACAATAAAATCTGGAAAGGTCTTGCAATTGATTTATTCTTCCCATGGAACCTCCTAACATGAGCTAACTGCATTACTAGTGTCCACTGCAGTTTTGTCACTAAAAAGTGATGCATAATTTCCTCCCCATCTTTACTTACTCTATATAACAGAACATCAACACAGGGATAAGAAGTAAGAGTACTACCTTCTTCTCTTTTAAGGTCAGCCATATTCTCTCTTGCTCTAATTAAAGTTTCATCTACCCATTGTGTTTTTTACAGTTCATGTAACTTACCTGTAACTCCTCTGATTCAAGATTAGTTTCTTTATTTAGCTTGCCTAGAGGTGAAATCATATCTCCTTTTCTCAAACAAAATGACACTGAAACTTCTCTTGTGTCTTCCTCTCCAAAAAAAGTAGTTCTGGACAAGCATCTCCTTTAGCCTTAGCTTTTCCCCTCCCTTTACAAATGATTTGAGTGTTTCATTTTCCTTCAGATTTCTGTTTACTAGTGACAGTAATTATTTTTTATTACCTACCATGCTTTTAGTTATTACTGCAATTTTTTTTTGCTCAAAGGTTTCTTACCTGCATATCTCTCTTCTATATTTGTTCTCTGTCACTGTATTAATACGTTTTGCATGATTGTGCATTGTTCTGTGTTGATTTTACTTCAGAGTTTTCTATCATTTAACCTTCAGTTCATGTGCTGACATTTCTTATAGTATCTGTTTATTTTCATCTGTTGTTGTTGACATAAGATTCACGCAATACATAGAATTGTTTCAGCAAGATAATCATTACAAAATGTAGACCCTTTTGTAGCTTCTCCCAGTTTTGATTCTTAATCTGCACAAGTGTCTCACTACACAGTTTTCCCCCAGCCCCATTGTTATACTGAACAGGTACATCAATGTGTTAGTTTATCTCCTGCCAATTAGTCATATCATCCTGTCAATGTAATGTCTATAAATTGTTCACACATAAAAGTTGTCATGATTTTGCCTTTTTTTCTCAAACTTCCAACAACCATATTCACACTGTTACCGAAAAGACAGATTGATGACTGTTTACTATGGTCAAGTGATACAAATTTCACTTATTTTCATATATGCAGCACCACCCAACTCCAAGGAGGACAATTTGACATTGAACAAGTAAATACAATTTTCCTTCCTTTTGCACACATTTTGCTTTCCACCCCTAAATATAATCACTTTCTGACTGCGTACACCTGTGATGTTTGACTCTAATCAAAGTTAAAGAAACAATTCCAAAGTTTGCATTTCTCTTTTCAGAAACATGCAAAGACAGTCTCACTGTCAGCCATCAGCTGGCTCTTGTAAAAAATACATAGCATAAAGATGCAACACCCATATACCAAGTTAATGTAAATAGTGCAGTCTACAGCTAGTGTGTTCAGTTCAAAATAAAAACAAAATAAAAACATTAGTGACATTACAGTGAAGGAGAGACCAGTATATTAGCAATTATGGATAGGTAGTTCTTGTGATATAGTGGGTAAAACCTAAACTGCTGCTCAGCTGACTTGGGTTCGATAAGTTGCTCAGGTGACTGAGGGAGGGGTAGAAGAAGGATGGGTGGGACCATTCTAGGATGGTCTCCTCCTAGGTGATCCCCACATGGCCCCTGGTGATGGCCAGGGATGTGTGAAGAAGAGGGGGCTAAGAAGGTGGTGCGTATATTAAAATAAGTGGAACTGCTACCACTTGATCAGAGAAAACAGTCAGCAATCTGCTAATAGTGTGAATATTAGGATGAAATCTTTCAGAGAGTTGCTGCAGAGGCAGGGCTGTACATCAGCACATCTCCAGGATGCCTGCCATCTGGACACAAACAAAGAGTTCATAGGGGAGGGAGAAATGAGGTACGGCATACATGAGCCAGCCTCCCCAAGCAGAAAATGAGATGGTCAGTCCCACCAGGACAACCTAAGCTTCCATAGTGGCTACTACCCATATAGAGATAGTACAGGGGAGATGAAAAAGCTGGTAGATCTGACACTAGATGTGCGGTACTGTGGTAGGTTGCTGTACAATGATGCAAAGGGAAGCAAAATAATTACGGAGAAGCATTCAGCTAAAAACTTTTGTACATCAGTGAAAAGAAAATTAATGTCTCTTTTGGTAAATGAAAGACAGCTAGAGGTTTTGAATAAAGAGCAGTGTTCTAGGCTGGGAGTGATCTGAATAAAAATTCATCAGTCTTTATCCAATGTGATTTTAAGAGAGTTAATGTTTAGGGAGCTGACAAATGTTATTAATGGAAAGTTGTATTCTACTTTTGGAATCAAAATACCCTCTGCTATGAGCAACGTGCATCTAAAGTTACTAATTCACTAATTTTATAAAAGTGTTTTGGTTAAGAAATGAGGTTTGGAACAGACCATTTTGTCCTAGGACATCTTCCAGTGGGGCTAGATACACAGGTTATAAGGATTTAAAATAATAAGGGGAGGATAGGGTTAACTGGGATGGAGGGATATTTTAGGAGGAAATGAGGTAAGGGTAGGGAGGGACTTAGATGGTTTTGTCAAGTGTAACTGAGGTAGTAGTCACATTTTTGGCATCAACTTGCTATATTGTGGGCTCACGTCCTTGACAACCTGTGGGTTCTTTGGTCAGGTAGGCCTTGGTTTGTTGGTGGTGTGCATTAGGAGGTGAGTAGTAAGGGGCGTAGGGCATGTATATTTAAATTATTTATTTATTTATTTATTTATTTATTTTCTGGTTAAGCTTGAAGCACAGTGTACAGGGTTTCATTTCTGCTATTCATCCAATTTGTTGGAGGAGTTCAGGCTTCTCAGGTTCAAACGTGGGACACGCTAGTTTGAGCGTGTTGGGGACTGGTGCAGGTGTTGCTGGTCTTAGTTCAGCACTGGTTAGCTACAGGTTCTTGTGGTGATGTTAGTTTATTCATTGCAATGCTGGTTAGGCAGAGTTCCCTTGTTAAACCCCTTTTTTGTTCACTGTAGTTATTTCAGTGCTGGTAGTGTTGCTATTGGCAGTTTCTGCGGCTAAGGTGTATTTTAGATGAGTTCGGACCATCTGTTCCGCTATAATGCCTAAGAAGTTCTGTTGTTGTTCTCAACACAGACCCACTTGTCCAAGTGTTGAAAGCTGTTTCTCTTGGCTGGTTGCCATTTTCTGTTCATATATGTGCAGATACTTTTGCGGACCACGAGGCACCCATGAGTAATGGTTCCTCATCTTGCATGCACAGTGAAGCAATGGATGTTAGATCTACATTTGAGTTCTGCCTGATCCTGCCTGAAATCAGCACATTTATGTTGTACTTAACATGCAAAGGGTTTTAAAACAAGGGTAAGCTTGTTTAGATTAAACTGAAATATGTTCGGATTGATGTTTTAGGTTATGAGCTTAGATAAGACGGGATGCATTAACTGCCATGGCACATTGTTTGATGAGGTGTTGTTAGGAAATTAGGGAAAGTTTTGGCAGAGCATATGTTGCAGGATGTCTGGATATTGCTGTGGATTTTCCAGTTTTGGGGTTGCATGAGGTATTGGGGTGGGTGTTCTATTTCAGGAAGAAAGACAAGTGTTGTTTTTTTTACAGGATGTTTAGACAGTTTGGAGAGAGAGGGTAAGCTGACAATGAGTATATTATTTGAGTTCAGACTGAAGCAACACTTTACGGGGAATTATGCTTGTCCTTTGGAGCTTGGGTTTTGCCTCTGACTAAGAAAGGTGCTATTGTATGTGATCCCAGTCAGCAGCTTTAATAATGAAGACAAATGTAGATTAATGGTGAATGGGCGATAGAATGCATGACACCGAGGACAGTTGTAACTATTATTCTAATTGACTTTAGAGGTTGCTACTTTCACGGTCATGTCAGTAAGGTTAATAGGGAAGTGGTAAGTGGGATGAGTCAAACAGGATGCTGCCTGGATTTTCTCTGGATGTTCAGATTGTGATTTCATAGCTTAGGGGTAGCATTGAGTGTATAGGTGCTTCTTGGTGGGCTTTGTGGTGTCCACACATTCTGGCCATTATTTGCACATGCTCATGGCATGACTAGGGTTTGAGGGGGAAGGGGCAGGGATAATTTACAGGCATAATGGGCTTTTCATCCAGAATGTCCAGATATTCAGACACCTGGTGGGGTATGCACTTCCTAATTTAGTCTGTGCTTCATAAGCTGTGGTTGTGGAGAAGCACTGGAGATCATGAGGACCCTTGAAGCGCAGCTTACTGAATAATGATATCTAACTGAATTTCAAAAATGTCAGTGATGAATTTTATTTGTTCTAGTCTATTTGGGGGTTTTGACCATCTGGTGTGCATTATGAGTGCTTTTGCAAGCATGGTGGTGGTTGGTGGCAGTGCAGAAAAAAAGAAAAACATGGCTGTCAACATGACGGTGGTTGAGGGCTTCATTACTAAGGGTTCTGTAATTATCAAGTTGGCCTTGGATCTGTTGGTTTACTCCCTCTGGCATTGGCTCGTGGCCTTGCATCCCAACTGTGGAGAATTAGTAGAGTGTCTGGATTTTATCTTGTATTTTGCTCAGTTCCTGTGGAAAGGAAAAAGAACAAAGAAAGTTATGTGATCTTGGGAGTGTAGTTATGAGGTGGCATTTTCTTGAGTTTTGGGGCTTTGTGCCATCCAGAGGAGGCATGTGGACATAACACCAGTTTTAGTGGTTTGGTAATAGGTGGTTTGCTGATGGGAACATTCCTTGGCTTGGACGGTTGCCCAGAAATGGCTGCTTTTCTTGTGCATGCACTGGAGGTGCTCATGTTCATGGGGGAGGGGGTGTTGGTGGTGAACTTTGAGCATGAGGGATGAGGCATATTTCTCAACTGTACAGATTGTTGAAGTTGGTAAATGAGTGTGCCTTTTTTTTTTTTTTTTTTTTTTTTTTTTTAATAATACAATGAATTCCCTTGGAGCAAGTGGGCATTCAATTTAGAATGAATCGGTCTGCAGGACATTTGCTCCCTTAATATTCTCTTGTACTTTTCTTTCCAGTGGGGCTGGGAGCTAGTATTCTGCATATTTTACTACAGTTGGCCTTTAATGATTGCCCTGAATACTGAAAGTAAGGCACATATGCAATTTAATTTTCGGTGGTACTGTGGGGTTCAGCACAATATGCTGCATGTCTTTCTGCCATAGCAGTGCTTCCTCAAGTGTTGCAGGGTGGGGAGAAGGATACATTGGTGCGATGACAATTTGTAATTATGGAATCACTGCAACCATAAAAAAAAAAAAAGAGAGAGAGAGGGAGAGAGGGAGAGAGGTTATTTGTCTCAGCTTCTCTTGGGTGGTTGGTGGCTGGAGGGAAGTGTGATGTCTGTTTCACAGGCTGCAGTTTCTGCAGGGGGGGAGCAGGTGGCGATTGTTCAAGCACCTATTAAGTTACACATCAGAACTGAATAGAAATCAAAGTGACTGGAAGCTTTCAGCTGTCAAAAAAAAAAAAAAGGTCAAGCAAATCATTTGGGGTGAAATCATAGGGTACTGACTGTACTTCACAATGTGGTGTGGCCTGATAATTTAGGTCCATTTTTATAAACTGGGGTTGTAAAGTATTTACATTGAACTTGCAGAATATTAGCAGATGAGTTTGGACTTCATATTCCGTGGGAATTTTAAGTGGTTAAAAGGTGGCTATTTATTGCATAGACCTTTTTATGTAATATTTATCATAGATAGCAGTTAGAATTTTAACATGGAATATGGAAAAGACTCTTAAGGTGGAACGTTTTGGTACAGGAACTTTTAGGACCCAAATGAGAACAGTTTTTCAAAATGAGATTAATTTGACAGGTATAGGTATGTTAGGGAGGCATTTTATTCTTTCTTTTGCCATCCTATGTTTAACTGTTGTGGCATTGTTATATATGTGTTATGTCTTTCAGATGATTATTCTTGTTTCTTCTTTGTAGATGGTGGTAATGCAATTGGGATTTTGGCTGTTGGAGTACTATGTAATGAGGTCATGGATGGTGCCAGAGCAGACTTTGTATCACTTGGTGGTCCGAACGAGGTGGTCTCATCAGTTGATGAATGTTGGTGCAAAAGGGTTGTGGCGGTTGGAGCTTCATAGAGCAAGGACACGGGTGGGGAAGTGCAGAGCAGGCATCAGTCAGTGACCGGAAGCAAGTTGGCAAAAGGAGATGGAGGCTGTTGCAGTCAATGTCCCAGTGAAACCACAGATGGGAGAGTGCAGAGTATGCAACAGTCAGTGGCCTGATGAAAGTTGCTTTGAAAGGTAAGGGATTCAGTAGGGATGGATGTTTTCAGTGTTGGAATGTGCACAATGAGGTTGCAGGTAGTCCAGTTTTATTTGGTACTCATTAAGGCATGTTAGAGTTGGTACCCTGGGGTAGTGTGGGGGCAAGTGAGGAGGCATGTTGGGGGCATAGTAAAGCAGGGTTGGGGATTGTTTAGGGGGAGTATGGGGTTCCCACAGGTAGGGTGGAATCACAACAATCATAGGAACATAGGAAGTTACTACACTACTGGCTCTAGGGCTCTCACAAGCTAGCCAAGTGCTACATGCAGCATCTATGGCATTTGGTTTACTGGGTTATCTGAGGAATCTCTGGGGCACCCCTTGTGTGCAGCATTTGACTTGCACTTTGGGCTGATAACAATAGGTGTCGGAGCATACGTATGACTTTAAAGTAGATGGGGATAATGGAGCTTTGTGGGTTGGAGGAGCTGGGTCCTTTGTGTGCTATGCAGTACTAGAAAGTTTAGGTAAGGCGTTTAGTTAGTCTGTTAGTTATTTATTTCCTGGGACAAATAGGAGGTAGTATGTTATATGTACGGCTTTCAGAGTAGGAGAACTTTATGGGTATTGCAGGTATGATAGTGTGTGGCAGGAGGAGTAGGTCAGGGCATACTTGTGGGGGATTGGTTGTTCGGTCTTTTTGGGAGAGGGTTAACAAGTGGGTACTTTGTCTACCATTGTGGTGCCTTGGGATGGGTTTCAGATAAGCTTGTTCAGGGGGATTAGCACTTGTTTATAAATGTGGCAGGAGGTTGGGTTAGGGAGCATAACCAGGGATTGGTGAACGGTTTGTGGGACATCAGGAAGGATGATTGTGGGGGTTGTGGAAGATGAGTTTTTTTGCAGGTGTTGGTTTAGGAAATGGAAGTTCATGAGATGACAGTATGGGGTAGCAGGAGTGGGGATGGCTTTAATTTTCTTTAATTTTTATTTGTTGAGAACTTTTTTGTTGTAGAAGAGTGATCATTTTATTTATTGAATAAGACTTGTTATGCAATGTGTTATTTTATATGGGTATCTGTTACTATGTGAGTTGGGAGGTTATTCTATGGGGATCTTGTTAAGACATCTTAATTTTCAGGGGTATTGCTGCACATGAATTCTCAGTTAGAGCGTCTTCTGTGTGGCGACATGCGTGAATGGGCGTTCCTTCATTGAAGATTGTGCGTTAGGCCCAGCAAGCCAGCACGTAAAAATCTACTGCCAATCATTAGCGAACCGGAGTTCCGCTGTGGCGACCCCTATCCGGGAAAAGCCGAAAGACACAAACAAATTGCTGCACATGGAAGTGTCTGCATTTTAGGCAGATGATGAATGAGATATGCCACCGGTGGTGCTTAATGGTCATTAATAAATTGACTTGTGCGTGTGTGGACTACTTACAGTCTTTTCTTTTACAGATCACTGAGTGCAAATGGGGACATGCAGAGTTGGTATTGCTTGGGAGATTGAAGAAATGTGGACTCACCAGATGAGAGTAGAAGGTGATGAGGGTTCGGCTGATGGAACAGTATGGAAGGTCATGGGTTGCCAGCAGTGCAGCTGAATATGGAAATGTTTGGTTTGTTGTGTTTCTTCTTACCTACTGTCACATGGTAATGTTGTTTAGTTGGATCTTGTGCGTGGAGCACCAGGGTTGAATTTTACACTGTTTTAGGGGTAGTGGGGGTCTTTTTTGAAAGGGGTCAGATAGTGTGGCAGACATCAGTGGTAGGGGATTAGTGGGTTGCATTAAGTGAATTAGGTTTGTAATCTAGATGTGGGAGTTTTATAGGATGATTCAGCTTTGAGTTACTGCAGTATCAGGAGAGACTGAGTTGAGTTTATTCACTACATCCTGGATGGTAATAGTGTGTCTCAGACCTTCTGTGATCTGGTGGCCTCAGGCATTCTCTAGTTTGTTGGTATATTGTGTTGAGTTAGTTTTGCCTGGTTTGGTTTATTGCGGGTGATGCCGGCCATGATGGTGCTGTTTTGATGTCATATTGCTACCAACCATGATGGTGGTATAAGTGTCTTATTGTTATAATGGGTAGTTGGTGTGAGGTTAGCATTTTATTAAATGGAATTTAGAAGAGATTTAAGAGAGGTATTACATTTATTGGACAGCAAAATGAAAAAAAAGAAAAAAAGGGAAAAAAATTGTTCCATTGAATGATACTATGGGGTTCCAATGTGGCATGTCAACAAAAAATACACTGAACCCACAGATATTGCCAACATTCTGGCTGACAGGTTCAGTGCAAATCTAATCTAATGTAATCTCCATGTCATCTCAGATGTCCAGGTGAGAGCCGCCCTCAGCAAAGCTAAAAATACAGCATCAATGGGACCTGACGGTATCCCGGGTTGCGTGCTACGTGAACTCCAAGAGGAGCTAAACCCACACATAAAAATGCTATTTAACCTTAGCCTTACTACAGGATATGTACCTGAACACTGGCGTACAGCAACAGTGGTCCCACTCCACAAAGGGGGTACCTCTACAGACCCTGGGAACTACCGCCCCATAAGCTTAACCAGCCTGGTCTGCAAAGCTATGGAAAGAATCATTATGGAACTCATAAACAGAGACATTGGAGACCTACAGACACTTTACCCCACCCAGTTCGGCTTTGTAAAGGGCAGATCCTGCCTTTTGAACCTGATTGACTTTTTCGAAACAGTCACTAGAGCCATTGATGAGGACAAAGCAGTCCATACAGCCTACCTGGACTTGGCTAAGGCCTTCGACATAATACCCCACTCAGGCATCATAGATAAGCTCAACAGCTTAAATGTAAACCCTTATGTCACTAGATGGGTTGCAAACTGGCTAAAGGACAGAACCCATAAAGTTAAAATCGCTGGAGCAATGTCAGACTCAAAGCCAGTTACAAGTGGTGTCCCACAGGGATCTGTCCTGGGACCCCTCTTGTTCGGCATTTATTTCTCAGATGTTAAAGCAAACATGGGAGGGTTGTGGCTGACAAAGTTCACAGATGACTGCAAACTAGGCACCATATTCGATACACCAGCGGACACATACATCCTACAAAAAGGCCTCACAGAAACGGACAACTGGTGCCGGAGTCATGGCCTTAAACTAAATGCCAAAAAATGTATAGTCATCTCCTTTGGGAAAAACAAAGTACCCACAAATTATCACATAGACAGCAACCCACTGAGTACGGAAAA
This sequence comes from Protopterus annectens, assembly GCF_019279795.1. NCBI lineage: Eukaryota > Metazoa > Chordata > Ceratodontiformes > Protopteridae > Protopterus > Protopterus annectens. The sequence continues at coordinate 1,653,639,529 of NC_056737.1, read as the reverse complement.
AGTAATCAGAGACCTAGGGACCCAAGTCGACAGCGACCTCTCATTTGACACCCACGTTGCCAAAGTGGTTAGAAAGACATTCTACCTTGCACACCTTATCATGAAGGGATTCACATCCAGATCCAAGGGTGTCATTGTATCCCTATACTCCTCCCTCATCAGACCCATGATTGAGTACAATGCCCCATTTGGTATGTACCTCACCCGGCATTTGCAACAGCTGGAGAGACCACAAAGGTACCTCACCAAGAGGATCAAGGGTCTCCAACATATGTCTTATTCTGCCAGACTAAAGAAACTCCAGCTCTATTCAGTAGCATACCGCCTGCTCAGAGGTGATCTCTGCCTGACGTACAAGGCCATGTCCAATCAGGAACTGATGGACATGCTCCACCTCAAAAAATCCAAATCCATCAGAACCACGAGAGCTAAAGACTTAAACCTCGGCACAAGTATGAATAGGACATGCTGGAGGGATAGATTCATAAACCAGAGGCTTCCCATGCTCTGGAACAAGATCCCAGTTCATGTTAGGCAGAGCCCCTCACTGACTCTCTTCAAGAGAAATCTTGATGAGTGGATGGGAGATTGTATGTTTACCCCAGGGGTCACATCTGTGTCACTACTAGACAGGGGCACAGTAAACTAATTCTATTATATAAGGGGACCTTCACTGTGTCACTACTAGACAGAGGCACAGTATTCTAAATCTATTCTGTGCATTTTTGTACCATTTCATGGGGTGGCGAAAGCCACATCACTATGGCTAGGCTTACAAATGCCCCAGGGCAGATAGCCTAGTACTAAACTATGAAACTATGAAACTATGTTGGTATGCAGTTGCCTCAGCATGGCTTCAATGGCAGTGGGCTTAGTAGTGGGTCCAGTGGCTGGTAATGCTTTTGGTATCATTGTGAGGCTTCCTGTGGTCAGGTGGTATGGTTTAATTACATCATGGTAGTAGTTATGATAGGTGATGAGGTTATGGTTTGCTACCTTAGCATAGGTGAGGGGTCAGTAGTTTGTTTTCGGTTTTAGGATACTTGGCTGTATTTTTGAGTTATATATAGGGTTAGGAGGTAGTGATTTGGATCCAGCTTGGTTAGGGAGGATGGGTACACCGAATGATGTTTGACCTAGTGCCTTACTGGTGGTTAGATTGCTGGAAGTTTGGTCGGAGAGAGGGGGAACAGTCTGGTCAGACTGGTGGACAGAGAAGAGGGGCAGGCTTGCCCTCTTCTGTTCCCTCACTGGTGTTGGATGTGAATTTCAATAAGTTGGGAAGGAAAGCGAGCAGTCGCTCTGTTGGATAAGTTAATAAGCAACTGAGCTGCTTATTTGGATGGTGGAGTAATTCAATAAATTGAAGGTGAGTGGGGTAACGCTGCCTTGTTAGTGCAAAGATAAGTCAGCAAGTGGGGGATGCTGCTTATAAAGGGTGAGTTGGTTACTCTGTCCTTATGATTATTTTATGTTTTTCTTTCATGGATATTATTATCACCAGTGTCATGTTTTTGGTTGATGTTTATAATTATTGGATAACAATCATGTTTATGGAAGTGTAATAAAGGTTGTCCAATGTCATTTGGTGTTGTGTTTATTGAAGTGGAACAGGACAAAAGACTTTTGAACTGTGTGTTTCAAATCAAGCTGGAATTTTAAGACTGGATCAAGAGTAACTCTAAGATATTTGCAAGTCTGAGCATCTTAGATGAAGGCCTTTGTGGGGTCAGTTAATATGAAGAGGAAGCAGAACCAATTCTTTGAAGTTCAGAAGAGTATAACATTAGTTTTAGTTCTGGTCAGTATTGTAGCACTAAACCACGAGTAGAGATTAAGAACTGCATCATTTCAGTACAGTTTTGATTAATAACTTCATGTATTAAATTTAATTCTCTATCTAGTATTCCCAAAACTCTGACCACTTTGCATGACTCTTCCCAGCAGGCAGATAAAGAACATACATGTATAAAGGCACTTTTTAACTATTCAGAGTTGAATAAAACAATAATTAAATTCAGTTCAGAAAACATTTTGAATAAATTGCATTTATTTAAACTGTATTTGCTTTAATACTGCTACACACTGAAGTGTGCTAGCTTGCACTGCACTTGAATTGTTTTAGTGCTGTTTTAGCTGCTTTTCTGTAATAAAAAAAAAAAAAACTCTAAGCCTGTTTTTAACCTTTCCTGTAACTAGTGTAGTCCAGATACAGATTTGCTGCATCCAGGACTGTTTGTAAGCTTCTGAGCCGCCCAAGCCTTTCTGTGTTGGAGGGCAAGTTTTCCTTCTCTCTCAACTTTCTGATTTAAAAGCCCGCATTTGCACTTGTTTCTTTCCTGTAAATAGTCTAGTCCAGATACAGATTCTTAGTTTTAGCACTTGAATTTGCTTATTCGTGCTCACCACTTGTTCAGAACTTGTTGTAAGTGCTAACTAGGCAACAAATTACTACAGCACTCAACCTTCCTCATTACCTAGAGGAAAACAGTTTTTGTACTTACTTTCCTTACTTGCTTAGAGAAAAAACAGCTCTTGTACTCACTTTCCTCACTTATCTAGAGGAAAATAGCATTTTATTCAGGCATGTCCAAGGGTCAGCTTCCAGTTTCTCTCCTGTCTATCTGATGAATCTGGGCATCTTGTGGCAATGTAGCAATTGCCTCATGTACACAGACAACCCTCTCCTCCTACCACCCAACACTACAACCTGTGAGAGATACACTTATCTAGCCAAACTGGAGGTAAAGATCTCTCCAACCAAGACTGAACTTGACAGTCAAGAGGAGAAGGTAAACACTTGCAACACACCACACTCATCATATAGTCCCATTAAATCTACACCAGCAAAATCCACACATAGAAACACAAAAACATTCATGGAGGCTCTCAATAATAATCTGCTCAAGCAACAGAGACCTCCAAAGCAGAAACGCAAGCAACCTCCATCTCCCAACACAACCCAAATGACACATAGCCCACAGACTCAATGTGCCACTCAAGCACAGCCCATGAGGCAAAACAACGTACTCAACACACTAGTCATAGGTGACTATATAGTCAGGCACACTGATGTCCCACTCACCAGGCTAAACAAGGAGAAGGTTACTGTCAGCTGCCTGTCAGGTGCCAGGATCTGCCACATAACCCATGCACTCAGGTCACTCCACAACAAGTACAAATATGACTCTGTCATTGTTCATGTTGGTGTGAACGGCCTGAGATGTACCTCTCTGGACTACATGAAAAGAGACATGGAAGAGCTCTCCGATCTTGTAGCCCAGGCAGGTATGACCCTAACCCTGAGTAGCATTCTGCCATCTCCCAGAATGATACCACAGTACAAGGACAAAATGATTGACTTCAACAATTGGCTAAGCTTCTAGTATCATTCAAAGGTGATCCAAAATCTGTCTGTCTGGGACAACATGGTCAACAGACCACAATGCTTTGCCAGAGATGACTTTCACCTGTTGCCCCTGGGATTCTGGATACTAGCTAAGGCTCTTGCCACCCCTATAGTGCCTTTTTAGGCAAGGTTTAAATGACAAATTCACCACCATAACAGGAACAGGCAAGCAAAAACAGAGGGTAATGCTACTTAATGCAAGAAGTCTAAATTTCAAAATGCACTCACTCGAGGCACTCCTTAAAATGGAGAACATTGATATCTGTGCAGTGACTGAGACCTGGTTCAAGGCTCCATAGAGCACCCCTGCACTACCAGGCTATAACTCATACCACACTTTTGGGCCATGTAACCTGGACCGGAACACCAAAGCCGGAGGTGTGTCCATATTCATTAAGGATATCCACACCTCCACGCTAGTTGCTCAGCATAACGAATCCAAGAGTGCAACTAACTCTGGGCAAAACTGCAATCCAAATTGTAGCTTGTTACAGATCCCCCAGCATGCCCCAGGATTCCCATTCCTCTTTTCTTGATATATTGGAAAATATTAGATTTCAACCAAACACCCTAATAATGGGTGATTTCAACTACACCACCATTAACTGGGAAAACTACGCATGTACCAACTCCTTCACTCAACGCTTTCTGGAATTCATAAATTCCAATGTCCTGGATCAACTTATCCACAACCCCACCAGGGGCAACAAAATATCCTAGACCTAGTCATTACTAACATGAGTGACTATTGTTCCACACCTGAAGTCAACTCCTCGTTGGTCTGATCCGACCATAAGCTAATCACCCTAGATATCCACATCCCGCCCCCACCCCCCATTAAAACATTTCTCCAAAGCCATAACACCCATACAAATGGACAATACAGTTACGACTGCTGAATCCTACACAAATGTACTCTATAAGCACTTACACAAGTGCATGGATCATACTATCCCAAACAGAACCAAGATGCTATCCTCCAAAAAAAAGGAAGCCAGTCTGGTGGTCCCCTGCCATAAATAAACTATACAACAGAAGGAAGAAACTGTTGCAAAAGAGAGTAAAATCCCATGAGTGGAGGAGCTCCCTGGTCAGCCTCAGTAAGAAAATTAGATCCCTTTTAATCTCCTCCAAAGCTAGCTACAAAAACAAAATTGCCACTGTTTCTAAAGACAACCACAAAGCATTCTATAACTATGTCAAGAATCTCAATGGCAACACCCAGACCTGCTCTGAGTTACAGCACAATGGCATGAAAATTACAGAACTAACTGATATTGCCAACATCCTGGCAGATAGGTTCAGTGCTAACTTTACCCCCCTCTCACCCTCTTAAGGGCCCTTATCTACACAGGAAGAATGCAGAGTCCCTGTAATCATAACTATACAGGTAAAAGCTGCACTCTCTAAAGCCAAAAACACAGCATCCATGGGACCGGACAACATCCCAGGCTGCATTTTACACAAACTTCAGAATGAACTGGCTCTTCACCTAAGCACCATGTTCAATCATAGCCTCACAACATGCTTTGTTCCCCCTGAATAGCGCACAGCAACAGTTATCCCTCTCCACAAAGGGGGAGCCACCACTGACTCTGGGAACTATTGCCCTATTAGCCTAACGAGCCTGGTCCGCAAGGCCATGGAACGTATCATCATGGAACTCATAAACAAAGACATTGGTACACTCCAAACTCTGGACCCCACACAGTTAAAGTTTGGAAAAAGCAGATCATGCTTCCTGAACCTGATTGACTTCTTTGAGGCAGTCACCAAAGCTGTAGATGAGGGTAAGGTGGTTCACACAGCCTATCTTGACCTTGCCAAGGCTTTCAGCACCATCCCCCATTCTTGAATTATAGCTAAACTCACTAAACTAGGTATAAATCCCTACATCACAAGATGGGTTGCCAACTGGCTTACTGACAGAACCCACACTGTAAAAGTTGCAGACTCCAAATCTGACATCAAACCAGTGACAAGTGGAGTAGCACAGGGTTCAGTTCTGGGACCTCTCTTGTTTGGTATCTACTTCTCTGAAGTACAGGCTAACACAGAAGCCCTATGGCTAATGAAGTTCACAGATGACTGCAAACTAGGAGCCATAGTTGAGTTCCCAAATGATGTGGACATCCTACAGAAGGGCTTCACTGAGACAGATGCCTGGTGTCAGCACCATGGCCTCAAGCTCAATGCCAAAAAGTGCATTGTCATCCCCTTTGGTAAAAACTCTGTAGCCATGCACTACCACATAGGCAGTAGTCTACTTAACACCAAATGTGTGATAAGAGACCTTGGGACCCAGGTGGACAGTAGTCTATCCTTTGATAATCACATCACCACAGTAGTCAGGAAGTCCTTCTACATGGCACACCTCATCACAAAAGGGTTCTCATCCAGGAAAAAAGAGGTCATTGTTTCCCTCTACTCGACACTGATTAGACCCATTATAGAGTACAATGCCCTTTTTAGAATGTACCTCGCAAGACATCTGCAGTAGCTAGTAAGGCCACAGAGGTACCTCACAAAGAGGATTACTGGCCTCAGACAGATGCCCTACACTGGCCGACTCAAAAAACTCCAGCTTTACTCCGTAGCATATTGCCTACTCCAAGGTGATCTCTGCCTAACATATAAAGCTATGTCAAATCCAGAGCTGTCGGACATGCTACATCTAAAGAAATCCCAATCCCTCTGAGCTACACTCTCTAGGGACCTAAACCTTGTCACCACAATAAACAGGACATGCTGGAGGAGATAGATTCCTGTCCCAGAGACTTACCATACTCTGGAACAAGCTACCCATCTATGTCAAGCAAAGTTCTTCATTAGCACTCTTCAAAAAAAATCTTGATGAGTGGGTGGGAAATAGGAAATACACCCCAGGGATCACTTCTGTGGCTCTGCTCTACAGTGGCACAGGAAAATAACTTTCTTGGGTGGCGTAAGTCAGGGAACCTTGTTGGCTAGGCTTACTTAGGCCCTTGGGCTGAAAGCCTAGTACCTACCTATGAACCTACCTATGAACCTATAATATTTCATATGCCAATAATATCAAGTGTGCTCTTAATTCCTGCATTTTAACTCAGCATTTACAGTACCTTTTAGCATACTGGTCCCTATTCTGTAAGATGCTTTCAGGATGTTCCTTCTGATATATTAAGTAGGACTACACTATCACACAGTCGTTCTACAAAGAGTGTCAGTCAGTGCGGTTGCAAATAGTACAACAAAAACTGCATGAACTTAAGAAGGAAATAGCTATCAATGCAAAATGCTGGATTTAATATAATGAGTGGCTCTGCCATGCAAACTGTATAATAATGATTACTGTAAGAACAGTTCAAGATAGTGATGTCATGGAAAAAATTACATTTTGCTTATGAACCATCTGTGACATTGAAAACACCCTTTATACTAACTGCCATCATAGCCATACATCAGGCATAATAGAAAAGCTAAATAAACTGGAAACAACCCCCTATGTCACCCACTAGATTGCCAACTGTCTTACAGCTAGGACACAGATAATCAAAATAGGGAAAATTACCTCCAGAAAGATAACAGTCACCAGTGGAGTCACCCAGGTTTCTGTGCTAGGGCCTCTCCTGTTTGACATTTACTTTTGTGAAGTAAAAGCCAATACCAAAGGGCTCTGACTGAGGAAGTTTGTTCATAAGGAACACATCTGGACATTCTGTGAAAATTTGGACAGGTGAGAGATATGAATGTTAAGTATATGTGCCAAACACAGTACAGGGCAGTGTATCTACAATGCAGAGTATTGTGAAACCCAGCTCCTAGCATTCTGTACTGAAGTTATGTAAATGATCTGTAAGGGTACATGGATTGCCAACTAACATAGACACTCAGGGTACGCTTGTGTATTGAATAGGACACACAGATGAATTATAGCAGTGAACACAGGGAAAGAGAACAGCAATCAGTTAAATGGCTCTCTACACTAACCCCCACCTCACTGTACAAATGGGTGTCCCCCAGGGGTCCATTCTCGGACCATTGCTCTTTAATATTTTCACCAACTTACTCTACTCTTCATATCCTCAGTCATCTCTTGTGCAATATGCTGATGACTCTACAGTTATAACCATTGCTGACAACGCAACTGACCTCCACTCAACTACCCAGGCATCTTTCCACACCATTGAGACCTGGTTAGTGATAACAAACTAATACTTAATCCAAAGAAAACTAAGCTCCTACTCTTCCTCCCCAAAAACCTCACCATACTCAAAAGTACATCTACCATTTTATCTAGCAAAAACACCACCATCTCAGCTGAAACAAGTAATAAATTGCTAGGTGTCACAATAGATGATCAGCTTAAGTTTGATCTACATATTACTAACTCTATTAAAAAAACTCATCAGAAACTTGGACACCTCTTCCACAACAAGAAATACTTAACCAACACAACCCGAAAAACTCTCTCATGCTTTACTACTTCCAACACTCCTCTACAGCTGTCACATATTCACAAACCTAAACTTTACACTTATTTCCAAACTTGAAACTACCTACAACAAGGTTGCCAAATTTGCAGCAAACAAAACCTACAAGTCACACCACTGCTTAGCACTTCAGCAACTAGACTGGCTAGAATTCCCTCACCTGTTCCAACTTTATCAACTACAAATCATTCACTCCATCCTCTAGCTGCCCTCCTTCTGCCCCAGCCTCTCCTCCATCATATCTAAGTATTCCCCTGCTAGGACTCTACACAGCTCAGACCAAGAATTATTAAACATCTACAAAGACAAAACTAAAAATAGGATGTCTTCTCTATAACTATAACCCAGCTACATCCTGGAACCAGCTCCCCTTGGAAATAAAGTCGCTTCACCATAGAAAGAGTTTCAAATTAGCCATAAGAAAATACCTAAAAAAATGGTCTTGCCACTGTAGCCATCCACCCTGAAACCACTATCCTTCCACCTATTTCACCATCTCACTCTAAATATATCTCTAACCCTATACTCCTACCTCTTCCACCACTTTCTTTCCTCCCTCTCTAACCAATCTTGATTCTTTCACCTCCAAAATAACTTACTTTATCTAGTCTGTCTAAAAGGTGACCTCTACTCTATTTCCCCTATTTCTTCAACTAGCTATTTGAATATTCATTTTTTCTAAACTCCAAAACAACTAGATACCACGGATTTAAAGGGATATGTAACTGGTTTCAAAATCCTCTCCTGACTATTAATTTATTTTGTAGAAAGCAGTTAAAATGATATTGTAACAAGTCTCATATTCTTCTGCTGATTGTTAATACTTTATTCTTACAATTGTATTCCCTGAGGAGCTTTTCTACCCGGATCTCTGCTGAAAAGAGCATAAAGCTGATTGTTAATACTTTGTTTCTAAAATTTGAAATTGTTTTTTTTTTTTTTTCCTGAGGACCTTTCCTCCCCAGGTCTCTGTTGAAAATGAGCCAAAAGCTCAGTCAGACTAACTCGGTCAACAAATGTAAAATAAAATAAATAAATAAATAAATGTACAGCAGATGATAGCATGTCAATGGAAGATGGTTGTAGCAGCAACACCTCCTCTTCTTCTTCTTTCGGCTGCTCCCATTAGGGGTCGCCACAGACGATCATCTGTTTCCATTTCTTCCTGTCCTCTGCATCTTGCTCTGTCACAACAACCACCTGCATGTCCTCTCTCACCATATCCATAAACCTTATCTTAGGCCTTCCTCTTTTCCTGCTACCTGGCAGCTTCATACTTAGCATCTTTTTCCCAATATACTCAGCATCCCTCCTCAGCATATGTCCAAACCAACGTAATCCTGTCTCTCTGGCTTTGTCTCCAAACCCTCCAACCTGGGCTGACCCTCTAATATACTTATTCCTAATTCTGTCTACCCTCGTCACACCCAGTGCAAATCTTAACATCTTTAACTCTGCCCCATCCAGCTCTGACTCCTGCCTTTTTTGTCAATGCCACTGTCTCCAACCCATATAACATAGCTGGTCTCATTACCCTCTTGTAGACCTTCCCTTTCACTCTTACTGGTACCCGTCTGTCACAAATCACTCCTGACACTCTTCTCCACCCACTCCATCCTGCCTGTACTCTCCTCTTCACCTCTCTTCCACACTCACCATTACTCTGAACTGTTGATCCCAAGTATTTAAACTCATCCACCTTTGCCAATTCTACTCCCTGCATCCTCACCATTCCTCTATCCTCCCTCTCATTCACACACATATATTCTGCTTAGTCCTGCTGACCTTCATTCCTCTTCTCTCTAGATCATAGCAGCAACACCAATCACACATAAATATGGTACAGTAGGGATAGCACAGTGAAAATGTGTATTATATGACTGTCATACAATGTGACATAACAATGGGGAGGATGTCTGTGTGAGATAAGCATCCTTACATGAACAACAAAGTGGACATCTATAAGGGATGTTACATACAATTGGGGTACGGTGCATACTGTGAAGCTGTGCAAACTGATTTGCCTGAATATGAGTGTAATCTCAACAGAGTTCTCTAGCAAGAGGGACACAGGTAAAGGCTCATGGACAACAGTTAACAGAAGCAACCACAATAACTGACAGTATCAAAAAAATACCACCAGTGATCCCATGTCTCTGACATAACATATGTGATTTAGTGATCAGAGATGATTCTGCACAAATATAATTGTACAACTATTATGGTACATTTACACTCTATGAGGGCAATCATGCACATTGTCCTGGAACTGAAAATATCTGTTAGCAGTGTTAGGCTGGACAGTGCTAAACCTGTATGCAACATTATGAGCAATATAGGCTAGTTGACTGGTCTGCACGGGAGATATATTTGGCACAATCTACCCACACTGCCATGAATGTTATCCATGCCATTAATGTTGTCCTATACCTGTGTATGTACTGTGTGGATTACCAGAACAGGTAGCACACATACAACTGGTTTAACAACATATTGGGTTCTGCACCATTAGACATTAATGTTTATGCCACAGAAATAATACTTGGGTATGGCCAATAAGCTGTATGATATCTCACTGTGACAAAGATGGTACACTACAGCTATACATTACTGGAAGATGTGTAGGGGGGTACATGAAGAAGGGTGCATTGTACTCAGCTATTGGTGTGATGAAGACTAGGAACTATGGTGGTATGATGCCCTCTGATGTGGATGTCTTTCTTGTGTTACATACGAGGGAGTAGTCCACAATGTGACCATATGCTGGTGGATGTTCCACTTACCCTCTTCCACAGGACACAGGTGACATACCTATTGATTTGATTATAGCATGCAATGTCCACATTATACTTAGGTTGTGTGTTTGTTTTCCTGACGTAGCAAATTCCCCCATGTTTTCTTGTCATTGAAGGTGTTGTCATGGCTGTGTGGGCAGTCTTTGGTGTGTGTTGAAACTTTATTATATTAATATCACAGTTGGAATCAATGATTGCCCACAATCTGTAGTCCTTTAGGCAGCTGTTTCGACACAAGATGTGTATTTCATCTGTGCTGTCTATCATAGGATTATGGGATCATAGATCATAGGATGTTACTAGGCTAATGACCCTGGGGCCCTTACAAGCCTAGCCAAGAGTTAATCCCCAAAAAAGAAACCTCAGTCAGCAGCTGTCACCCTTGTCAATGAGGGACACAGGTGGAACAACTGGGACAAATTTGTGGTATCCCATCAACTAATCAAGGTTGCACTTTGAGGAGGGTCAGCAAGGTACTCTGTTTGACATGTATGGGAAGTCTATTCCAGAGATGAGGCAGCCTCTGGGAGACAAACTTGTCTCTCCAGCAGGTTTTGTTGATGTCACATATTAGATTTAGGCCTTTTGGGGGTAATGTGTGAGGACTTAGACTTATGGATATGGAGCATCTCTAGTAGGGCACGGTCCAATGTTGTCTTGTAAGCAAGACACAGATTACCTCTGAGCAATCTGTATGATACTGAGTTGAGTGATAGTGATTTGAGCCTGTCTGCATAGGACAAGTGTTGGAGGCCATGGATTCTCTTTGTGAGGTATTTCTGTGACCTTTCCAGTTGGTGCAGGTGTTTGGAGAGGTTCAAACCAAACAGGGTGTTGTAGTCAATTATTGGCCTAATGAGGGAGCAGTACAGTGAAGTAATGACCTCCTTTTTTCTGGATGCAATCCCTTTACTTATGAGATAAACCAAGTAAAAGGCTTTTCTGACCACTGCTGCTACATGATGGTCGGATGTGAGATTGTTGTCAACCTGTGTACCCAGGTCTCTTATCACAGGTTGTATGCTTAGGAGGTTGCCGTTGATGTAGTAATCAGTAGGGGCCGTGTTTTTGCCGAATGGTATGATACCACATTTTTTCCCATTTAATTTAACGCCATGACTTTAGCACCAGTCAGTTGTTGCTGTGAGACCCTCTTTCAGTATGTTAACATCATATGGGGAGTCAGTGACAGCATCCAACTTACAGTTGTCTGAAATCTTGGTTAGCCACTGTCCTTTAATCTTTGCTTGGACCTCTGGGAATTAGATGCTAAACAGTAGGGTGTCCCAAGACAGATCCCTGGGGAACACTACAAGTGACAGGTCTGCTGTCAGAGGTGGAGCCACCTATTTTGACTTTGTGAGTCCTATCGGTGAGCCAGTTGGCCACCCACCTGATGAGATACGGATTTATTCCAAGTTGTGTAAGCTTTTTGATGATGCCCGAGTGGGGGATTGTGTCACGGGATTTGGCTAAGTCAAGGTAAGCTATATGTACTGACTTTCTCTCATCCAGGGCCTTGGTGACCTTCTTAAAGAAGTCAACCAGGTTCAACAGGCAAGATCTGCCCTTGATGAATCCAAACTAGGTGGGGTCAAATGCTTGGAGGTTGCCTTTGTTCTTGTTTAGGAAATCCATAATAATATGATTCATGGCTTTACAGATCAGACTTGTCAAGCTAATGGGGTGATAGTTTCCAGGGTCAGAATTGGCACCACCTTTGTGCAAGGGGATGACAATGGCAGTTTTCCATTCTGCTGGCATGAATCCTGTACTCAGGCTGTGGTTGAATATGGTGCTGGCGAAGGTAGTTCTTGCTAGAGATGGTGCAGTATACAGCCTGGGATACTATCAAGTCCCATGAAAGCTGTGGTCTTTGCCTTGCATAGGGCTTTTAACACTTGATCTATGGAGATGTGAGGTGTAGGACAAGTATCAGGGATGTCGAATGGGCCTTTTGGGAGGGACAGGATTGTCAATTTTGCACCAAACCTATTTGCTAGCAGGTTGGCTAAGTCAACAGAATCAGTGTAAGTGGTACCGTTAATTACTAATTTGGAACAAATCTGGACTTTACCATGGAGGTTCCTGATGAAACTTAAGAAGGCTCTGTGGTTTCACTTTGTTTCAGAGGCTAGTATCAGTTCATAATTGGCTTTGCAGGTTTTCACTAGTGATCTAATTTGCTTGTTGAGGCTAAGGAGGGAGTTTTTCCAATTTAAAATTTGTTTCTTTTTACTCTTGGACAACAGTTTCTTCCTTTTATTGTAAATGTTGATAGAGGATGTTCACCAGATATGTTTGTCTTTCCTTGAGGAGCAGGTTTTAGTTCTGTTGGGTATGGCTAAGTCCTTGCAGTTGTACAGGTGCTTGTCTACTGCATTGGCATACTATTCAGCACCGTTGTCTGCATCCTCTGAGGGGAACGGTAGTGTGAAGCTACTGATACCCTCCCTTAGGAGGTTGTAGTCATCTTTTGCAAAGTTTTTTAGCCTGGATACAACTGGGAGGCTGGTGGGGGAGTTGGGTGGTATAGAAACTTCGAATGAGACAGACTGATGATCTGATCTCACCAGGGAAGAACTTACTATAGGAGTAGTGCAGTTGTAGCCCATGTTGGTGAAAAGCAAGTCCAGGATGTTGTCTCCCCTTGTGGGGGATGAGATGAGCTTGTCTAGTGTGTTAGACTTGATGAAGTCAAGGAATCATTGGGTGAGTTCTTTAGTGCAGGAATTGTTCACCCAGTGTGGTAGTTGAAGTAACCAAGGATCAGGGTGTTACGGCATACCTTGATGGAGTCAATTAGGTCCAGGTAGGAGGAATGGGTGTCCTGAATCATGAATGGGGGTCTGTAGTTGGCTATAACTTGTATGGATGTCTTGCCAACTGTCAGTTGCACCTGGAGTAGTTCTAGTGCCTCATGCTGGAAAACCAGACAAGAGGTGTGCTTGTCTTTACTGAAGATAGAGACTCCACCACCCTTAGTTTTCCTGACCTCATTTTGGTGTCAGAGTATGTGGAATAAGGTATATGCTGATAAGGCAGGGGTGCTGCTCATAGCCTTCAGCCATGTTTCCGTGACTGCACAGATGTTGGCATCTTCCAGTGCAAGGAGAGCCTCCAGTGAGTGCATTTTCAGGTTAAGGCTCCTAGCATTAAGCAGCATGACCTTCAGTTTGCTTTTTGACTATCTTTTATGTACAAAGATTTGTCTTTGGGACATTGCCTAAAAAGGCACAATGGAGGAGGCAAGAGCCTTGACCAGAATCTGGAATCCCAGAGGTGACAGATGGAGGTCATCTCTGGCAAAGAATCTTGGCCTGGCAACCATGTCATCCCAGGCAGACAGATACTGGATCCCCTTGGAATGACACCAGAAACTAAGCAAATTCTTGAAGTCAATTATTTTTTGTTGGTATTGTGGTATCATTCTTGATGAAGGTAGGATGTTGCTTAGGGACAGGATTATACCTGCCTGAGACACATACTCTGAGAGCTCAGTTATGTCTCTTTCCATATAGTCCAGGGAGGTGCATCTCAAGCCATTCACACCAACATGGAGAATGACAGTGTCATACTTGTACTTGTTGAGGAGACACTTAAGTGCATGCATGATGTGGCGGATTCTGGCACCAGACAGACAACTGACCATTACTTTCTCCTTGTCAAGCCTGGTGAGGGGAACATCAGTGTGTCACACAATTGTCACCAATAACTACTATGCTTGGTTTATTGTTATGCCTTATGGGCTGTGTTGGTTTATTGTTATGCCTTATGGGCTGTGTTTGTGAGACATTGGTGTGTTTGCTGTGAGTGATGTGTTTGCTGTTGTGTGTGGAATGTTAGTGCAGGTGTTTTGGAGGCCTCTGTCATTTAGGTAAGTTTTATTCACGACCTCTGTATAGGTGTGTGTGTGTGTGTGTTGTGCTTGGCTATGCAATGTGGGTGGTGTGGTGTTTTTGCTGGCAACCTCCTTTTTGTCAGGAGTACTGACTGTGGCATGATAGAGCATGGATTCCAGGTTACTGATGTAGATGCATTTCTCACAAGTAGAAGAATTATGTGCTAGGAGAAGAGAGCTGTCAGTGAATATGAGGCAGTTGCTACACTGTCTCAGTATGCCTATGTTGACCAGACTGGCAGGAAAAACTGACGGGAATTGTCCAGACATAGTGTTCTGAATAATTGGGCATTCTTATAGAGACAGGGTTTTGATAAGGGTTTGCCCACAAGTGTGTAGACCACAAAAACATTCTTAAATGTAAAATAACTGGCCTGAAGTCCAAGCACTAAAACCAAATAACAATAATAATCACTTAAATAATGGACAGAAAAGGTCATATCAGAAAATCCTGATGTACAGACCTGATCACTCCACCTGAGATATAGGTCACTTTACACATGTCAACATAGTTAGATGCCACTGGTCTACCCACTTGGTGCTATAGCTGTTTATGGCTACATCTGACAGTGTTGATTGAATACCTCAGTGTGGATTTCAGTCAAATGCTTTAGCCTGGTCAAGTTTAACAGGATAATAGTGTTGCCACTATGCATGCCCTCAATCACCTCTTTGAGGATATGTATCAGATGTAACAGACATAATGTAGCATTAGCAACTCACACAGGTCTATTGCACACAGCCTGGATATTACCAGTGTCCATTTAGAAAAAGTCCATGATGTCATGTTGGTCTACATCACAGTTGAGGAGAGTCATATGACTATACATCCATGCATCGTGTGCTGTCTTCCCATCTCAAATAGCTGCATGTTTATGTACACTTTCCAAGGGAATATAGCCCATGTGGAGGGTGTGTTGAAATGTGTATTCATTTCTATCAGGAAGGTGTATGTACTGAGTCACACCACAGATGATCTGTGATGTTGTCAAAGCCCAGTGATTCAGTGTGATTGGCATGGACGAGATTAAGACAGTGCATGCTGCGTATCTGGTCTGGTGTTTTGACACAATCCACCATGCAGGTATCATTGAGAAGCTCTCCCAGCTGAGGATTAACCCTTATGTCATTAGATGGGTAACCAACAGAACATATACTGTGAAAGGTGTTGAATCACCCTGTACCAGTAGAGCTGTTACCAGTCATGCTCCCTAGGGATCTGTGCTTGGCTCTTTACTGTTTGGAATCTATTTCTTGAAAGTTCAGGCTAAAATATATAGACAATCATTTCATGCAGTCCTCCCAACATATTCTCTGCAACATACTCTGCAGATGCCATCCACTATAAGTTGACCTGCAATGTCCCACATGCTGGTGAAGTTTGCTGATTCTTGCATATCAGGTGCAATCATTGATTCCACCAATGATGATAACATACTATAGGAGGAACTAATACAGACAAATGACTGATGACAAAGCCACACAATCTGCAAATAAATGCAAAAATGTGCCTTTATTTTGTCCTTCTGAGAAATGGAATTCCATGCTAATTACATCATTGACAACAGTCCTGCTGTGCTGAATTTCAGTGATGCAAACACTGGGAACACATGTAGATAGCAATCTGAACTTCAACCACCAAGTGTCCACAGTGGTACTGAAAGCTTAGGTTGTGTACATCATAAGTCCTGCCATCATATTTAGATCATAGGATTGCATGATAGCACTGTACTGGAAGTGCTTCAGAACACTAATAATGCTCTCTTTTGCATGTACCTCACTAGACACATGCAGCAGCTGGAGAGACCACAGGGATTTCTCACCAAGAAAGCACAGAGCCTACACACCATGCTATGATGTATGTGGATAGACTGAAAGTCATGTCACTCTAATCTGTATTGTGTAGGATGAGCTGACTTCTGCCTGACCTGCAGGCTAGTCCTTGACACTGCACTGGTGGGAATAGTGCATATCACACCACAGATATAGCTGATGACATAAGCAGTGTCTGTTGAGTAGAATATGGCAATAGTGTCCCACATGCTGGTGTAAAAAAGCTCTATGTAATGTGAAGCAAGAGCAGAAACACACACACACACACACACACACACACACACACACACACACACACACACACACACACACACACACACACACACAGTTGACTGCAGTGAGAATAGATCACCTACCTATCAAAGTGCACAGACTACAGACCTTTGTATTTAAGGCAAGCACCATAGCTCAAGTTGTACTTGGAGTGTCTGAGACAATACTTTATAGCTGATGACACCAGCAGTGTCTGTTAAGTAGAATATGGTAATAACCATCTTCCATATGCTGGTGAAAAAGGCTCTCTCCAATGCCAGGCAAGAGCACAAACACACACACACACACACACACACACACACACACACACACACACACACACACACACACACACACGACTGCAGTTGGAATAGAACCTTTATATATGTAAGTACACAGACTACAGAACTTATTATTTTACACAAGTGCCACAGTACAAGTCTGACTTTTACAAGACTGCAGGTCAACTTATAGTGGATGACATCAGTGGGGCATGTTGCAGAGAAGATGCTAAGAGGTTTGCATGAAATGGATGTGTAGGCATGTGCAAGTGTCAAAATACTGTCAATTCATGGGATTGGAGTGGTAACTGTAGGATACATACATTTGCTCTTCTTGCTAGAGACACATACACATACACTTGGCTGCAGTGAGATCAGAATTTCCTACGTACATACACTACAGAACTCATAAATTTACACAAGCACCATGGTACAAATCTGACTCTTACATGACTCCAGGTCAACTTATAGTGGATGACATCGGCAGTGCATGTTGCAAAGAAGATGCTGGGAGGCCTTATTGAAATGGATGTGTAGGCATGTGCAAGTACCAAATTACTGTTAATCCATGGGACTGGAGTGCTGTTCTGGTTAAATACACATACGCGCACACACACACACACACACACACACACACACACACACACACACACACACACACACATACACACACACACACACACACATGCGCAAGCACACAGAGTTGGCTGCAGTGAGAACAGAACCCCTACCTAAGTACACTGGAATGCTTGATGTCTCCTCCTCCTCCTACTATGGACCATGAAGGAAAACAGCCTCTATATCCAGTGTAGGCATACACCAATGGTGCGACACATGATCCTAAGCACCACCCCAGCAAATCACTGTGGTTTATGAAATTAACACCTCTGGCACTGCTCCCAGAGGGTATCACTGGACTAGATATCAGGGCAGTACTATATGAGGACACAGATAGTGCAGGAGCAGCAGATGCAGTGCAGCCAGGTTAACTCCCATACATGATGAGCATCAGTGCTGGAGCTGGTTGAGTGAGAGCAGGCTGACCGATCGGGCTGGCATATCTCTCTGTGCTGTGTAACATTTACCAATGTGGTACACATGGATGTCATGGAGACATTTTGATGACACATAGAAAATAAAGAAAGAGAGATACAATTAATACCATCATATGTGACATACACTCATGCCTCTCAACATTGAAACATCAAAAATCTGGACAAAGGCCCATGAAAAGTAGGTACAACTGGCTAAAAAGCTGTATGCTGATTAACATAAAATGTGCATACATAATTATGTAACTCCACCCAGTCCAATGAAATTGTGGGATACCAAAATTCACATGCAAATTGAAGACAAAATGCTAAACACAAAATATGACCAAAACAATAGTGTTTTATTTATATTAACATTTTAACTTGTATGGGCAGCCACAGTGGTGCAGCAGTTAGCATTGCCACCTCACAGTAAGAGGTTCTCTGGTTTGATCCTCGGCTAGGGTGCCTTCTGTGCGGAGTCTGCATGTCCTCCCTGTGGTTGCGTGGGTTTCCTCCAGGTGCTCTGGTTTCCTCCCACATCTCAAAGACATGATGTAGGTGGATTGGGCACTAAATTGGCCCTAGAGATGAGTGCATGCATGTGTGTGTGCCTTCTGTGGAAGGCTGGGAACTCAACACCATAAAACTCCACTGCCAATCATAAGCGGACAGGTGATCCATTGTGGCGACCCCTAACCAGGAAAAGCCGAAAGAAGACGAAGAAGAAAAACATTTTAACTTGTATTGTACTTCGGTTTAGGGAAAGGATTGGAGTTTTATTTGTATTATTTTAACATGTAGCAAACTTTGGTTTATGGAAGGGATTGAAGTTTTAGGCTTAGGGAGTACAGGAAGTGAGTACTTTAGGATAAGGGAATGGGAATGGAGTTTTAGGATTTGAGATATGGTTCTGATAAGGCAATGGAAGTTAAGTAGATATGGGAAACTGAATTAGTGGGAGTTCAAGCACTTATCTATTTCAGTAACTGAATTAGTGGGAGTTCAAGCACTTATCTATTTCAGTAAGTGGCAGCGAGCAAGTAAATAGCAAGCATATACCAACTGAGTGCTTGTAGTACATCCAATAAATACAAAAAGTGGGAAATGCAACCAAACTGAAACTGAGTCAAAAGGCAACCACGAAACGAAACAATTGCCACCAGGAAGTCAGCCAAAGCTCTTTATTCCAAAACCAAGCAGACAAGGCTGTCACCAGCCACAAAAAAACATGTAAACGCCTTAATCCTCTGATAACGGACAGTATGCGTTTTCGTCAGATTCTCGACTTCTTCAGACAATCAGTACAAATTAATACAGTATGTATAACGTTGACCATCAATTGATTAATTGAAATTATTCTTATGTGTATCCTTTTGTGTTAGATTAGGTTAATAGTGAAGACACAGATGGCCTTAGTCACACATCAAGAGCTTGCAGACAAATATATGCAGCATGCCTCCTCATCCGCTGTCCATAAATAGTCATACTCAGTGTACCCCTCTGATGCCAGACTTAGGATGGATCAAAGTCCCACAAATAAGTTGCAACAACATACAAAGCTCTTCCTGGTGAAATAAATGCAGCTTGCATGCTGAGTACAAGTGAAAAGCTGTTTACATCAGTAATATTAGGTACCTGCACACCACTGACATGAAGCCACAGACTAGTAGGAAGAGGAAATCCATGCATATATTTGTCTGCAAGCTCTTGATGTGTATATAACAAAAAGTGGGCTGGGAACCCAAAATATTAGACAGCTCCGTATTACTGGTGATAATGTTCCAGTTATTGTGCAGTATCTGTTTAATACCATGCATGTCACTGCAAATAGTGAGAGGAAAGCTCAATGTGTGGTTTATACCAATGGAATTGTCTGTGCGGACCTGCAGACCAGACTTAAGTATCAGGGGGAGTTTGGTAGACCTATCCAGACAAACCTCTTTGCTAATATGAGCCAACAAGTCTAGAGGATAGTTTCTATACTTAAAAATCCCTGTCAAAAAGCACATTCCAAGAAGATGGAGTTCTCACTAATTAAGGGAGAAACTCTGATGAACTGTCCTCTGACCACATTAGCTTTCATAAAGTTTGGATGCTGGCTAGTGTAGTCAAGATAGTTATTATGGTAGGTCTTTTTGCAAAATATGTTAGAGCTCAAAGACTTGGTAACCGGATCAATCAGAATATATACATCTAAAAACTGAACTCTGTTGCTGTTAGATGCAAAATTTCTGCCTGGGTTGAATCAAAATCTTAATATTAAATGTGCCTTGAGGTGGTGTAGATAAACTATTCCCTTGACCCAACATAAGACTATTTAGCTTTTTCTCTCCACCAAGCATCACTTCCCTTTGAGCAGACAGTTTATTTCTTACTAGCTGGTGGAAATACAACTAAAGTCCTTAAACTGGGATGAATTTCTGGCCTGATATTTGATTTAATTTTTTAAAGTGAGATTTGCATTTTATAAAAGGGGATTTACTTTTTTATTGTTTTTATTTTTTGGAGTGTACTTATTCCTAGATGTAGAAATTTTGCCTGGCTTTAATGACAGCCTTAATATTATTTATTCCTTGAGGTAGTGTAGGTGAACCAGTCCCTCCTCTCTCCATAAGGCTATTAAGCTTTTTCACTCCCCAAAGCTCCACTCCCTCTTGACCAGAGAGGTATTTTAAATTGTTATTAGCTTTGTGAAAACAAACAAGGTTTTCTTATTGTGTTGCATTCCTTGCTGGACATTTAATTTCATGTTTGAAGTGTGAGTGACAGTTTTACTCTATTTATTGAAGTGTGCTTTTCTGTTTTCTCATTTCTGATGAAGTTCTTACAATTAAAGAATGAAAGCACTCAATTACACTTGTGCTGCGTGTATGAATTTGTTATGAAGTTTGTTTTGTAATTGTTCTTTAGTTACTTCTCCTTCTGTGTGTGGTGTTTTTGTTGTGTGTGTGTATATGAATATATATATATATATATATATATATATATATATATATATATATATATATATATATATATATATATATATATATATATTGTAGACATGCATAACATAGATGAACTTAATAAAGATTGACAAAAGACTGTGGGCAGGATTCACGAAGGCTTGCATGGAGTGTAAGAGACGTGTAACACTCCATGCAAGCCTCGCGATCCAGGAACAGCCCTAAACTCCGTGTAAGAGACCAGCTAAAACGTCTCTTACACGACTGGGCGTGGACATGCTAAATACCTCACTTGCAGCCGAAAGGTATGCAAATGAGGTATATTAGAGATCCACGAAGCAGAAATCAGCCCGTGTAAGAGACGTTTTAGCTGCAGAAATGTACTCAGTTGACAACTGAGTACGTTTCTGCAAATTTCACAACGGAGCCATGTCAGCTCCAAATAAAGGGTGCGTATGTGTCAGGCAGCATGCCAATGGCCAAATATGTGGCCATTGGCAAGGTAACCCGATGCAAAAATAATGTTTAAACCCAGCGCAGACCCGCGCAAACGGGCTGTGCTGTAGAAAACATAAAAATGAAGGTTATAAACCCACAAATGTGGGTTTTATGCAATACATGGAATGACAATGCAGGGACCAGCAGACCAAAAACAACATGGCCACCGTGTAGTGGTTGCTAAGGGGGGAAGCTGAGTGTAAGAAATGTAACTAAGCATTAGTAGGCAATCTCATGTAAATGAGGGTTAGGATACTGAATCTCACAGTCACATAGCAAATGAGCACAGTCTGAGTAGTGTTAGAGATACATAAGGGGGAGGAATAGAGTAGGAGATAGGTGACATTACAGGGGGGAATGGTAGAAAGAAATGCAGTTCATTGGAGGTCAGTGTAACATGACAGATGATAGACACAGATCAGGGAAAGAGGAGTGCCACAAGATAAGTCTGGGAAAGTCAAGAAATGGAAGGTGTACACTGTTACTTACGCTAAAGTTTCTT
Source organism: Protopterus annectens (assembly GCF_019279795.1). Taxonomy (NCBI): domain Eukaryota; kingdom Metazoa; phylum Chordata; order Ceratodontiformes; family Protopteridae; genus Protopterus; species Protopterus annectens. The sequence continues at coordinate 1,653,617,607 of NC_056737.1, read as the reverse complement.
GCTGGGCGTGCATGCACACATGTGCATGCCATGAAGCGCGAGTAGGGCAGTGTGCGCGCGTGTAAGGCAGACTGAGCATGTGGGAGCGTGTTGGTAGATGTTTAACACTGTTTGCACTGGTGTGCACGCGTGTAGGGCAGACTGAGCATGTGGGAGCCAGTTGGCAGACTTGTAAGACTGTTTGCACTGGTGTGCACGCGTTTTAACCCGAATAAGCAGATTCCGAACCGTGTAAGCATGTATGCGCACGTGTATGCCACTGTGAGCGTGTTTCTGCTGGTATGCATGTTGCTCCCCCCTGAGGAAACAGAAAGGAAAAAGGAAGCAACAGAATTAGTAGGAAGCTAGCAGGGAATACTGCTGAAGCTAGCAGGTGAAAACAATTAGAAGCAGGCAATTACACGAGCAGAATAGTAGCCCAGCCCAGCACTTAAAACTCTGCAAACAGCAGTGCAGGATGTCTCTCTCAAGAGACACTGCAAGACAGGAGTAAGCTAATAGAAGTGAAAACTGAAAAAGCTTCACTCAGAGCAGAAATGTTAGGGGCTGCCATAGCTGTCATAATGAGACATAGGCGACTTGCTGAGGGTGGTGACAATGCAGATGGTGCCAGACAACCCACAGTGAGGAGACGGAGAAGAGTGTACAGGCCCAGGGTCACCTACCACGGGTTACATGAGCTGGAGATAGTAGAGCGCTATAGAGTGGACAGAGAGATCTTGCACAAAATAGTTGAGCTGTGCAGGCCACGCCACACACACAGAACCAACAGAGGGGAACCCATCCCAGTGGAAACCAAGGTATGTGTTGGCCTAAGAATACTAGCAACAGGTACCTTCCAGAGACCAACTGGTGATATGATGGGGATATCACAGGCATCAGCCTCCAGGGTACTGCACCAGTTCCTGGATGCCATGTCAGCACATGTCGGTGATCATGTATATTTCCCCAATGCCCGTGAGGTATTGGCCAGCAATATGCGTCTCTTCCAGCAAATAGTGGAATACCCTGAGGTAGTGGGTGCAATAGACTGCACGCACATACGCATCAAAGCACCAGCCGGTGAGCGTGGTAGGGCCTACATTAACCGCAAGGGCTTCCCCTCCATCAACTGCCAGGTCGTGTGTGATGCCCAGGGCATAATAATGAATGCGTGTGCTGGCTGCCCTGGGAGTTACCATGATTCCCACATCTGGCATTTGACGCAGCTGTACCAGACATTTGCCAATGGGGGCATCCCACACGGGCACCTAGTGGGGGATGCAGGTTATGCACTGAAGCCGTGGCTGATGACACCCATCAGAAACACACACACACCTGAACAGGAACGCCATAATGAGGCACATGCACAAACAAATAATGTAATAGAGTGTGTGTTTGGGCTGCTGAAGTCACGGTTCCAGTGTCTGGACACATCTGGTGGAGCCTTGCAGTACACACCAACTACATGTACCCAAATTGTCATGGTATGTGCTATGCTACATAATATGATCTTGTGAAAACAGCTGCAGCAGGACCAGCATAGGGCTGGGCCAAACAGCCCCCCACCATTGCCAAGGCCATCACAGGCAGAGCGTGACTCGGAGGAGGAACAACCTGAGCCTGCCCCAGTAGGCAGAAGGAGGCTTGCCCAGTATGCCCTGGCCTTGGCAAAGAGGCAACGCATAGCACATACACTGGCTCAGTAGGAACCCTGGGAATGATACCCCCTCTGACTCACTCAAATAATAACATGGATGACTAAAATGACATGACCTGCTCACAAACATGTACAGGGAGTGTAATATGCGCATCCGACAGAGGCAGCCCTGCAGCACCACTTGAGGCATGAATGCCATGTGTTAAGTAATGTAACACCATGTACTATATGCACACCTGAGCACCCTGACTAACATCCACCCTCACCAAGCATGAAGCCACAAAATGACGATGGGATGATCAAGTGCAATAACTGCTGAAGTAATGCTGTTAGTCAAAGGGGAGCCAATGTGTTTCAGGCTTGGAAGACATGTGGAGCATGACATGATGCACCACCTGCTAGGGGTGGCGTGCACCTATCAGTCCATGCCCCATGGATACTGGCAAAGGCTGTCAGTACCCACAGCATGCCCTGAATAGGTAAGTCTCAAAACACAAACCCACCTTCATAGGTACCACAAGGGATAGGAACCTAGATGTAATGCTACCCAATGCCAGAATTCTAAACAGCAAGATGTGTGCAGTGTAAACGCACACAGTATGGAGAATGTAGATATCAGTCCTGTAATAGAGAACTGGGTCAAGGCTCACATCAGCACCCTAACACTACCAGGTCACAACTCATACTGTGCTGTACAGCTGCAAAACATGGAAAAAGCTACAAAAGGAGGGTGACTAACAATAAATGTCAAGGATAACCACACCCCCATGTTGGTACCACAACAAGAAGCAGCATGGATTAGCCATGGTCAAATACCAATGGCTAAAACCACCTCCCAGTATATAGCCTGCTGCAGACTACTGTCCTAATACCAGGAACTGCACCTGGCCTATGTTGGAATACATGAATATATCAAGCCCCCCAAACCACATTATATTGCTTGACTGAAAATACCCAGACATACACCGGGAGCATTATACTAGCACCAACACAGTCGGAGAAAATTTCCCAGAATCCATAAACCAAAATGCCCAGGAACAACGTACCACTCCCATAAGAGGGGTAAGCATACTGGATGTGATAATCAGCAACATGTGTACTGGGTGGCAAGATGAGAAGTGTATCCTTCACTGGTAAGACCAGACCATAGAGTAATCACACTGGATATACACATCCCGACCCCAGTCCCTGGCCAGAATACCACAGTGAAAAACATGTGTAAAGCATAGGTTGCACCCCTCCAAACCGATGTGGAATCCACGAAAGGCCCTGTGCAAGTGCAGAATATGGGACACACCGCAGAACATGATATACAGGCATTCCATGAACACAGCCAGGAATGCTTGGGGTATGCAATCACAAATAACAACAAGACACAATGCCATACACGCAGGCATCTGGCATGCTGGACTCCAGCCATTACCAAACCATGCAAGAGAATGAGGAAGCTACCACATGATAGAGCAAACATAAAAAGGGAAGTAATCACTGATCAGTAGTATGGCAATAACATATGTCCACACATACAACCCACTAAGGCCAGCCACAACAAGTAGAATCTGTGAATCCAAAGGCAATGTGACACCTGTCCCAAGTACACAGACAACAACAACTCCCCCCAATAAATACAAATATATGTGATGGATGCAACCATGTATCCAAACCGGAGGCTGAGCTCCCCCAACTCAGTACTGTCAAAACTAGTCAGGAGGAGAAGGTAACCACATACACCACAATCCCAGTCCCACATAGACCTACCACAACTGTAAATCAAACACATAAACACAGAAAAACATTCCCAGAGGCCCTAATTACAAACACACCACACCAACAGAAGCCTCCAAAGCAGATCACAAGCAACCACAACCTCCAAACATAGCACATGCAACACATAGTACACAAAGCTGGTGTGCCAAACAGTCACAGGCCAGAAGGAGAAACAACATGCCTGATACAGTTGCAATAGGTGTCTGTATAGGCAGACACACTGCTGTCCCACTCACCAGACTGAACAAGGGAAAGGGTACAGTAAGCTGCCTGTAGGCTGCCACAATATGCCACATAACACAAGTATGCAGGTCACCCCAAAGCAAGCAGAAATATGATGCACTCAATGTCCATGCTGGTGTGAATGACCTGAGATGTACCTCCCTGGTCTACATGAAAAGAGACATGGATGAGCTCTCTGAGTATGTACCCCAGGCCGGTATGACACTGGCCGTGTGCAGCATCCAACCCTCACCAAGAATGATGCCACAGTACAAACACAGAATGATCATGTTTAACAGGTGGCACAGTTACAGCTGTCAGTCCATGAGGGTCTAATGTCTGTTTGCTTGAGATGTCAAGCATGACAAGCCATGCTGCTGTTCCAGGGATGGCTTGCACCTCTTACCCCTGTGCGTCTGGATACTGGATAAGGCCTTTGCCACCTCCATAGAGCCGTATGTAGGCAAGGCCAAAAAGACTACCCACCACCCTAGAAAACATAAGTGGTAAGAAACATAAGGGTAATGCTGACCAATGCCAGATGTGTAAACTGCAATATGCATGCCCCTGAGGCACTTCCCAGTATGGAGAACATCAATGTCTGTGCAGTGACAGAATCCTGCTGCAAGCCTAGCGATAGTACACCAGCACTACCAGGTTATACCACATATCTTGCGTTATGGCCCCAACACCTGGACCAAAACATCAAAGGAGGGGGAGTATCCATATGCAGCACAGACACCCATACAGCCAGGTAACTGACAATGCACAAAGCAGCGGAGACCACCCATGTGCACCTAAGTGTAGTCCAACTGCTGTACAGTCTGTAGCATGCGACAGACCACACTCTCACACACAAGAACTCCACCCAGACATCCTGAAGACACTGGACAGTATGAATGTCCCACCAAATACCAGACAAGGTACACACACATTACCACATAGGTGGCAAACCATTATGTATGCAAGGAGTAATCAGGGACCTAGGGACACAAGTCAACAGTAATCTGTCATGTGACACTCACAATGCCAATATGGCTAGGAAGATTGTCGATATTGGACACCGTATTATGAAAGGATTCACATCTACATCAACAGAGGTCACTGTGCTGCTGTACTGTTCCCTTATCAGACCCATAATCTAGTACAATGACTCATATGGGATGTACCGTACATGACACCTTCAGCGGTTCTGAAGACCTCATAGTTACCCCACCAAGAGGATAAAAGGTGTGAAATATATGTCATATGCTGCCTGGCTGTAGACACCCCAGCTGAATGCAGTCACAGACTGCCTACACAGAGGCATTGTATGTCTGTTGTACAAGGCCATGTCCAACACAGGAGTAATGGACATGCTCCACCACAGGAAATCAAAGCCATTGGAGCTGTGAGAGTGACAGATGTCAACCTCAACACATAATGAAATAGGATGTGCTGGAGGGACAGATACATAACCCAGAGGCTCCCCACACCCAGAAACAGGATCCCAATCCATGTTAGGCAGAGCCCCTCACTGACACCCCTCAACAGGAATATTGCCAAGTGGATGGATGATCGTACATGTATACTGGGGGTCTTCACTGTGTCACGACCAGACAGAGGCACAGTAAAGAAATTCATAAATGGCCATAACAGTCACATAGCAAGGGGCGGCGAAAGACACACACACTCTGGCTAGTCTTACTAATGCCATAGGGTGGATAGCCTAGTATGAACCCATGAACCTATGAAGATACAAATTGTACAGGACACTAAGGATAATCACAAGGCTTACTTAACTGATGGTAGGAACCATGTTGGGCATCCACATATATGCTCCGAATCACACAGATATTACAAACAACATACCAAACACACACACATATTGCTAACATACAACCTGACAGGTGCAGTGCAAACCCCCCCCCCCCAGAATGCAAAATATCTATCCCAGCAGACTGCTGGTCCCCTGACATTGCAGATGCTGAGGTAACAGCCATCATCTGCAAAGCAAAACACACAGCAGCAAAGGTATGTGATGGTGTCCTGGGGTGAGGCGAACATGGACTCCAAGAATAATGGAATGCCAAATCACACTACTGCCCAATGTCAGCCTTACCACAGGATATGTACCCAAAGAGCAGTGTACAACAACAGTGGTCCTTCACAACAAAGGTGTTGCCTGAATGGATACTGCAAACTACCACCCCAGGATCATGACAAGTTTTGGTCTGCACAGCTATGGAAAGGATCAGTATGTACCGCAGACATAAAGCTATTGTGGACCTACTGATACTGGACCCTACACAGTGTGGCTGTCATAACTGCAGATCCTGCCCCTAAACATGTTTGACCCATTTGAAGCAGTCATTAAGGTCATTGATGAGGGCAATGTGGTCCACACAGTGTAGCTGGACTGTGCATATGCCTCTAGACAATACCCTACGAGTTCAGTATGGATATGTTCACCAGCTTAAATATATACCCCTATGTCAGTAGAGGGGTTGCAAACCAGACCAAGGACAGAACTGACATGGTCAGACAAGCTGCATCCATGTCAGACTGCAAAGCAGATATGAGTGGCATCCCACAAGGCCTGGTCCTGGGCCCCCCCCGTTCTGTATATATGTCCCATAGGTATAGGCCAACATGGAAGGACTGTGACTGAACAGGTATGCAGAGGAGTGCAAACAGCCCACCATATCCGACCCCCAGCTGACACAAGCAACCCACAAAAGGGCCACCTACAAACAGACAACTGGAGCCATAGCCATGTCAGCAAGCTAATTGCAGAACTGTGTATAGACAACCACCGTGGATATACAGTAAGTGCCCACAAATGACCACACAGGTGTTAACCCATTACGTACCTAACATGTAATGAGAGACCTGGGGACAAAAGGTGATAGATATCCTGCACTGGACAAACATGTAGCTGTAGTGTTCGCAGAAACATACTATATACCCACCCAATCATGAAGGTTGTCAGATGTAGATAAGGGGAGGTCACTGTAGCTCTGCAGTCATCCTTCATCAGCGTCACAATTGACTACAATAGGCCCTGTGGGATATACCTCAGCAGACACCTCCATCAGCTGTAAAGTCCACAACAGTACCCCACCAAAAGTAGCAAAGAGCATGAACAGATGCCATGTGTTGCCTGAGTAAACAAACTGCAGCCCCACAAACTGCCATACTGCCCAGCTACAGGCAAGCTGTGCCTGATGTATGAAGCCATGTCCAACCTGGAATCAATGAACATGCTGCACCTTGTACAATCTGAATGGCAGTGAGCTATGCACATGAGAGACCTGAACCCCAGCACTGACATACATAGGACAAGCTGTACAGAATGATCCATAACACAGAAGGCACCCCCACTCTTCAGTAAACTCCCGTTACAGGTCAGCCAGAGAGTCACCTATCAACACCCCTCAAGAGGAATCCTGATGAGTGGATGGGAGATGGTAGGCTAACCCTGGGTATCACTGTTATGCCAGAGGTAGACGGAGTCACAGTATACTAACCATGACATATGTCATGGCAAACTCCAGTTACAATGTGTGTCGAAGGACAAACACACCCTGTGACTAGCATCAGAAATGGCCTAGGGAACATCGCTAGTGTTTGCCAATGTCCACCCATGTTGTGGAATACACTACCAATGTTGGACGAGCCTGGTGTAGGTAGTCCATATCTGAACATAATGCAACATGGTCATATGTGCACAACTGGCCCCTACACAGTCTGTTGTGCTCACTATGAAGATGTCAAGCAGTGATAGGACTAAAGCCCAGGATACTGTCCACCACAGTGAAAGTACTGAACCAGTACACTATACGGTACTACAGTGTTAGGTCATTATGAAAGTATGTTGACAACTGTCTGCAACGTATCCCATGCAATCCCTGCAGGCACAGTATAATCCCTGTTGTGGCAGACACGAAGCAGTTGGCCAGTTAGTACACAACATGACACCCAACACACAACCATAAACGTGAGATATTGTTGAAGTTCACACACACCCAAATATGTGGTGGACTTCAGAGTGCAACATATGGAAAGCTCACACTGGGCATGCTCGCACACTTTGATAAATGAGGCATATGTCAGACAACATGCCATGGAAAGGCTGAACTGGGCCATATCTCTGTTTAGCAGTTGGCCACACATATCTTGTATTTGTACGTGTCATTCCAGGAACCAACCACAACACAGCAATCTGCCCAGTGCACACAGTAAATGACTACAGAGACATAAGTGATATAGTGGATCGCCGTCATATGCAAACATCTTCCACAGATACACAAGTTGGTCATAGGAACAGGGAATGCTATGGCAATAAAGACCTGCAAACAGTAGAACAGCACAACAAATATTGTGCATCTGACAATTGAACATATGGGTGTAAAGGTCAATACTAGGCTTGTTGCCCTAGGGAATGACAACTCAGCCAGAGTGTGCTTGGCATCTGCATCCCCAGTACAGTAGGCTACTGTGCCACTGTAAAGTAGGTCACATAAGGCAACGTGTGAGGCTAGTGAGCTGTGCCTCTGTCAAGCAGGGGCACAGTGGAGATCCCAGGGTTTGAATGTGCTAAGCCACAGCCATGTTGTCGGTGTGTGCTGGAAGAGGGTTGCTGAGGATCTCTAACAGTAAGTGGCCATCAATAACAGACTGAGGGGAGCCCTATCTGCATTCTTTGGACAATTCCACTGTCAACACTGTGTTGTGATGATTATGTGTAAATGACATGCCGTGCCTGAACTGTTCACAGATGTCCTCCCTCTGTGGGCTACAGCTCTGCAATATATTAGCTCACTCTGTCTGTTGTACGGCTCATATATGGCTGGTGTACACCTGACAGGTGTCTTGTTGTGGAGCAGTCATGGGTATATGTGGGATAGCATGATCAATGCAAACCGTACACATGCTCATAGAATGCAATTGTCAAGGATTATGCTGAGTGGCCAGTATAGTCCCCCAGCATGGGTCCTTTCAAGTCGTCCACCCCAGTCTTCACAAGTGTAGAGTCTGCTTGTGCTAAATACAGTTTGTGTGCAGTGACAACCTTGCCTGGGGGTGGAAATGGGATATGGATGTCCAGGGAAAGGTGGGTATGGTCAGATGTCAACAATGGTGGTCTACCTCTGGTGTGGAACAGTGAGTACCCATGTTGCAGATGGACAGGTGCAATATGTATTCCCCCATGTGGCTGTGTTGTGTGGTTCTGCCATAGCACATGGACCCACAAATTGTAGTGGCTGTAGGGTAAAGTGGTAGAGGCCTGAGTAGTTCTCACACACAATATGCCTGTACCTGATGTTAACAACTGAAATGGTGTATGTGAACACATGCATATCCCGGCACTGTTCCCAGGGAAGCTAAGTGTGTGTCCTGGATGTGGGTGTGGTGTTCTGGACTGGTTGTGTTGTGTGTTACAGGTCCTGTGGTCACGAAGCATGGTATAGAACATAACCTGCCAGTGCGATGTGCATATCTGACCCTGACGTAGGTGGCTGCAAATGCATATATATGCTATCCCCCACCTGACAGTTATTACTAGATGTACATACCTCTGTAGAAATAAAAATGTCAGCACCCTATAAATACTGCAGGTGCAGACCAGATGCCCAGTAATTCGGTTAGCGCGCTCTGCTAATGCATCTCTCTCAATTGTCATAATATAGGTAGGTAGGGGTTTGAATCCTACAACTGCCCAGTGTGTGTGGAGGGGGGTTAGTGTGTGTGCAAGTCTGTGTGAGGGAGATATCCCTTTTAGCAACTGTGAAAGCATTCTACAGGATGCACATTCCCCTATCTCAGTACGGATGACGTCAGCACCCTATAAGTACAGCAGGAGAATGGAAATCTCCCAGTAATTCAAATAGTGCGCTCTGCTAATGCGTCTGTCACGAGTATCATAACATGGTTAGATAGGGGGTTGAATCCTGCAACTGCCCAGTGTGTGTGTGGAGGGGGGTTAGTGTGTATGCAAGTCTGTGTGAGGGAGATGTCCCTTTTGGCAACTGTGAAAGCACTCTACAGGATGCACATTACCCTATCTCAGCACGGATTATGTCAGCACCCTATAAGTACAGCAGGAGAAGGGAAACCTCCAAGTAATTCGAATAGCGCACTCCGCTAATGCGTCTCTCTCGAGTGTCATAATATAGTTAGGTAGGAGTTTGAAACCTGCAAATGGCATGTGTGTGTGTTTGGATGTGGGGACTTTGTGTGTGTACAATTCTGTATGAAAACATGTGCTTTTTTGCAATCAGGAGATCACACTACATGATGCATATTACCCTTTCCAAACAGTGATGATGTCAGCACCCTATACATACAGCTGGAGAAGCACCATCTACCAATAATCCGAATAGCGCACTCTGCTACAGCGTCTTTCTCAAGTGTCATAACATAGTTAGCTAGGGGTTTGAAACCTGCAAGTGGAAAGGGTGTGTGTGTTTGGATGTGGGGAGTTTGTGTGTGTGCAATTCTGTATGAAAAACATGTTAGTTTTAGCAATCAGGAGATCACACTACCTGATGCACATTACCCTTTCAAAACACTGATGATGTCAGCACCCTATAAGTACAGCCAGAGAAGAGGAGCCATCTAGTAATCCGAATAGTGCGCTTTGCTAATGCGTCTCTGTCACATGTCGTGACCTAGTTAGGTAGGGGTATGAATCCTGCAAATGGCAAGTGTGTGGGGGTAGTAGGGTGTGTGTAAATGCAAGTGTAAGAAAACAGATCTTTCTGGCAAATACTACAATACACCAGATGCTGCATATTCCCCCAGTAAACACAGGGGATGTCACCACACTATCAGCACAGCCAAACAGGGCTAGTTGGCCAGTAATGCCAATAGTGCGCTCTGCTACTGGGTCTATTACCATTTTCAGAGTACAGATAGGTATGTTTTGGTAACCCACAACTGCCACGTGTGGTTGTGTCACAGATTATGACCATGTGTGGGTCTTTGTGCATAACAATGCATGCCATTGCCTAAACCAGCAATGGCATTGCACACATGATGTATGTGTGTGACACATACACATAAATACCTGTGACCTGCAGTAGTTACCATGTCTGACACATGCCTCGAGTGGATAAATGGTATTTGCAATGCATAACAATATGACTGTATCTTACTGTGCAGGGGCCGCATGCCGTATATGTCTATACAGTGTGGGTGTATATGGTAAAATACCTACAGCAGGGGATACACATCTGGTCTGGGCCATATAGTCTACATGTAGTCGATGTACAGGTGCTGCATGTTCCCACCTGTTGTGGGAGTGGTAACATGTCATTCCACTGCAATTCAGTGACCACATGCTGGGAACCCTTCAACTAGTGTGTTGTAGCTACAGTAATGCTCACGCACAATGTTTGGCTGGATGCAGTCCAGCCATATAAAGGCAGTTCTTGAGACTGTCATATTGCCAGTGTTGTTATGGAGGATAGGTGGTTTTCCTGTGTATGGGAGGGTTGTGTGTGCCAGGCTATGAACCAGATGGCAGTCCGACACACTGTTAGCTGCACATGAATAGGCCCTGATGCTTTGTGCTGTGCCAACAACCTGGAGGTGTGTGTATCTGTGGTGCCTTGGGATACCACCTCCCTGTCCATGTGTGTTACATGTGTAGGGGACGACAGGCATGGTATGAGGCATAACCTGGCAGTGATGGGTTGCAACTGTGAGCCATGAATCAGGACTCTGGTACTGCACAGACATTGCAGTTCACCGTGCTGAGGACAGTGTCCAGTGCATGCATCTTGCGGTGTACACTGCTGGTGTTGCGTAGCAGCACTGTTAGTGTCCTAACCTGTGTGATACCCGTGGATATGTCTATGTAATCCGTGTCCTGCAGCATAAGGCAGTATGTGTGTATCAAGGAGCTTCGCCAATATACATTGGGCCATGGGTGTCACGTGCAAGCTGCCCCTTGCACATCATTGTGACTTCCCTAGCATGTAAGCACACATTGACAGCCAGCGGATACCCTATGAATGACATTGGAGACTGAGCAGAATGTAGACATACAACACCCTTCCTACATATAGTGGTAGCATACCTGGTGAGGGTATGATGGCAACCAAGACCAGGCTCATACTGGCCCGTGCCACATGCTGAGAGATCCCTTCTATGTTCCCTATCATGTAGTCCAGGGAGGTATGTCTCAGGTCATCCATAGTGGCATGGTCAAGGACTGAGTCATTTGTGTCCATGCCTCTGACTGACCTGTATGCATGTGTTTTGTGGTGGACCATAGTGCCCCTGAGGCATATCACTGTGACCTTCACCATGTACAGCCTGTTGAGCGGGACCCCACTGCAGCGGCCAAGACAGGTACCTGACACATCTGTAGCACGTGTGTTGTGTAGCCCTACAGGCTGTGAGTGTGTGGCACACGGGATGTGTGTGCCATGTGTGGCATGTGCTCTGTTCTGATGTAACATATGCCTGTGTGCCAGCTGCGGAGGTGTGTGATGCTCAGGCAGGATGCTATTCTGAGTCCCCACGTATGCCCCAGTGTGTTCAGCTTGCTGTCAGTGCGTGTCTATGTCTGACTGGTATTGTATTCACTGTAGTATGACATGCCACCTGACAGGGTATGGCATTACTGGGTTCAGAGTGCTCAGTCCCCAGGTTGGCTTTGTGGTGGCATCCCACACATGTGTTGTAGTTCCTGGCCAAGGATGATGGTTGACTGCATACATGTGGCAGCTGTGACATTGCCACATGATTCACATAAACCACAACTGGACCATAGAGGTGATTCACAGGTTACCTTTGCACATGCTACCCTAGTAGTGTGATTGCCATGGTGAGTACCAACACATAGGGCCAATGGGGAACAACATACTGAAGGTGTGTATGTGTGGGTGTACTGCTACTGTTTCATAGCACTGGCATATATGACTGCACACGTGGGTAAATGCCAGGTAAGACATGTGCAATGTGTCACAGGCAACGTACATGCGAACAGGACAGACAGTGATGTTCTGTCATGTGTAAACTTGACATACGTATCGTACGCTATGCAGATGTCACTAGGAGTCCACAGAAGCACTGTAACTCTGCATTGCAGGTGGAAGCAGTGTTCCAGGAAACCCCAAGCGAACATGCATGCAAACAAAGCTACAGTAAGCAGGGCTGGAAGTAGTCCATTGTACAACAAAGAAGGGGTAACACTAACAGTAGGTAACAGTGCAAATATGTAGGCACTATCAACATGTACCCAGGAATGCACAGCACAGATGCCCATGGTAGAACTGATATTATGTCATAGTTAATTGTGATTTGGATTACATTGGTACTGCACACATATCAACATGTGCAAACATCCACATTGCATAGTCATTGTGGGCAACTTGACACCATTACTGTACATGTCCATCATTGCATATCACTATTTGCATTAGCTTCCCCCCTGTGCTACCCATGTATGTGGCTATCTGTTGACATCCTTACCACCGGCATGCAATAATGTGCAGCTGTTACACTTTGGTACGTACTATGGGTGCAGATAGCAATTCAGGACAGTCATACGGTTACTGCATCAGGCATGTTGGGATATACACACAGTCATATCAGCACACTGTACTGTTACCAACATGATACTACTAATACACTTCTATGTAGTCACCCTGTGCATCAGCAATGTGTTTACCTGTTCCTGCAATGATGTTGGAGATTGCAGGAGGTGGCACAGTGTCATCATATGCACAGGGTGTGAATTAGGTATGCCTGAGTCTGCCACTGATACCACCAATTGACATGTGTGTGTATGTGTGTTGGTGAGGGACAGCAGTACAGGGTGGGGCACTGTTGGTGCAGTGTGTGCATGTATGTGGTAGCCCTAGGTGTTAACATTTCACATGTGTGTATGCACGCACACAGTTCCACCTCATGGCTGCCATATACAGGGGTTTGTGGACAGCCACAGACTGCACCTGGCAGGTCATACAGATCAGTGTCTGTGGGCACGGATACGGTACCTGTGCCTGGCAGGGGTGCTATGGACCATATCCAATACTAAGCCAGACTGGGTACTGTCATCAGAAGCAGGAGTGTGTTGACTGGACACAGGTCCCTGTTGGGACTGTCCAGAGCCATGTGCACGTGGTCTCCTTGGGCATTCCGATGACAGCACAGACCCAGCATTGCTGGGGCTGCTGCTGGCACTATGGGGGTGTGCGCAAGCCTGTTGTCGTCCGCGCCGACTGCCAGCTGCTGCTGTTACTGGCATATGGCCACGTCGACGCCGCAACCGCCCACCATTGCCTGGCTCATGGACATTGGTTGTGGAACTGCTGTAATATGTCCCCACAACGTCTGTCTATGACATCGGTGAAATTACGGATAGCATCTGCGATGTCACGCATACTGTCAGTCATGGCTGTGCGACATGCTCTCAGCTCCCTCAGACCCTGTCTGGTGTACCTTTCCATACGCGACTGTGCCTGCATGACAGCCCAAAACATAGCTGAGGTTGACAGACCTCTTTGGGCACGTCTGCCAGAGGCAGTACGGCCATGGATGCTCCCACGAGAACCCATGGCCAACTGTCTGTGTGGTACCATCGCAGGACCCTGCCCATGGCTGCTGTGTGGGGAAGCATGTGCCACAGATACCACATTACCCTGGTCAATGCCCACTGTATCCTGTCCATCACCTAGGGACAATGGTGACATAGGATGTACTGGCAGGATGACTGTGCGCAATGATGGGGTTGACAGCTGTGTACTGTCAATTGGATGACCAATGGCAGACCCTGACACACCTTCCTGTGCCATTACACAGATATCATCATTACCAGTACCTGTGGCACCAGATTCAGGTTCCCTGCTGCAGGACACCAGAGCAGCACCAGAACCTGTGGGAGGAAGACAGGAAACACAGTTTACAGTGTCCACACAATGTTACCAGTGATGCACTTATGCACACATGCACACATGTACACGTGGACACATGCACACATGCACACATGCACACATGCACACATGGACACAGGCACACATGCACACATGCACACAGGCACACATGCACACATGCACACGTGGACACGTGTACACATGTACACATGCACACATGCACACATGCACACGTGGACACAGGCACACATGCACACGTGGACACAGGCACACATGCACACATGCACACATGCACACATGCACACATGCACACATGGACACAGGCACACCTGCACACATGCACACCCTGCAGTATACACACAGAGCACTACTGAGTTACACTAGTATTACTAGCACTATCAGGACTATTATAGGTATTGTTAAACACACTCACCAGTATGGATGGCCTGCCTTCCTGTAACACCGGAGGGACCTGCAGAAATGAGGAGATTAATGTCAGTGGGCACAATTGTGCCATTGATACTGCATATGATACAGTGCAGTAGTACACCAGTTGCCTTTCACATGTCAGCTGCTGATATTGCCAATATCACACATGCACAATTACATACTATGTTGTCAGCTACATACCACGGACACACCTTACACATGCATAAACTAACAGTGTACAGAACAGTCAAGTGTACATATGGCATATTTCCTGCATGCTCCATGTCGTGCTGCTGTGTGGATCCAGCCTCCATCATGATGCAGGTGTATTGCTGTTGCTGTTCCAGGGCTGGAGCCACAACACTTAGGAGTAGCCCCTCCAGTCTGGTGAGGGGGGTATGTGTGGCCACCCCACCTCCTGTGGCAACCTGTTGCCTGTGGATATCTGACGCATGCTGACGGACATTTCTGATTAAATCACTGCAGTGATGTCGTACCTGCTCATATGTCCTATTATGCATGCTGATGTCATTTACCCTACGGACAAGGTCTTGCCACAGTGCAGCCCTCTCCTGCTGATTCTGGCTGGTGCGGGAAAACAGTATGTCATAATCCCGCACCAGGCTCTGGTGTATCTTCTCATCTTCCGCTGCAGAGTAGGCGGGATTACGCTGACGCGCCATCTCCCTGGAAGAGAACACAAACATGATATCAGCAGACTATGTCAGCAATATATGGCACACATACTATACATGATACTCAAGTGTAGTGATATTCTACTACTCCCATATGTTGCATGTGTGTGTCTCGTGGTGGATACACAAGTACATGGCCAGATATCAGTGCTCAGCCAACACCTGTGCAACAATACCTGCCACATTCCATACAACATAGTAGCATGCCCCATCGGTCAGCACACTGCGACAGGTCCAATGTACAACCTCACTCTGGGGGTTCATACCAAGGTACTGTATGTGGAACGCCATCCACTAGTGTGATCTGGACACAAGTTACTCGGCCTGGATATACATATCCCACCACCACCACCAGCACAGTGGACTACTTTGATATGTATGTGATTAGACAGTTATTCACTTGTTAGGACTGAGATGGTATCCATGCAGCCTACTGGGCCAGTGGAAGCCACAACCCACACTGCTGACCCCTTTGCGAATGCTTACCATGGACATCCCACAGATTGCATGGAACTTGCACACACATTTCTAACCCAGACCCTATGCACAAAGGTTAGGCATCCTGTCCGGTGGACCCCAGCCAGAGGCGGTTTGTATAACAATAGCAGGAGGCTACTGTAGGACAGAGCAGATTCACATTAAGGGAAGGCATCTGTGGTCAGCACTGGTAATACGCTACGGTCTCTCATAACAACAGCCATGGCCTACTCTGGGAGGGAAATGGCCACAAACACTATAGATAACCACAAGGCCTTCTTCAGTTATGTTACACATATGGACCAAACACCTCAGATATGCTCTGAGTTAATACACACCTACTTAACATTCACCAAACACACAGATATTGGCAACATTCTTGCAGACAGGTTCGGTGCACGTATCCCCCCTCCTTCTCCCCCACAAGTAGAAATACTTATCACAGCTGAATGTAACCTCCCTATCATCTCACATGTCCAGGTGAGGGCCGCAATCAGCAAAGCAGAACACACAGCATCACTGTGACCTGATGGTATCCCTGGATGTGTGCTACGTGCACTCCAAGAGGACATACAACCGCATATAAGACTGATATTTAACCTTGGCCGTACTACAGGATATGTACCTGAACACTGGTATACAGCAACAGTGGTCCCACACCACTAAGGAGGCACCTCTACTGACCCTTGAACTACCGCATCATAAGCATAATCAGCCTGGTCTGCTAAGCTATGGTATTATTCAGTATGGGACGCATATACAGCGATATTGGGTACCTGCAGACAATTGTTCCTGGCCAGTTTGCCTTTGTGATGGGCTGATCCTGCCTTTTGAACCTGGTTGACCTTTCAAAACAGTCACTACAGCCATTGATGAGGGCTACGCACAGACAACTGCTGCCAGGATCATGGCCTAACACTGACTGACATGTAATGTATAGTCATCCCCTTTTGGTGGAACTACGTACACACAACATATCACATGGACATACCTATAGATACAGACCTATGACACATTTGGAGGGTTCACAGTATGCAGACTATTAACCTGCTACTTTACATTACCTGTGTTTGTCGCAGCTGGTTGCGTTACCACTACTTCTGCTTCCTGCTGCTGCTGGCATGGCTTGCTACTGTCACTGCGTGTGTTTTTTTTTTTCCTCTCACTCTCTGTCTCTGTCTCTGTCTGTCTCTCTCCCTCTGTCTGCTTCCAGACAGTGCAATGAACGTATTGCATGTGTGGAGTGATAGTACAGGATGCTTTTGTAGGTATCTGCATAGGTCCATGTGATGGCCTCTGCACCAATTGTAAGCCAGCATTTGCTAATTGCATGCAGCCAGTTGTGTACTGATTGCAGTTCTCACTGTGATTTCAGGACAGTGCTATAAAAGGGTATGTGAGATAGGCATTGCCGTTTCAGATTGTAAGGGCGGGGACCATGCTGGTATGCTGTGGACACTGTTCTGTGAGTGTAAAGGTTAGTATCTCTCTTATGATTCAGGCTGTGTTGTAGATTCACATTTCTCCATTCCTCTCTCCTGTTCCCTGTAGTAAGTGTGTATGCACAATGACACCTACAACTATATATAGATATATATATGTAAATATACATACATTTATATATGCACATTAACTGACATTATTACCTACTAACTACCAACTAGCATGGCTGTTTCTGTTCACACACTACTATTCTGGAAATCCACTAGTTTTGACAGTAATTCTAAATGACATGCTTTGTGTACTACACATCCTATATTCCCTTTACATTCATTCCTACTATTACATGATCTATTTATTTTAGCACAATGTTCTTGTATAAGACTCATGGCTTAGTGGTATGATCATACAGACTACTGTTTCCAAAGTCCTGGGTTCGGGACTGACAGTGGGATTTTATTTTGCGTTTGAACTGACTACACGACCTGTCAATCAGAGTGACTAAGGCACTTTTAAGCAGTTGTAACCGGGTTAGTGCTGGTTTGCGCGGAGCTCAAGCATGCGCACTGGCGTTCAGCTCCGTGCACACATGCGCACACCCGCTTACAACCGCTTAACAGTGCTTACTCTGGCGCACACCCGCGCTATTTTCTTTGAAAGAAATGAAAATGGGGAGACAGGAAAGTGGTGAAAAAGGCGTCACAAAGAGGGTAAGACAGTAGGGAAACAAGCTTGGGATTTGCAGGAGGGATGTAGGTAAGGCCCATAGCTGCCCATTTCTTCATCAGCAACAGCTGTGCATATGTATCTAATTTGGTGTGACATTTGAAACCTTCCACCCCTGAGAGAGGTGTCAGGACAACAATAATACTTGTACAGCCAATTGTAATTGATAGTTTCCATGTCCAGCAGACATGTGTGCGGAATGGGCAGCTATGTATGGGGCGTAATTTTTTTGTGGGTACAGAGTGCCCTTTTTTTTTTTTTTTTTTTTTTTTTTTCAGGTGAGAGTGGTATGTCAGGTGAAGGAAGTCGGTATAGCTGGGGAGGTAGGTTGGGTAGGTTCATAGGTTCATAGGTTCATAGGTTAATACTAGGCTATCTGCCCTAGGGCATTTATAAGCCTAGCCAGAATGTGTTTGGCTTTCGCCACCCATTTTAAATTTATTTTGCTATGCCCTTTTTCGAGGTTAGTATACTGTGCCTCTATCTAACAGTGACACAGAAGTGATACCCGGGGTAAACCTACGATCTCCCATCCACTCATCAAGATTCCTCTTGAAGAGAGTCAGTGAGGGACTCTGCCTAACCTGGATTGGGATTTTATTCCAGAGTGAAGGGAGCCTCTGGTTTATGAATCTGTCCCTCCAGCATGTCCTATTTATTTCAGTGCTGAGGTTCAAGTCTCTCGAGCCAGTGGCTCGATGGGATTTGGATTTTCTGAGGTGCAGCATGTCCATTAATTCTGGGTTGGACATGGCTTTATACGTCAGGCACAGATCGCCTCTGAACAGGTGGTATGCCACTGAGTAGAGCTGGAGTTTCTTTAACCGGGCAGCATATGGCATCTGTTTGAGCCCTTTGATCCTCTTGGTGAGGTACTTTTGGGGTCTTTCCAGTTGCTGCAGGTGTCTGGTAAGGTACATCCCAAAGGGGCATTGTAGTCAATTATGGACCTGATGAGGGATGAGTAAAGAGGCACGATGACTTCCCTGATCTAGATGTGAATCCCTTCATGATTAGGTGGGCTATATAAAATGTTTTCTAACCACTTTGGCCACGTGGTTGTCAAATGAGAGATTGCTATCAACTTGGGTCCCCAGGTCCCTAATTACTTCTTCTGTACTTAATGGATTTCCACCTATGTGGTAATTTGTGGGCACTTTGTTTTGCCAAAGGGATGACTATACACTTTTGGCATTTAGCTTGAGGCCATGGCACTGGCACCAGTTGTCTGTTTCTATGAGGCCCTTTTGGAGGATGCTTGTGTCGGCTGGAGAGTCGATTATGGCACCCAGTTTGCAGTCATCTGCGAACTTGGTCAGCCACAGTCCTTCCGTGTTGGCCTGTACCTCAGAGAAATATATACCTAACAAGAGAGGTCCCAGGACTGAGCCTTGTGGGACACCACTTGTAACTGGTTTGGAGTCTGACATGGCTCCAGCAATTCTAACCATGTGGGTTCTGTCCTTGAGCCAGTTTGCAAGCCATCTAGTGACATAGGGGTTTATATTTAAGCTGGTGAGCTTATCTATAATGCCCGAGTGGGGTATTGTATCAAAGGCTTTTGCGAGGTCCAGGTAGGCTGTGTGGACCACCTTCCCTCGTCAATGGCCTTGGTGACTGTTTCAAAGAAATCAACCAGGTTTAAGAGGCAGGATCTGCCCTTAACAAAGCCGAACTGGGTAGGATCCAGTGTTTGTAGGTCCCCAATATCTTTATTTATGAGGTCCACGATGATCCTTTCCATAGCTTTGCAGACCAAGCTAGTCAGGCTTATGGGGCGATAGTTTCCAGGATCCATTGAGGCACCACCTTTATGGAGAGGGACCACTGTTGCTGCACGCCACTCTTTGGGCACATATCCTGTAGTAAGGCTGAGATTGAACAGTAGTTTTATGTTTGGGTTTAGCTCTTCTTTGAGTTCATGTAGGGCGCAGCCGGGACACCATCTGGTCCCATTGATGCTGTGTTTTTGCTTTGGAGAGGCGGCTCTTACCTGAGCATCTGAGATGTCAGGGGCAGCACTCTGCTGGGATAGATATTTGCCCTTTTGGTGGGGAGGGGAGACGTTTGCTGAACCTGTCAGCTAGGATGTTGGCAATGTCTGTGGGTTCGGTGTATTTTTTGTCATTTTGGACTAATTCTGAGCATATCTGGGAATTACCACCCAGGTTCCTAACATAACTAAAGAAAGCCTTGTGATTATCCTTAGTGTCCTGTGCAATTTTTCTCTCGAAGCTGGCCTTAGACAATTTTATGTGTGCCCGTAGTTTTTTGCTAATACTGATCAGTGATGCCTTCCCTTTTTGGGATTTTGCTTTATCATTTAGTGGCTTCCTCCTTCTATTGTATAGTTTGTTTATGGATGGGGTCCACCAGACAGGACGTCTGCCTTTGGAGGATTGGGTCTTGGTTTTATTTGGGATCGCATGATCCATGCATACCTGAAGGTGTTCATAGAATGCGTTTATAAAGGATTCTGCGGTCTGGGCCATATTTTCCACAGGCCCGGGGGCTTTGAAGGATTCCACCTCAGTTTTGAGGAGTGTAAAATTTGCTTTAGAGAAGTTTTTCACTGTGGTTTTCTGGGCAGGGGGTGGGGTCGGGATGTGAATATCCAGTGAGATTAGTTTATGGTCTGATCTTACCAGTGAGGGATACACTTCTGGTCTGGAGCATAGAGTCCCCATGTTGGTGATGATCAGGTCCAGTATGTTTTCCCCTCTTGTGGGAGTGGTAACAAGTTGTTCCATAGCATTTGAGTTTATACATTCTAGGAACATTTGGGCTAGGGTGTTGGAGCTAGAGTAATGCTCCCAGTCTATGTTTGGGTAGTTGAAGTCGCCCAATATAATGGTGTTTGGAGAGACCTTCATATTTTCCAGTGTTCTCAGGAAGGCCGAGTGGGGTTCCTGGGTTTGGGAGGGTGGTCTGTAGCAGGCTATAAACTGGAAGGCAGTTTTACCCACTGTTAGTTGCACATGGATAGTCTCTGATGCTTCGTGCTTTGCCACCAACCTGGAGGTGTGGGTATCTTTGATGAATATCGATACTCCCCCTCCTTTTGTGGTTTGGTCCAAGTTTTGGGGCCGAAAAGCATGGTATGAGGTATAACCTGGTAGTGCTGGGGTGCTCTCGGGAGCCCTGAACCAGGTTTCTGTTACTGCACAGATATCGATGTTCTCCATGCTAAGGAGAGTTTCGAGTGTGTGCATCTTGAGGTTTAGACTTCTGGCTTTGAGCAGCCTTACTCTTAGTTTCTTATCCCTTGTGATACCTATGGAGGTGGGTTTGTCTTTTGAGCCTTGCCTAAAAAAGGCACTATGGGGGTAGCAAGAGCCTTTGCCAATATCCAAAAGCCCAGGGGTGACAGGTGCAAGCCGTCCCTAGCGAAGCATCGTGGCTTGTCGAGCATATCATCCCAAGCTGACAGGCATTGGATCCCCTTTGAATGACACCAGTACTTAAGCCAATTGTTGAAATTGATCATCTTGTCTTCATATTGTGGCATCATTCTTGGTGAGGGTAAGATGCTACTCAAGGTCAGGGTCATACCGGGCTGGGCTACATGCTCAGAGAGCTCCTTGATGTCTCTTTTCATGTAGTCCAGGGAGGTACGTCTCAGGTCATTCACACCAGCATGGACAATGACTGAGTCATATTTGTACTTGCCTTGGAGTGACCTGAGTGCTTGTGTTATGTGGCGGATCCTAGCACCTGACAGGCTGCTCACCGTGACCCTCTCCTTGTTCAGCCTGGTGAGCGGGACGTCAGTGTGCCTGACGATAGAGTCACCTATTACAAGTGTATCAGGTGTGTTGTTTAGTCTTAAGGGCTGTGACTGTTTGGCACACTGGCTTTGTGAGAGATGTGTTGCACGTGTTTTGTTTTGGGGTAGCGGCTGCTTGGGTGTCTGCTTTGGAGGTCTCTGCTGCTTCAGCAGATCTTTATTTAGAGCCTCCGAGTATGTTTTTGTGTGATTATGTGTTTGGTTTTCTGTCGTGGTAGGTCTATGTGAGACTGGAATTGTAGTGAGTATGGTTTCCTTCTCCTCCTGACTGGTTATGCCAGTACTGAGTTGAGAGAGCTTAGCCTCCAGTTTGGCTATATGGTTGCATCTCTCACATGTGTTGGAATTTGTTGGGAGGAGGAGAGGGTTGTCTGTGTACATGAGGCAGTTGTAACATTGCCTCAAGATTCCCAGATTCACCAGCTGGACCGGAGAAGAGATTGACAACTGACCTTTGGACATGCTAGAATAATATTGGGAATTCCTTAATAATTGAAAACCAGGGCCAGTGGGAAGTGAGAGTGTAGTGCTTTTAATTTTTAGTGCTGACTTATATAATTGCTTTAGTGAGCAAGTGCCAGGTAACTTAAGTGCAATGTGTTACAGGTAACTTAAATGCAAAAACGACAAACAGTAACTTTCTTTCAAGTGAAACAAGGAAATAAGTACAGTAAGCAATGCAGATATCACTAGTGAGCCACAGAAGCTGAGAAGCCGTATTAGGTGGAATTAGCGTTCCAGGGAAATAGCAAGCAAACAAACAACAAGCATATAAACAAAGCTATATTCAGCAGGCCTGGATCTAGTCTATGCTACAGCAAACAAGGTGTACCAATTTCCGTAAGATACAGTTCAAATATTCAGGCACTATAAACCTTTAACCAGAAATTCCCAGCTCAGAAGGGCAGAGTCCAGCCTCTTCTCCCACAAGAGTGCAGACCACAAACCTTCTTAATGTAAAATAACTGGCCTGAAGCCCAAGTGCCTAAACCAGAACTAATACACTTTAAGAATAACAGACACTGGGCTCTCAATCAGCAGTTCCCAACTTAGAAGGATGAAAGCTACCTGTCCTGCCACCACAGTGCATGCCACAAACCTTCTTAATGTAAAACAACTAGTCTGAAGCCCAAGTGCTTAATCCAAAAGACTTAGAATGACAGCTAAACTTTAATCAAGTTACTACCAAGCAGTAATAAATACAATTGAATACTTTAGAGAATGCCTGGATTAGTGCTCAAGTTACACAAACAAAGCTAGATCCAGCAGGCCCGAATCCAGTCTATGCCACAGCAAACAAGGCGCACCAACTTCAGTAAGAAGCAGTTCAGATATGCATGCACTATAAGCCTTCAATCAGAAATTCCCAGCTCAGAAGGGCAGAGTCCAGCCTCTCCTCCCACAAGAGTGCCGACCACGAACCCTCTTAATGTAAAATAACTGGCCTGAAAGCCTAAGTGCTTAAACCAGAATTAATACACTTTTAGAATAACAGACACTGAGCCCTCAATCAGCAGTTACCAACCTAGAAGGATGTAAGCTACCTGTTCTGCCACTACAATGCAGACCACAAACCCTCTCAGTGCAAAACAACTGGTCCGAAGCCCAAGTGTTTAAACCAGAAGGCTTAGAATGAGTTACACCAAGAAGTAATAAATACAATTGAGTACTTTTAAGATGATGCAAAAGTAAAAAAAGTAGGTAGAAACACAAGTACAGTAAAAGCAGATGAAATTTTTTTTTTTTTTTTTTTTTTTTTCTGAACAAGTGCTGAGATCAAAGAAACAGATTTGAGTGCTGAAACTAGAAAACTGGCTAGTTATAGGGAAAAAAAAAAACTAAGCTAGAAGGCTTCCCTCTAGCTAGAAGGTCAACAGACAAGACAAACAAGACGCATACAGGGGCAGTGTATGACACGTGTGGGGGGGTTACACAATTGACGGGGACGGAGGTTTGGATATCCAGAGCCCATGAGCCCACAGATGGCAACAGTGGAACTGATATCCCCACCCATGGGCAGTTGCCACTGTTCCTTCACTGCCCAGAATGGGGCTGTGCTGGGGGCTGTGTAGGCCGGGCAACAGGCACGCCCGTAAGTTGTGCCACCTGTGCCTCAAGCTGGCATAGGGGCCCAAGAACAGAGTCGTGGATCTCCCTATGCACCACAGTCCGGACGCTACGGAGGGTGAGTGGTGGTTCTCCTCCGGCCACACTTGCAGAAGGGGGATGAGCCCCATCCCCTGCAGCGCTTCCACCCACAGGTGGCACAGGGCCACCGGAGGAGGGTCCAGACTGGGCACTAGTGCCAGGTGCACTCGTCAGCTGAGGTGGGAGAGGTGGGTCCGCTGGAACCCGCCTTCCCTGTCGTCCTATGTTTTGCATTATGTCATGACAGTTTGGGTTAGTGACATATAATACCATTCACAATTAGTTGTAACAACATGCATTAGTATTCCCATTAACCAAACACCCAGATATTCCCACCATTGAACAGCGAGCATAACACATGCATAATTTGAACAGCAATACACAGTCCAACAACATGCAGGGTTGATTGATGGCAACAGGCCATCAGGTTTGGATGTATGAACAGGGAAGATGCATCAACGGACATGCAAATATTTATGACCCAACAAGACAAATGTCCAGGGGTGTTAATTGTGATTGCACATACCATTTTCACGTGGAATGGGTTAAATGTGGTTATAGGGTGGGGCGAAGAAAATAATATTAACACCTTCGAATACCAATACATATGCTGTACATTTCTAATAGCTGCACATATATACACTCTACTGTTCTAACTACAGTTTCCTATATGATAACTACTTCAATTTGGTGATAGGACTGTTACTGCTACATCAATATACATTTTATTGTTCTTCATACACATTCATATCTAGCTTTGTTCAGCTACATCATCCTGCTACATTTGCTTTATATAGCTATAGACAACTGTGGATGTTTGGTATGTCAGACAATCATACTATCTGCATATTGCAGACTGAGAGCAACATATCTAGATTTTGGGATACACATTCCAACTGCAGCAACACTTTGAACAGATTTCGCTGTTTGGTTTTGCTTCTCACATGCATTTCATTCTGTACTGACTGCAGTATACTTTATTCAGGGGTTATTACTACTTTATTGGTGGATTCATGACACTTTCTCACACTCTCTCACTTGTTTTCATTTTACTATTCAGGATGGTACTTACTTCTAGGCTTTATTGACATGTTTTACCTGTAGTTATTACAATCCTTTCCAGCAGTCTCACTTATGTCATGTTTCAGTATTTCAACAGGGGTATATTTCACACATGTGATTTGCTCATCTTCTGCAGCTGTACTTTTCTGCCTGCTGCAGGTTGTGTACTATTATATTACAGGTGGGGCATCTTTATTTCAGACTTTATTTCAGACATTTTCATTTTTCTGTTTGGATTACAGACTGCAACACACTTTTGTAATCAAGCAATACTTGCAAACACTCTTACACTTGTTACTTGCACATTCTATTACTTAGTGACTACACTGCACTCTTTTGCTAACTGTCATACTTTTATATTTCTTTACAGTTACTGGGAGAGGATTACTGACCTGAGCCTATCGCCATAGGCTCTGCGGTTCGCAGAATGAACACCTGCAGCTGTAATATAAATGAAGTAATATTGGAATACACATCTCCATAATATCAGCTAGTTTAATTTCTTACATACATAATTACATGTAACTTACACAGTAGTGGGGCGTTGGGCATTTGCCGGGCCTCCTGGATCCAAAGGTTCAATTGGTCCTGCTTGCGTCTCTTCAGGTCCGCATGGTGGTGACGAAAATGCTCACCAGTCCTTGGAATCCCTGTGGCACTGGTGAGATCATGAGCCAACCGGTCCCACGCCTCAGCCCTATATGCTCCCCACAGGACCTGGCCCTGCATGAGTTGGGCCTCATGATTGTGGACTAGGAGCCAGACCATGTATCTGGACTCCTCAATGCCCCACCTCTGTGCTCGAAAGCAACTACCCTCACCTACTCCTGTCATTCTGGCTGCTCAGTTCTACAATCGTTTATGCTGTGTATTCCCGCCTATGGGGCTTATATAGGCCGTTTTTCCCGCACATATCTGTGATTGTCCATTTTGGAATTGTATCAACTTCACAAAACCTGCTTTGTCATGCTCCGCTTTGTATTCATTCCTATATATTTGCTATTACTGCATTTATAGGTACTGCTGTCATGGCTTAGTGGTTCAGTACCTTGACTATGGTGTATAGTATCCTGGGTTCTAACCAGACCACTGCTTTTTATTTTTTATGACTGTCTAGACAGGCTGAGGTGTGTGTTTGTGTAAAGGCAGTTTTGATACGGCTTGCTCAACATTGCCCGTCGGTTAGCTTGTTGGCGTGGTGCGCAGCTCAGTGCAAATGGGGTACGCTGGTTTACGCCTCATTTGGCTATCAGCATGCATATTACGCTCAGCTCAGCTAGGGGCACACAGTTTCAGCGTGTTAAACCACTGCTCACCTACGGGCACTCATTTTGCACCTGTTAAACCACTGCTCACCTACGGGCACTCATTTTGCACCTGTTAAACCACTGCTCACCTACGGGCACTCATTTTGCACCTGTTAAACCACTGCTCACCTACGGGCAGATGCACTCACCTTGTTAAACTGTAGCTCAGCTATAAGCATATCTGGCATCTTTTATTATTTTGTTATCTCACATTTCTTCAAAATAAATGGACTATTTCATTACATTATACATGAACTATGATTTTATATGTGTACATGTTTGTCAGGGACTTGTTTCGTGCTTATTTTACTAGAAATAAAAATTGGTGTTGCGGGGGCTCGAACAATGAATGCCTGCTCTTCAGCCGACGTCTCTACCACTACACTATTGCTTTTTGGCTTACTTTGCTTATTTAGTTCTTATATCCTTTTCCACTGACTGATAACTGTGGCTAAGCTACGGGCACGCCCGCGCAAATGAGCGCACTCATGGGCAAACATCTTTACGATTAAAAAAAATATATATAACATGTTCATTTATATATTTTATGTTCATATTCTGTGGGGGCATGTGTTGTGTTGTGTTTATTCACATTTCCATGGACTCTGTCGTGGGTGTTTACTTTGGGCAATTTTACTCTTCTGGGGTGTGTCCGCTTGCAGGGCTCGGCCTACGGACACGCCCCCTACTGTCTTCCACGGACCGTGTTCACCTTAGGTGTGATTCAGCATGCTCTCATGGATATGCAGAACATGCTGACATCACTCCGTTTAACTGCAGCCTCCGTGTAAGAGTTATAACTCTTACATGGAGGCTTCGTGAATCCTGCCCTGTCTTAACCAAAACACTGTGTTTTAGCTCAAATACATGAATTTTAACCTTTATTAATAATAATTAACATATAATGATGTTCATTAAAGTTTTTCATAGCAATATGTGTCTTAGTTACATTTATTCATTTTAGATATAGATTATTTAAGAACCTTATTTACCACACCTATTGCTTGAAATCAAATTCATATATATTAAGATAGTGCAATGTATTGAAATAGTCATATTTACTTTCATAAACCAAAAGAAAAGACCTTTCATCAAGACCTTCAAACACAATATATTTACACTATTATATAATTGAATAATTCCATTTAACAGTGCTAGTTTATGTGTCAAAATTACCTTATGCTTTTCATACTAGACAATACAAAAGATCTTTCTGTATTGCCATTCTCTTTGAACGATTGATGAATATTGTTATTATTTGCTTAACTCACCTTTTATTACATGAAATTTCATCACTTCAAAACAATCTGGGTATTTATTACAGTGGTAAATACATAAGTAACTTGTATATTTAAATGTACCACTTATTCTTCTTTATTTTTTTCACTTTTAAAGCAACATTTGAAATCTACATCTCACTTTGAATACATATCTGTTTTATACACATATCTAATATGGATATTGTCATACATTATATACAAATACTCCAAAACAACTAATAAGAGGCATCTTGTCAATTCATTCATTCATATATAATCAAAATCTTGCTGCAAAATACAGTCATTTTGTATTTTCCATGTTTAATAATTTCCTTAATAGTATAGACTATCAGAGCCAGCCTAAAATATTGTAGCAAACTGTTTCTAAAGTAAGTGTTTTTTGTTAAATCAGCATTAAAAAGGTTATGTGTTCGTTCATTTATTTTGGGCTGATATCTGCATCATTTAAATAAAATTTATGTTCGCTGATTTACTTTAATATTATTTAAGACATCAAAATCTAGCTTTATAATTGAAATAAAGACCAACATAATTAAATTTAATTAATTGATTTAATTAATTAATTAATTAATTAATTAATTAATTAATTAATTAAGTTAATTAAAAACCATCAACATAATTGGATGCTACTTCCCACCTGGCCAAAACATCCCTTCACTAGAAAATCTCCTCAGCTGGTCTACCCACCATCTCCCCCAAGAAACTATCATTTTAGGTGATTTCAATTTTGACTGGCAGTCCTGTTCTGGCAACCATCCAGCCCATCATGTAAACCTTCATGGCTTCACCCAACTAGTCCAGTCACCAACCAGGATAAATAAAAACTCCAGCAAGCACACTACCCTAGACTGGATACTAGTCAGTAAGAGCCCCCAGTCATATATAACAGGCTGCTTATCACTCCCCAACATTCCTACTGAAAAAATACCAGCCCAGGCTGGTATGACCCTGACCTTGAGCAGCATCTTACCCTAAACTAGAATGATGCCACAGTACAAAGACAAAATGATCGATTTTAACAATTGGCTAAAATTTTGGTGTCATTCAAAGGGGATCCAGTGTCTGTCAGCCTGGGATGACATGCTCGACAAGCCAAGTTGCTTCGCTAGGGACGGCTTGCACCTGTCACCACTGGGCTTTCGGATATTGGCAAAGGCTCTTGCCACCATCATAGTGCCTTTTTTAGGCAAGGCTCAAAAGTCAAACCCACACCCATAGACAGCACAAGGAACAAGAAACTAAGGGTAATGCTGCTTAATGCCAGAAGTCTTAACCTCAAGATGCATGCACTCAAAGCTCTCCTCAGTATGGAGAACATTGATATCTGCGCAGTGACAGAAACCTG
The DNA here is from genome assembly GCF_019279795.1 of Protopterus annectens. Lineage (NCBI taxonomy): Eukaryota > Metazoa > Chordata > Ceratodontiformes > Protopteridae > Protopterus > Protopterus annectens. The sequence continues at coordinate 1,653,588,415 of NC_056737.1, read as the reverse complement.
GTTCAAGGCTCCAGAGAGCACCCCAGCACTACCAGGCTATACCTCATATCATGCTTTTCGGCCCCAAAACCCGGACCGAACCACAAAAGGAGGGGGAGTTTTCATATTTATCAAGGATATCCACACCTCCAGGTTAGTGGCATTGCACGAAGTATCGGAGACCATCCATGTGCAACTAACAGTGGGCAAGACTGCTTTTCAGTTTATAGCATCCTACAGACCACCCTCTCAAAGTCAGGAATCCCACTCGGCTTTCCTGAAAACATTAGAAAACATGAAGATCTCTCCGAACACCATTATATTGGGCAACTTCAACTACCCAAACATTGACTGGGAGCACTACTCAAGCCCCAGCACCTTAGCCCAAAGTTTCCTGGAAATTATAAACTCAAATGCTATGGAACAACTAGTCACCACTCCCACAAGAGGGGACAACATACTAGACCTGATCATTACCAACATGGGGACTCTATACTCCACACCAGAAGTATATCCCTCATTGGTAAGATCAGACCATAAATTAATTTCACTGGATGTCCACATCCCGACCCCACCCCCAGCCCAGAAAACCACAGTGAATAACTTCTCAAAAGCAAACTTCTCACTTCTCAAAACCGAAGTGGAATCCTTCAACGCCCCAGGGCCAGTGGAAACTACGGCCCAAACTGCAGAATCCTATATAAACGCATTCTACGGACATCTCCAGGAATGCATGGATCATCCTATCCCAAACAAAACCAAGACCCAATCATCCAAAGGCAGGCGTCCAGTCTGGTGGACCCCTGCCATAAATAAACTGTACAACAGAAGGAGGAAGCTACTACATGATAGAGCATAATCCTTACTAGGGAAGGCATCTCTGATCAGTACTAGCAAAAAATTACGATCCCTCATAAAATCCTCCAAGGCCAGCTTCGAGAGAAAAATTGCACAGGACACCAAAGACAATCATAAGGCTTTTTTCAGTTATGTTAGGAACCTGGGATGCAACTCCCAGACTTGTTCTGAGTTGATTCTAAACGACAAAAAATACACTGAACCCACAGACATTGCCAATATCCTGGCAGACAGGTTCAGTGCAAACTTCTCCACCGCCTCCCCCCCAAAAGAGCAAGTATCTATCCCGGCAGAGGGCTGCCTCCCAAACATCTCTGATGCTCAGGTGAAGGCTGCCCTCTCCAAAGCAAAAAACACTGCTTCCATGGGACCAGATGGCATCCCAGGTTGCGTCCTACATGAACTCCCAGAGGAACTGATCCCTCAAATAAAACAGCTATACAATCTCAGCCTCACTACAGGATATGTGCCCACAGAATGGCGTACAGCAACAGTGGTCCCACTCCACAAAGGTGGAGCCTCTACGGACCCTGGAAACTATCGCCCCATAAGCCTGACTAGCTTAGTCTGCAAGGCTATGGAGAGGATCATCATGGAGCTCATAAACAAAGACATTGGGGACCTACAGACACTAGATCCTACCCAGTTCGGCTTTGTCAAGGGCAGATCCTGCCTTTTGAACCTGGTTGACTTCTTTGAAACAGTCACCAAAGCCATAGATGAAGGGAAGGTAGTCCACACAGCCTATCTGGACCTTGCAAAGGCATTTGACACAATACCCCACTCGGGCATCATAGATAAGCTATCCAGCTTAAATATAAACCCCTATGTCACAATATGGGTCGCAACATGGCTCAAAGACAGAACCCACAGAGTGAGAGTTGCTGGAGCCATGTCAGACTCGAAACCGGTCACAAGTGGCATCCCACAGGGTTCTGTCCTGGGACCACTCTTGTTTGGTATATACTTTTCTGACATACAGGCAAATGTGGGAGGACTATGGCTCACCAAGTTCGCAGACGACTGCAAACTGGGCACCATAATCGACTCTCCAGCTGACACAAACATCCTTCAAAAAGGTCTCACAGAGACAGATAACTGGTGCCAGCGCCATGGTTTAAAGCTAAATGCAAAAAAATGTATAGTCATACCCTTTGGCAAAAACAATGTGCCCACAAATTACCACATAGGCGGAAACCCATTAAGTACAGAGAAAGTTATTAGGGACCTGGGGACCCAAGTTGATAGCAATCTCTCCTTTGAAAACCACATTGCCAAAGTGGTTAGAAAGACCTTCTACATAGCCCACCTCATCACAAAGGGTTTCACATCTAGATCAAGAGAGGTAATCGTGCCCCTTTATTCATCCCTCATCAGGCCCATCATATAATACAATGCCCCTTTTGGGATGTACCTTACCTGACACCTGCAGCAATTAGAAAGACCCCAAAAGTATCTCACCAAGAGGATCAAGGGTCTCAAACAGATGCCATATGCTGCCCGGTTAAAAAAACTCCAGCTCTACTCAGTTGCATACCACCTACTTCAAGGCGATCTATGCCTGACATACAAAGCTATGTCAAATCCAGAATTAATGGACATGCTCCATTTCAGTAAATCAAAATCCCTTAGAGCCACATGCTCGAGGGACTTGAACCTCAGCACAGAAATAAATAGAACTTGCTGGATGGACAGGTTCATAACCCAGAGGCTCCCTTCGCTCTGGAATAGAATTCCAGTTCATGTGAGGCAGAGCACCTCACTGAATCTCTTCAAGAAGAATCTCGATAGGTGGATGGGGGATCGTAGGTTTGTCCCAGGGATTACTCCTGTGTCACTATTAGACAGAGGCACAGTAAACTAAACTTTAAAAAGGGCACAGTATACTCAAATCAAGGGGTGGCGTAAGCCATACAGAATCGGGCTAGGCTTATAATTGCCCCAGGGCAGATAGCCTAGTATGAAGCTATGAACCTATGAACCTATGAACCAAGCTAAACCTGTCGTCTACCGTCAGATATGTAAAAAAATAAACTTTAACCCACTCACATTCATCTCATCCCTCAAAGAATGTAACTGGCATCCTCTAAAGTACCTGAGTCTTGATGAAGCAGTTGAATTTTTTAATACTACCTTCCTGAGCATCCTTAATTACCATGCCCCCATAAGACTTTCCAGAATCAAAGCACAACCCTCCCCATGGCTACAGAAAACCACTAAGTCAGAAATGAAAAACAGGGATAAAGCCTGGGAGCACTGGCGCAAAACCAAGACCCCCTCAACTTGACAGAAATTCCTAGAACTATGCAATAGAGTCAAAAAGCTAATAAAACAGGACAAATTCCAGCACTACCAGTCTGCCCTAGACTCCTCCAAACACAGCCCCAAACAATTCTGGTCCTCCATAAACTCCATCCTCCACCCAGGTAAAGTCAGTACCCCTCCTCCTAACATCCCTCACTCCTTGGAAAATATTGCTACCTCATTCAACACACACTTCACACAAACCATACTATCACTAGCTAAACAACACAACCCCCCTCCCCTCCATCCCACACCTTCAACTACTAATCTCCCCACTGCCTTCTCTTTTTCTCCTGTACCTACCTCCAACATAAAAAAACTCTTAACTAAACTTAAACCTACCAAATTAGCAGCAGACAACTTCTCAAGTAAATACCTAAAAATCGCAGCTGATGCTCTGGTCTACCCAGTGTCCATCTTGATTAACCAATCTCTGTCAGAAAGTTATGTTCCCACACTGTGGAAAGTATCACATATAATTCCCCTCCACAAAGGCGGACCCTCCACAGAACTAACCAATTACCGCCCCATAGCTATTCTCTCTCCACTCTCCAAAATACTAGAGAGATGCATACACTCTCATGTCTCAGACTACCTCCTTACTAACAACCTCCTTTCCAATACTCAGCATGGTTTCCGACCAAACCATAGCACCACCACTGCCTTACTCTCCTTTACTAACACTATCCTTCAGCATAAAAACAATGGCTGTCTCTCCTCTGCTACTTTCCTAGACCTATCTAAAGCATTTGACATGGTCCCACACAAACAACTTATCTCTGTCCTCTATAACCTATCCTTCTCACAATCAGTCACCAACTGGTTTCAGAGTTACCTGTCTGACCGCCAACAATCCGTTGTATGGCAGAATGACATATCTCCCCAACTACCTGTCTCCATAAGGGTTCCCCAAGGATCCATACTTGGACCCCTGCTCTGCTCTGTTTTCACAAATAATCTAGCCTCTACCACCACACATGGCACACTCATACAATATGCAGATGATTCGACCATCATCTGCTCAGCCCAGTCCCTACCCAAACTGCAAAAAGTCACACAGGAAGCCTTTTCCTCTGTTGAAACTTGGTTATCCAATGCCCAATGAATACTCAACCCAAACAAAACTAAACTACTCATCTTCCAATCCACCAAACATACTCAAAATAACTCTTACTTTAACATCACAGCAAAAGACAACACCACTATATACCCAACTGAACACACCAAATTGCTAGGAGTGGAAATAGACAATAAACTAAAATTTGACATTCACATATCCATGACCATAACAAAAGTCCACAAAAAACTAGAAACATTATACAGAAATAAGCATCTTCTCACCAAAGCAGCAAAGATTTCAATAGCAAATTCCCACCTTATCTCCACCCTACTTTATGCCTCTCCAATATATACCAACCTAAGGCAATGCGATCTAAACAAGCTAGAGACCTGCTACAACAAAATTGCCAAATTCGCCACAGGGGCATCCTACCGTAGTCACCACTGTCTCTCACTTGCTGAACTGGGCTGTCTTGAACTCCCTCACCTCTTTCAATGGTATCAACTCTCACTCGCCCACAAACTAGTAAACCATCCACTAAATGTCCCATCCCTACAGAATCTACTCCAACCCTATCGCACCACCAGACCACTAAGATCCAGCAACAAAAATCACTTGTAGATCACTAAAGCCAATAACTCTGCTGGTGAAGCACTATTCTCTTGCACCATAGCCAAATTATGGAACTCCCTCCCACCCACAATTACCTCCGTACCATCATGCACCCACTTCAAAACTTTACTAAAAGTGCACCTAAAACATGCTGGCTATGCCTTTGCAACTCCCACTCTAATATCACCCACCCCATCCAACCACTACCTTTCTTTCCACTCCACTAACTACCTTGATTATAGCAAGCTCAGATGCTCATAAGCCTAGTACTTATACAGCAGGAACTTCTTATTTTAACATTTGTTAATGTCTGTTATGTACTTCACAGATAAAGATTCTAGTTGTCTACTGATGTACTATGTTCTTCATCTGTAAATATGTTGTAAGTAATTGCTATGTAAATTGTTAATCGCTATGTAATCCAATGTAACTATTGTCTGTTTATTTTAACTGTGGAGCTTTTCTCCCCGGGCCTCTGCTGAAAATGGACCTACGTCCAGTCGGACACTACCAGTCAACAAATATAAATGAATAAATAAATAAATAAATAAAAATAAAGTCACTTCATTTAAAACTTACTAAAAGCTTTAATTCCAGTCTATTTTCCTCTTCAATTCTTTGTTTCTCTGTCTCTATGTTCCAAAATGGATTTCCTGTAAGGTAAAAGGTCAGAAGAGATTTCCAGGTGCCATGGTGCAACAGCAACATCAGCAGTCTTCTATTTTGCTTCCTGAAGATCACAACTCAACTAAAGGCAAGAAAACTGCTTCTTTGTGAAGATTCAAGCAGGAAGGTAATTTAAAGGATTGTTTTTCACTAATGGAAGCTCACAACCACTACAGCGAGCAGTTCACACAAAAAAGAAAAACAAATTCAAATCAATTTTGATAATATCGCTTGAATATCAACCATTTTAACATATTGAGGAATAATATAATCATTTAAAACACAATTCTTTTTGATTGCACATATTGTCTCAACATTTTTTTTTCTTTTGTTTAAACAGCGAATACCATAAACTTTACTAAGGACATGAACAAGTAAATAAGTCAATCAAGCAAATAAAAATATCAAGGGGTAAAAGCAAGTGAAGATACATGCATTACCACAGTTCATTCTAAGTCAGTGCACCTCACGATAACCTCCACTCCAAAGCCTGTGCATTCCAACAGATTCAAAACACCATTATAAACCAAAAGAGCTGTCACAATCCTACTCCAGAATTCATGAAGCTTGCGACAGGTGCAGGCGTAGCGTAGGCGGTATAATGCCAAATATGGCTGCCGAGCGATTCAGGTACGATCCAATTCCACATGCACTACCAGTGTACGCCAGATCTGCGCAGCCCTCGGCTCAGGTATGCTAATCACCCCATGTGCAGTACTGCACCATGCAAATGAAGGTACATAGCGGTTCATGAAGTGGTGCAGGCATAGCGTAAGCCCACAGAAATGTAAACCAAAAAAAACGGTTTACATTTTTCCAAACAGAACATCGGATCTATGAAAGCGGACCAGACTCATGTATTACAAAGTTAACATATGCCAATGGCTAAATATACAGCCAATGGCATAAGAAAAGATACACGACACCTAAAAAACAACATTTAATGTCATATCCACAGTAATGCAAAGTACAACAGCAGGGCATGTGTGCACAAACGGGAACACAAGGAAAATATATACAAATGTCATAAAATCGCAATGTAATACAAATCATGACTTCACCATAATACTCAATGGTATGCATGGTACACCACAACCAAGCTGCAAGGGTTGGTAAGGGTCTGTGACAGAGTTTGGCACAGTAACTATGAATTAATAGTCAATGTTATGCAAATTAGGCAAGTAATAGTGAATCGCAAATGTCCCGCCGGACTAAGGATGTACCATACGGCGCAACGCTACAACACCGAGGAGTGGTTTGGAGGTATACATGACATCAGCAGTGGGGTGTGCCACTGTAGCTGTAAGCACATTGGAGCAATGCAAATCCAGCCTGCCCGTTGCTAAGCAAAGCCGCAGGATATGGGTGGGGATGTACGTATAGCATCGTTTAGTTGAGAGCACATATGGTGCCCGAAAGCGCATGTGTACGCAGATGAAAACGTGCCCGAAACCTGGTAAGCAGATGCATGCACCACGCACCATAGCTCAAACAGGAAGGTTAGGGGAAGAAAATAAGGAAATGCCGCAGTAGGGTAATTGGAGTACAACTGAGCAATTAACACCTATTAACTCACAGTGGGCAATCGACGGCAGCTAACAAGTCTGCTCTCAGCAACCTGCAGAACAGGATAGGGGAGGTGTTGGATTGCAAAGAAAAGAGAACTGTCATAGGAGAACAAAGCAAACCTGCAGTAGATCGGCCATAGAACACATTTTGTAAGATAAGCCAGGTTTTGGAAAGTACAAATGAAAGCAGGCTGCTGTATGCATGCCAGAAAATGGGAGGGGAAACGTTAAGAAATGTTAAGGGAAGAACAAGAGATAATCCACGGCAGCCAAATGTAATTCAACACCAAAGGCACCACAATAGCAGTACCTGTGGTAAAACACATAAGATACCCTGTAGCTCCAATTGTACATGCACACCCTATGACATCATCAGTGTTCACAGCACAATAGTATAAAGTGTGAAGGCACCTCACACACACCTGTGTATTCCCAAACACTGCACCATCAGTGTAAACAGACAGGGAGCTTTTACAATGTACATGTTGGGAGCTGCCATAGCTGTGATTCATCACCATGTGTTAGAGACTGAAGGTGTTGGGGAGGATGATGCTGGCAACCACCGCAGGCCCCAGAGGAGGAGGAGAAGAGTGTTCAGACCAAGGGTAACCTACCAGGGGCTACATGATCTGGAGATAGTAGAGCATTACAGGGTGGACAGGGACATCTTACAGCAAATAGTTGAGCTGTGCCGGCCTTGCCTGAGATCCAGAAACAACAGAGGGGAACCCATCCCAGTGGACATGAAGGTATGTGTAAGCTTGTGAATACTAGCCACAGGTACCTTTCAAATACCAACTGGAGATATAATGGGGATCTCACAGGCATCAGCATCCAGGGTACTACACCAGTTCCTGGATGCCATGTTACCACATGTCAATGAGCATATATACTTCCCCCAAACTCAGGAGGAGTTGGCCAGCAATATGCATCTCTTCCACCATGTGGCACACTACCCGGAGGTACTGGGTGTGATAGACTGCACGCACATACATATCAAGTCACCACCCGGTGAGCATGGTAAGTGCTACATAAACTGCAAGGGATACCACTCCATCAACTGCCAGGTCGTGTGCAATGCCCAGGGCATTATTATGGATGTGTGTGCTGGCAGCCCTGGAAGCTACCATGACTCCCACATCTGGCATGCCTCACAGCTGTATCAGGTATTTGTCAGGGGGGACATCCCACATGGCCACCTTGTGGGGAATGCTGGCTATACACTGGAGCCATGGATGATGACTCCCATCAGAAATGCACACACACCAATGCAAGAATGCCATAATGGAGCACACGCACAAACCAGAATCATCATAGAGCATGTGTTTCGGATGCTGAAATCATGGTTCCATTGCTTGGACATATCTGGTGGAGCCTTGCAGTACTCTCCAGGCACGTGTGCCCACATCTTCATAGTATGTGCCATGCTACATAATATGATCTTGCAGAAGCAGCTGCAGCAGGGACATAATGGTGAAGGCCCTCACAGCCCACCGCAATTGCCAAGGCCATCACAGGCACAGAGGGATTCAGACCACGAACACCCTGTGCCAGCCCCAGTAGGCAGACAGAGGCGTACCCAGTATGCCCACACCTTGGCAAAAAGGGAACGTATAGCACATACACTGACAGTGTAGGCCCCGGACTGACACACCTCTCCACCTGCACACACAGTAAACGGGATGGCACACACACACGACCACCTGTAAATTGTAATGTATAGGTGGCCTACTGTGTGAATCCTACATAGGCAGCCCTCAACCATTGCACACACAACAGCTGTTGGAACAAGGAATGTCAACACCTGAACAGTACATGCACCTAACAGCATATGTTGATACTTTATGTATAGGTTCCTAGGTACATTGGCAGGTACATGCCCGATTGTCAGAGGCCATTCATCAACCGAGGCAAACAGTGTCTGCTGTCACCACCATATCGATTAACCAACTGTCCCTCAGTGGAGCAGAGCCAATTGCGGGATCCATGTGTGTAATCACTGTTCCCACACACTCTGCATGGATTCCCTGGTGTGTTAATGAGGGGCTCCATATAATGTAATCAGGGATGTAGTGGCAAAGCATGGGGAGTACCCATGACAGGTATCTGTCACCCCAGCATTCTCCACCTATGTTTGTGTGAAGGTGTAGCACATTATAGTGTGTGGCTCACTGTGACATACATTCATAATGCTGGAGCACATCCATTAAACATCACTTGGACATACCATTAATAGGTCTCTCTCATCGATATGTAAACAAATGAGTTACACATTTGATTGCAGTATGGAGTAACAGCCATAGTACAGTCAACATACAAAACACCATAACACGTGTACAAATCCCGGATGCCCAAGTGGTAAATGCACTGACTGTCGTGCATGTTCCCGGTTCCACGTCCTGCAAGGGACGTTACGTAATCCCGAAGGCACGAATAATGGATGTTGGATGCAGGTCATCAGATCAGGTTTAGCACATGTTAGCGGGATTATGCATTGGCAAGTGTTGGTAAGCGTCCTTTAAACATGACTATATGGATATGCACGAAACGGGGCTAAGCTTTTCTGAATATCGCGCAGATCATGGTCAACGATGTCCAGAACAGGTGAAACTAGCATTATTCACCCCTGTACTAATAGTGCCTGCTCTGAAGGGTAAAACGACCACTGTCAGGAGTAGAACATGCAATCATGTACACAATCACCTAACACTAAGCTACCCGAGATGTACCAATGGCAGGTGTGTACTGTGACAGGTTAAAACACAAAAGTGCAGAGTCCAGGAAACAGTATACACCGACATGTACAGAATGAAAGGTGTGTTCTCCCTCTCACTCTCTCTCTCTCTCTATCTCTAGATATATATATATATATATATATATATATATATATATATATATATATATATATATATATATATATATATATATATATATATACATATAGATAGATATATATATAAAATAGAGATAGGGTGATAGAGATATATATGTTGATATATACGTATTCACCTATATCTGCAAATATATAGATAGGTCAATGACATGTACACAACCATGGAGGTACAAATGAATAGGATACTGCCAACTATCGAATGTGTCACATACCGACACGCGTAATCATGAGGTTTAAAGACTGAAAGACCACAGTACCGGAACACTAGAACTGCGAGTAATATTATCACGATGTTAAGGGACATTTAGTTATCACTGCCGGTGCTGCGGTCCAGGTAGGTACTGTGTTCAACTGTGCTTGTGATTGCTGTAGTCTGTGTATGTGTGTGTTGAGGGTGCCGTGTGCATTTCCATGGGACTGTAATGTGTGTGTGTGTGTGTGTTTGCATCGTGTGTCTGTTAGTGCTAACTCGGAGGTAGATAATTATGGTAGGTGTGGTCATAGCTGGCCGTAGGCATACGGTTACCACCTGTCCCACTTTAAGAGGGACAGCCCCTCCCTGCGCAGTTGTGTCCTGACAAAAAATATTAAAAAGGGCAAATGTCCGAGATTGTAGGACATAATTATGTCCCATATATTATGTAATAGTTGCATTAAATAGTTATGCCTGTATCTAAAATACGTAAACATTACATGAAACATGATAAGTAGCTAAAGTGCTACAAGAATAAGTATGTATTCAGAATAAAAGCATGTTCTATCCTGTGTACTGACCATGGGTATGTGTCGGCCAGTAAACACCGATGTGTGTCCTGCAAATGTCCCACTATGGCCATTTGAAAAGGTGGCAACCCATGCCAAAGAGGTTCAGTCACCAACACAACTGCAATGAGTGCAAATATCTGTGACAGAAATACACGAGACAGTTGTCATTTAGTAACATTCCCTTACATATCGATATATTTCCGGAGGTATTGAAGTATCAACTTCACCTGCATGCTATATAAAAACCAATTAACAATGGCTCAATGTATAAGCCCGTAACAACCATAGTTTCAGTCTACTAAATGATAGGTCTTTAATTTGGGAAGGAGCCCACACACATATATGGAATATGTAGAAATGCAGTCCCCACAAACCTGTATATGCTATGTACACCCACCTACATCTTCCCCACATCCGAAACAATTGCAATACAGACTGTAATAACATCACAAACATCCACTCACTCAATTACATCTGCAGAAGCGTTAACATACCTTGTGAGAGACACATTTGTAATGGCACCATGTGAAATCTTAGCTGTTGTATAATGGAACAGACGGCGATGTTACAGGTTTTGTTTGCAATAGTCCCTTATCAGACGGTTGAGATGACAGGTACACTCACATGAAGAACTACATACTCTAGCCATCACACACAATCCACAGGGGACATGAATTCAAAATATCCGTGTCTCTCCAAATAGCAGTTGCAATTCCTCACAACAAAACACATACAGGCCATCTCCCCGAAAGTAGGACAAAAGGGCAACGCCCAAGTGAAGAATTCAATTATACCCCACTGTTGCCGCATAATTGGTGAATGGAGTAGCTGCACAGCTGATGTGCATGTAATAACTTACTCAGGAACACCAATTGGCGGCAGTATACCACATGTTACAGGTATCGACGTATATAAGGATGCCTTGCCATACATTCAAACTGTATGCTCATACCATAGAACCGTTTAAACAGTAAAGGTGTAAGAGAGATATTTACGAAGACTCAGAACGCTGACAAGGTATGTAGAACACTCAGTATGTTAGTGTATGTAGAGCCTGTTTTGTATTAATTAAAGTGTACGCAATGCATAAAGTGGGAAAAGGTATTATGTAGTGATGTCTTGTTGAGCATAGTAACGGTTGTAGAAATTGTGTGTCCTGCTGTGGGCCACAAGGTAAACATCTCATACACCACAAGGGATGCTACATGAGGGCTTTAAACACAACAATTCCACACCACCCGCCGTCAGTAGTAGGGTTTGTCCAACAAGTATGTGCCATAGCAGGGGATAGTATATGTTGATATACTGTCACAGTAGGCATGTGTATGGGCATATAATGAGAATAACATGCCTAAGGTGGTCCTGCTGTGCAAGTATGCTTTGCATTATGGGATAATGTTTAAAATATGTGTAATGTACAGTATTGTAGGTAGATATGTCAGATATTTTACACAGCATAACTGTTATATCATGCAAACAAAATGTATCGTCTATTGGCATGTACAATACACAATAACATGATACATATGGCTTGTAGTCACGGGACACAGTAACAGCATGATAGCTAATTGAAATGGAAGAGCTACTCAATTATCCATGCACAAAGGACATGTAATAGCTTCACAGGTTCATAGTGAGGTACTATGCTGTCTGGCCAAGTCCATGTGTAAGCCCAACAACAGTGTTTTCACCGGTGGCACCTCCCTAGGGTAGTGTCCTGTCTGTGAAAAGCAGAGCCCTGTGTTATCTGCACCTGTGTACAGTACAGCCACTGCAGTGATCCCTGGCGTACATGTGTGTCTCCCATCCACCCATTGAGGTATCTCATGAAGAGTGCTAGTGAGTGTCCCTGCTTGATGTACATAGGAATCATGTTCCAAAGCATGGTGAGTGTCTGGTTCAGGAATGTATCCCTCAAGCATGTCCCACTCATCGTTGCATTTGTGCACATATCCATGAGCATGTTGCTCTCAGTGGCTTTTGCTTATGTTGCTTATGTGGAGTATATCCATAAATATTGTTGTGGACATGGGTCCAGTATGTTCAGCAGAGGTCACCCCTGAGTATGCAGTATGCAAATGTGTACAGTCATGGTGTCCATAGTTGTGTCGCATATGTCATCCTTTGGAGGTCAATAATCCTCATGGTGTGTTAATGTTGTGACATGTAAAGCCGTTGCTGTTCTGTAAGGTACACCCCAAAAGGGGTGCTGTACCCTTGAACGTGTGTCATACGTCAGGAGTATAGAGGTACAATGGGTGCCTTTGTTCCAGCTACAAAGCCATTACAGATAAGGGGGCCACTTAGAAGGATATAAACGCCACATTGGCAATATGGTTATCAAAGGAGTGGGTGCTATATACATGTGTACTAAGATCCCATATAATGTCACATGTATATAGGGGACTACCACCTATGTGATAGTCAGTGGGTGATTGGTGTAATCCAAAGGGGATGTCTATGCACCTTGTGTCATGCAGCTTGAGGCCATGTTATTGACATCAGGTATCCGTCACAGTGACACCCTTATGGAGGGTGTCTGCATCAGCTGGTGGATCAATCATGGCTCCTTGTTTGCAGTTGTCTGGAAACCTATTCAGGGAAAGTCCTTCTGTGCTAGCCTGTACCTCAGGGAAGCATATACCGAACATGAGGGGCCCTATGACCGAGGACTGTGGTACGCCAAGTGTAACTGAATTACAGTAGTTACCACGGAATGCTACCCTCATTGTGTGGGTCCTGTCCATGAGCCACTTTGCATAACATCCCGAGACATAGGGGTCGATGTGCAGGTGGATGTGTATGTTGTCAATACCAGAACGGAGAATGGTGCTGAAAGCCAATGAGAGGACAATGTAGGCTGTGTGGACCCGCTTACCGTCATCAACTACCCTGGTAACTGTATCAAAGGAGTCCACCAGGTGTAGGAGCCATGGTCTGGCCCTAAAAAATCCAACCTGGGTGGCATCAAAGATCTGGAGCCCACCAATGTCTCTGTGAATGACTTCCATGATGATGTGCCCCATAGCCTTGCAGAACAGTCCAGTCAAGCATAAAGGGCAATAGTCCCTCTGGTTCATTGTGGTGCCACCTGTGTGGAGTGTGATAACTGTTGCTGTGCACCATTCAGGGGCCACAATGTCTGATACAAGGCTATTACTGAATCTGGTGGCCAAGTGGAGAGCCATGTCATTCTGAGGTTTGTGTAAATCACAGCCTGGGATGTTGGACGGTCACATGGAGTCTGTGTTCCAGGCCTTAGAGAGTGCAGGTTAGAACTGCGTAGTTATGACCACAGGGACTCTGCATTGCTCCCGTATGGATTTTGGCCCTGTAGGGAGTGAGAGGGTGTAATGTTAGCATTGAACCTATCTGCCAGGATGTTGCCAATATCAGTCGGTTCTGTAACGTTCCTGCCTAATCGTATGTCAGAGCAGATGTGGGTATTGCCATCGAGTACTGACATACCTCCATAATGTTTTGTGGTAGTCCTTGGAATGTGTCGCAGTAATGTTTACTTAGCTAGCTTTGGAGGATGTGATAAGGGATCCCAGATTCCTACTGAGGCTGACCAGTCAGCTACCCCACCCATGGGATTGTACTCCACTTTGCAACAGCCTCCACCTTCTGTTGTACATTATGTCCATGGAACTGGACCCCCAGAGTGGCGTCCATTATCTGGTGGGTACCATCATGGCTCTGTTTGGGATAGCATGATCCATGCAGTCGTGTAAGTGCTAATGAAGTGCACTGGTGTATGTTTCAGCATTTGTAAGTGCATTGTCCATCTGCACGGGTGTCATGACGTTTACTACCGCTGTCATAAGACGTCTGAACTAGGCATTGTAGAAATCTTGTACTGTGTATTCCGTGAAGAGTGTGGTGCCAGGATGTGGAAAACATGGGTGATTAGCATATGTTTGGAAACTACCAACGAGGGGATAACCCCAGGTGTGGAACACCAGTCACATGTTGGTAATGTCCATGTCTAGGATATTGTTGGTCTTGGTGGTGGTGTGTATGGGTTGATCCAGCCGAGTGGAGGTTATAAATCCCAGAAAGCATTGGCCTAATGTGTTGGTACATGAGTAGGTATCCCAGTTAAGTGTGGGGTAGTGTCAGTATCACATCAGTAGTACCTGTCTGAACCCTACTGTCCAGTACTCCAAGAAATGAGGGCCAGTAATCGTGGGGTATGCTGTTGAATCTGTAGCAAGTTACAATGTGTATAGCAGTTCTGGCCACAGTTAGTTGCACGTGGATCACCTCTGATGCATTGTGCTAAGTAACCAGCCTGGAGGTATGTACATCCTTGTGAAATATGGACACACCTCCGCCGTGGTTGTTCCGGTCCTGGTTACATGACTGAAAGGTGTGGTCTGCGTATAACCTGTCAGTGCAGGTGTGCTCTCCGGAGCCTAGAGGTAGGTCCCAGTCACTGCAGAGATATCGAAGTGGTCCATTATAAGGAGTGCCTCGCCTGAGTGCTTTAGAGATGAAGATGTCAAGCATTGAGTAACATTACCCCAGGTTTTGCTTGCCTGTTCCTGTTCTGGTGGTGAATGTTATTGGAAACTGTCCAAGACAGGCAGTATAGGAGCAGCAAGAGCCTTACATGTTATCTGTACTCCCAGGGCTGACAGATGCAGGTCATCTGTGCCAAAGCATCGTGTTTTGTTGACCATGTCATTCGAAGCAGACAGATACTGGATACCTGTGGAATGACAGAAGAAGCATGGGCAACTGTTGAAGTGAAACATTCAGTCGTTGTAAAGTGGTATTAGTCTGAATGAATGCAGAATGCTTCTCAGGGCTTCGGCGATACCTTCTGGACTACAAGACCAGAGAGCTATTGCATGCCCCTGTACATGTAGTCCAGGAAGTTACATCTCAGGGCAGTCACACTAACATGGAGAATGACAGTCAAATCGTACCTGGTGAGGTGTGGCATGGGTGCATAGGTTATGTTGCGGATCCTGTTACCCGACAGCCAGATGTAGGTGACTATCGCCTTGTGTAGCCTGCTGAGTGGGACATCAGTGTGACCGCCTACAGAGTCACCTATGACCGGTGTGTTGGGTATGTTATGACACCCTATTGGCTGTAGTTGATGGGCACACATGAGTCTGTGGGCTATAAGTGTTTGGTGATGGCGGCTGCCTCTGTTGCCTACACAGAGAGTATGGAGAGGTTCTGCAAATGTTGTAGTCATACTATGTGTGGCCTGTGGTGGTGGAGATCTAGTGAGACTATGTGATGAGTGGGGTGTGTTGCAAATGTTAAACATCCCCACATGAATGTCAGGTTCAGTCTGGGTTGGTGAGAGCATTACCCCCAGCATGGCTACATATGTGCATCTCCCACAGGCTGTAGTGTCGTATGTTGGGAGGTGAGCATTGACTGTGTACATGAGGCAATTACTCTATTGCCTCATATTTGCCATATTCATCATATTGACAGGCAATAACACCGATAAGTGACACTTGGACATGCCTGTATATTCAACCATGTCTCACAAGATATGTGAGTTACGTGTGTACAACAGCTGTTGTACTGTAAGCAAGCTGGAAATGTAAGAACAGACAGTGTACTTGTAAGAAATGAGTTGGAATGGGTGCTATAGTAATTAGTAGCTCATGAAGTGCTTACATGTTCTGAACAAGTGCTGATTATGAATATGCAATACAGATAGGGTGTTGGATAATATAAACCCACTGCAACCCACAAGCGGAGACGTCAGTCATAACTGGAGGCACTGCACTATTACCCTGCTGAGAATGGTCTGCAAGTCTATGAACCTTTATCAATGTAGATGTTAGCAGTACAGATGTAGATGACAGTACGGCTAATTTCACACTGCATAGCATACCTGTGACAGGTCATAGGACATCATCACCCATACTGTGTTCCAGCTACACTAAGTATACTAGATGTACCTTCGTATGTCACAGGAGTGTTCTACCAGTGGCCAGTTGACAGAAGCAACACTACAAAAGGTGTCTGAGTGACATGTGCATATCACACCAGTGGCAGCTACAGTAAAACAGGGTTAATGTTTTGTACTCCCCCCTCATTGTAGCCCATACCACACAGACAAATGGGAGGCATCTGCGTATGTAAGGATGTGAATGGCCATGACCTAGGAACAATAGCTGTCTCAGTGTTGTGGACAACATACAGAATGGGCTTTGTGGGTGAGGTGCGTGACATATGTGCACAATCTGACAGCTGATAATAGCATTGTCACCACTAGGTGAATAACCCTGTACTCATTAACTACCACCTAGGCAGCAGTCAGCATTATGGACACTGTGTGTAAGGGATGGTGCTGTGCAGTTCATCTCCCTGAGCTGGTGATGTCTCCAGGCCTATTAGGTAGTCATACGAGGCACCCATGTCATGACAAGGTGCCATCCATGAGCATGGAGATCATTGGACAGGCATACTCAGCACTCGGGTGACCAATATCGGATCACATATCACCTTTAAGGGGTATTGGCCATGCATGGATGGGCAATACCAGCCTTCACAATCCTCACCTCCACTATGCAGCATGCTGGCTACCTTGCATAAACACATGTGCTACACTGTGATGTTGGACATGCTACACGTACATATCCTGATCTGAAAGACATACGTCATGGACAGCCACCATTCTACTACAAGGATTGCCACATGCTGGACAGATCCCTGTGCCATACATGTTACATACTCCTGCCATACCATGCAACCCTGTCCATCAAAGCTGCACATGTCATCTCTGTCATACATGGTGCGATGACCACATGGTAGCTGTATCATTAACTGTCTGGATCAGTAATGTGGCACTGATGCACCTGGCGGTGGCAAAATGGCTGTCAGATACAGCTAGAAAACCTTGCCCGTACATGCTATAGTTGATAACCATCCCTGCAAATAACGTCCGGCTAGCCATTGTCCCATGTGTATCACATGTGCAACAGATGCGATACGTGGCAGGATGTTGAACTGCTGTACAGTGCCGTGTAGATGTATATGGCAAAACACATGCATGTAAAGGTTTCTCTGTGCATGTGTGCATTGTCACTGCTCATGTCCGTTAAGGCAGTGTATGTGTTGATATGTGACATATACACAGCATCAAGGTCAACAGCATTACTGTGGACACATTCAGGCATATGCTGATAGGTAAGAACACCAGTACAGGCATACAGACATGCCCACATCAAGACGTATTCACATGGAGTATGAGCAATGTAATGAGGTGGCACACATATATGGTGATCATATCTAATGCACAATGGGTGTTACATGTGGGTGACACAAACATGTCAGTCATGTCAGTGTCATGACGATTTGCAAAGATAACTGTTCATATGTACTAGATTTAATACAAATGTATGTGCAGCTGTATCTCTGTACATCTCTGTGATACTGTGACCTGTCTCCATCATTATGTCTTCCAGATAATGCCTCGTTCATGCCTGCCAGTGTATAGCCACCTGGAGGATGATGCCCTCATCCCGTACCTCCATGATAACTATGAGGTGTTGTTCAGCCATGTGCCACAGCATGGCCAGCAGCGTGATGACCTGTGGCAGGAACTACGCAGGAGGGTTAATGATATGGGTGGCCATAACCGCACCTACCAGCAGGTGCGCAGACACTGCATGGACCTGATACGACATGCGAAACAGCGTGCCAATGCAATCGCCAGGGAACAAGATGGAACAGGTGGTTGGCCACCAACCCAGCCCCCCCACTCACACCCACCAAGGAGCTACTGGCCAGCCTGGGGACACCCTCAGAACAGCATCCACAAACACTAGCTGCCATCGTGGAGGTGGGTGTCTCCCAACCACTGAGCCTGGAGTTGCCCGGTAAGGCACTACTGAACATATGACTATTATATCCCATTTAGTTGCATGTGTCACTGTACAATATGTAATGTAACATCATATGCAAGGTATGTTTACACACATGCCACATACTATAGTATGCTACCCTGTGTATGCACACATGTGCATACTATATGCTATTGTACAGGCAAATGTGTTAACATGCACAGTGCACCCTGTAGCTGTCATACAGTCATGGATAATGTTCAAACTGCTGTGTCACCCCTATACAGGTACCTCTGGCATGCCGGACAGACATCAGTCCATTGCAGGTGAGACAGTTATCAGTATCAGGCATGTTAATGCATATATCTATTCGCCATGTGGCCAGTTAACACATGTACACATAATGTATGGTCCAGTCACGATATACAGGTCGCATCTGTCATCAATCACACTGGCTACCCATGTGCAATATATACAAACTAAATGAAACACAGACATGAAACCACAGTATCTGTCATTGCTAGATGTGTGGGCAGCTGTGCATACAATGGTGGAGGTGTTGTTCAATGTAGGCATATGTACTATACATTGGAACACCACATGTGTGGTACGCAAACAGTATCACACAGTGAGCTGGGATATGGGCAGCCCACAGGATTCACCATTGTGTAATATGCCCCTGCAATGGGTGCACACATTCTGATGTGCCATCTGACATGTCCCAGACATGTAGTGTTCTGGCTGCAATATTGTCTCACTATCCCATAATACATACCCCACATACCAAACATACAACCCTTTGTCTGCATAACCCTGTGGACAGTGACGTATCTGAAATCTATGGATGTATGTCATATGGGACAACACAGAGATGTGAGATAGACGGCCATCACAGACATTTGGCCAACACATGTTCACACATGGCCATGGAGGATGGCTAGAGACATGTAGCCACACAGTAGATGTGATGTGTATTCACCCTGTTGCACATTGTCCGCACATGGTCCAACTTTAGCCTTTGTTGAATGGTTATATAGTTGATGTGGAACACTGGACATCCTAAAAGCCTGTGCACAGCTTGTGGAGGTGTCACTTAATTCGTCCATTTAAGATGTGTTGAACATCATGACTGTGTCATAGCATGACAGTAGTTACCTGTACAGCTTCCACAGACATAGACACCACATCAGGCCACAGATACCGTACATTTCCCTTGCTGCTGTTGGACATTACTGCCAGCCATGCACCTCATGTGTGTGGTACATAAATGTCATATGGGACATGGTGTATTGACAAGTCTGCCATGTGTGGACATGGTTGCCAGGCAGCTAAGACATTTTAGTAGTTGTGCCGGGGTGTCATCCGTAGGTCTCCCAGTGACCTGTCATATGACACAGCATGGTTTAGTGTGTATACACCTCAGCGACGTGGGTCACAATCCACAGTAGCTATGTAATGTGTATGCACGCAGTCATGGCTATTCACTGTGTATTTATTGCACACTGTATAGCAATATAGACACCTCATGATGCCATGCAATGGCACAGTGTCTGTACTTCACACTGTATAGCAATGTAGACGCCTCATAATACCCTTCAATGCTCATGCACATCTGCTAAAAGTGCTTTCTATCTGTAGGGCATACAGGCAACACTGCAATGTGATACCCATTACACCACTGTACATGTGTCAGGAAACCATTGTGTCAGACATGTATGCATGTCAATGCACACGTCAGCAGATTACATGTCATACTACATGTCAATGTCAAGGTCACATCAGCCATGTGTACTGTTAACCTGTGCTGATCCACATGATGTATCACAGGGATGCATGCTTACTACCATGATTGTGTGAACTGCATGTCTTCTGATATGACACCTTATTGCTATTGTGTGCAACCCAGGAAGGTATGCTAACTGCTACTATTAATGTCTGAGCTGCATGCCGTCTGCTGTATCACATGCATGCTGCATGCCGTCTGTCAAATCACATGCATGGTCTGTCTGTGTGTCTGTGTGTCTATTGTAATGTAGAGTCTTTCTTTGCATTCACAGGTGATGTAGGTGCGTTATCCTCATGCGGTCCATCTGATGTTAGTGTCCCCACAGATACTAGCAGTGATGAACATATGCATGAGGTACAGGCAGGGTTGTCAGGGGCTGAATCTGTGCCAATGGTTGCCATCCCAGCTATGTCACCCTCTTCCCCGCACACAGTTCTCATGTCAACACATATCCCATCACCAGTGGCCATAGAGGATGGACAGTCAGCATTTGTTAGCTTTGAACAGCAACATGTGGTGGCTACAGAAGGTGTGTCTCCACACCATGGTTTCAGTGTAATGACTGCAGATGTGCCACACAGGCATGTGGCCAGTGCTGCTCGTAGGAGGACCTCTGGCAGACATGCACCTGCAGGACAGAGCGCAGCAGCCGGTGTCACCAGATGCATGTTCCAGACTGTAATGGTGGCACAGGCATGTGCTGAATGGCAGAACAGAGAAGGGCAGAGGCTTCAGAGGGCTGCTATCCATTCTTTAAACAACAACATCCAGGCATTGGCAAATGCTCAACAGCAGATTGCTGATGTTCTGGACAGGTGATTGGGTGACATGGTTGGAATCCTTGACCGTGGCATGGTAGTCTCCGAGCGTGAGCTGTCTGTGCTGGAACATCTGATATAAGTGAGGCTTGGGCCACATGGACGTAGGCCAGCTACACCACCTGGTGCAGGTCAACGTGAATGAGTCACCTCACATGCCCGCTCCCACAGTACCGGTAGCAGTAGCAGTGCAGCTGGTGCTGCGCTGTCCACACCAGGACACAGCAGGCCATGTGGACGTGGCCCTGGATGTTCCCAGCGGGAACATGGTTCCAGTGGACATGTGTCATCGCACAGTAGCCAATCTGTACCTTTGCCTGGTAGTGCCCATGTAACCCCTGGCAGGCACAGGTCATGTGGCCGTGGCCAGACACAGTGAGCTGTACATCCTGGTCTGTACAATCTGGAGCTGTCAATAATACCCCTGTGTAGGCTGGACACATGGCAGAACTGTGTGCACACATACACGGACACAGCAGAAACATCTGTAGGGCACCGCAACACCCACATGCATACCAACCACACATGTCCAATCAGATCACCGGCCCTAACCCACACACATGATGTCATCCACTGGTGCAGCCTATGCCCCTGGCAAACATTATCACCCTGTGCATATGATGATGACTTTGCCGCATCCCTGTCATCCACACCATCGGTGCAGGGACATGCTCATATGGTCTGATGCACAGGGTGAACAGAATAGTGAGAAGTGTATATTACATTTGTTGTGTACTGTTGACACACACCAGACATACCATGTAGTACAGGTTTAGAATGCATTGTTATATGTTCACAGTATGTGTCTTGGTAACAACAGTAACAGCATGTTGGTAATTATGCCCTGCTTCCCTACTTAAGGTCTAATTGCATGACTCTCTTCAAGAGGAATCTTGATGAGTGGATGGGAGATCGTAGGTTTACCCCGGGTATCACTTATGTGTCACTGTTAGACAGAGGCACAGTATACTAACCTCAAAAAAGGGCATAGCAAAATTAATTTAAAATGGGTGGCGAAAGCCAAACACACTCTGGCTAGGCTTATAAATGCCCTAGGGCAGATAGCCCAGTATGAACCTATGAACCTATGTGCCATTATGTTACAGTGTTTGCAGTTAGAGTGCATTGTTGCATGTTCACAGTATGTGTCATGGTAACAACAGTAACAGCATGTTGGTAAGGATGCCCTGCTTCCCTCCTTAAAGTCTACTTCCATGTGCCAATAAGTAGCAGTGTTTGCAGTTTCCCATGTGTAAATGTGGAGTACTCACAGGCATGTATGGCAATACCAGCATGCTATACGTAGCCTCAACCTCACTGTTAGAAAGGCTACCATTCCACAGATGTCCACACATCTACTGATCCAGAAGCATGTGAGCTGTTTAATAGGCTACAGTGGCTAGAGACATGACATCCATACCGGGGTCACATCACAGGTATGGTGACATGGTGCGGGGGGTTTACACAGCGGTCTGGCTGCTGTCAATGTTAGAGGCCAGTTGATAGCATGAGGCCTCACTGTGTAGCAGTAATACACTGTCACATTAGAGGATAAGAACACGCACAGACATACACAGAAACACACAATAACATACCCACACTCACGGGGTCAACAACACTATAATGTGCACTCGATAGTGTTGAGGTGAGGACCCCTGCCTATGTGGTAATCACCTTCACAGTACTGTGCACCCACATGACGCGACACAGAGAATGAACATGTACAGGTAGCCAGTAAGGCTGAGACTGATGGCATCAACAGGGTAGTAGACTCCATCACCATGATGGGTTAAGGATCTTGTCTGTTCTGTATGGTAGCATACACCCTCACTCCATGCACCAGACAGCCATACATACATACATACACACATACACACACTGTGGAGTCCACAAATGTCTTTCACATACAGATAGCTGACATGTGTGTGATACACACACCACCCCTGCCTACGTCTTGCTTTCTACACTGCAGTATGTGCAGATCTCTACAACAGTGTACAGGGGTGTGTAACAATTGGGATGTATTCCCCACCATATGTGGCATATATGGTCACACAAGCAAACACACATGGCAGTACTGTGAATCATACACCTGCAAAATGATGATACGTCTGACAGACATGCAGCTGTATTGGCTGCATTATGTGTACCAATGCTACCTTCGGCAATTGTGCTGCTATATGCACACGGGAGGACATAAGTGTTACAGGTGTCAAGTGATGTACAGTCAGTAACACCCTGACCGCTGTGTAGGTTGTATGTCTTCATCTTCAAGTAACAGTAACATAGCGTACTGTTTGCATATGAAATGGTAGGATGGCTTGTGACACACCTGTGAGCTGTCTTCAGCAAACATCCATCTGCAAAGGTGGACCACCACTTTATGTACACACATCCATCCATACCTGATGTACATCCTACCGTACTGTCAGTATTTCACCATATACAGGTGTCAATGATGGGGCTGCATTGCAACTGCATGTTGTAGTTAGACACAAATGAATGACATACATTAGCTACTGCATGGTAGCTGCGTGCACACCACTACATGTACATGTGTGTTGGTCCTACATTCCTGTCATGTAGTCATGTTTGTATGCATTGCAATTGGTGGACATGTGTGATGACATACATGACACATGGACTGTTGTATGATATGTTGGTTGTCATGGGTAACTAGTACAGAGGGAATGTTACCTCAGTCAACATTGCTACCTTATGTACTGTTAGCATTCAACAGTCATGGACCTACCTTCCATGTGCATGCGTGTGATTGATGTAGCCACTTGTCTGCACGGAGGACAGCAAAAGCTATGCTATGTACATATGTGTTGTGTGTGTGTGGGTCATGTACATATCCACTACGATTACATGTATGTCATATCCAAACATGAGTGTTTTTTGGTGTACAGCGACAGTCATCTGTTACAGCTGTTTAAGACCCAGGGCCCCTGTTATGTGTAGAGCCGACCTGGTTATGAACTGTGGTATCATTGCATTGCATACCACATGATGGAACCCTGTCAGTACATGTGTAGTCTGCACAGTTGCTGTAGACCTATGTACAGTCCACTGGTCATGAGTAACATGGTGTTGTAGTAATGTATGGATGTGTGTTGCTGGTCCAAGGACATGGTGATGTCTGAGGGCTACATAGTAGAATGCGGCATTTACTACTGTGATCTGCACCTGAGACATCTGTGATGGCTCTTGAGTGTGTACTGGTCAATACATGTGAGTGGCCTTCATGTACATGGGAACAGTAACACCTGGAGCGGTCCGTCACGGTCTTATGGCCCACATGTCTGTATCTGAGGTATACGGTGGTAGTGCTATTGTGCACAACTGTGCCATATGCCAGGTGTTCCTCACTGCAGAGATGTCCGTATTCCCCACTGTTGGATCTGGATTGTCAGCTGTGATTACGAATGCTACACAGCTAGCACTGACGACCGGTGTCAGATATATGTAGTGCAGCGATCGTGCTAACAATGTTCACTATCGACACACTGTGCCCTTCTGTGTTTAGAATCCGTGTGCATACAAGACAGCCCTTTGCTACTACTAAGTGTGTGAGCATGCCCAGTATGTCGTTGTGTAGCTGGAGACACAGTACATTCAAAACTGTGCCCTTCCATGTTTAGAATCCGTGTGCATACAAGACAGCCCTTCACTACTACTAAGTGTGTGAGCATGCCCTGTACACCATTGTGTAGATGGACACACAGTACATTCCAAACAGACGTGTGCTACTTAGTGTGTGAGCATGCCCAGTGACACTTTGTGTCGGTTATGTGCCTCTGCGTATGGGCTTGACCATTGAAATCCTGTATAGCGATAGTGGCCATCCAGGCAACAGATGTCAATACCCCACGTCAGGATGGATTCCTACATTGAACACACTGGTTGACTGTCTTGAAGAGTGTACTGTCTGTGGCACGTCTCGTATCTATGTAGTGTTGTAATAGTGCTCCGTAGATAGGCAGTTGTCCCACTCACACCACTGCTGTGTGTTTGTCTACGTCTACCTTGGCACAGTAATATGCTTTTAGACTGCTCACTCTCCATACATTCCCTATCAGCGTCTTTGCCTTTGCTGATGATGTCATCCACCTAGAAGTATGCCTCTGGGAGTGCTGTGTTCCAGTAATCTCGGTAGCGCATTCTGTAACTGCGTAATGCTGTAGTGTGATAAGGTAGTTAGGTGTATGTTTGACTCCCAGCCCTGCCAAGGGTGTGTGTGTGTGTGTGTGTGTGTGTGTGTGTGTGTGTGTGTGTTTCCAGCTGCCTGGGGACAGAGTAATGCTTTTAGATGGCTCACTCTCCATACATTCCCTATCCGCGTCTTTGCCTTTGCTGATGATGTCATCCACCTAGAAGTATACCTCTGGGAGTGCTGTGTTCCAGTAATCTCAGTAGCCTGTTCTGTAACTGCGTAATGCTGTAGTGTGATAAGGTAGTTAGGTGTATGTTCGACTCCCAGCCCTGCCAAGTGTGTGTGTATGTTTCCAGCTGTCTGGGGACAGAGTAATGCTTTCAGATGGCTCACTCTACATACATTCCCTATCGGCGCCTTTGCTGATGATGTCATCCACCTAGAAGTATGCCTCTGGGAGTGCTGTGTTCCAGTAATCTCAGTAGCGCGTTCTGTAACTGCGTAATGCTGTAGTGTGATAAGGTAGTTAGGTGTATGTTCGACTCCCAGCCCTGCCAAGTGTGTGTGTGTGTGTGTGTTTCCAGCTGCATGGGGACAAAGTAATGCTTTTAGACGGCTCACTCTCCATACATTCCCTATCGGCGTCTTTGCCTTTGCTGATGATGTCATCCACCTAGAAGTATGCCTCTGGGAGTGCTGTGTTCCAGTAATCTCGGTAGCGCATTCTGTAACTGCGTAATGCTGTAGTGTGATAAGGTAGTTAGGTGTATGTTTGACTCCTAGCCCTGCCAAGGGTGTGTGTGTGTGTGTGTGTGTGTGTGTGTGTGTGTGTGTGTGTGTGTGTGTGTGTGTGTTTCCAGCTGCCTGGGGACAGAGTAATGCTTTTAGATGGCTCACTCTCCATACATTCCCTATCCGCGTCTTTGCCTTTGCTGATGATGTCATCCACCTAGAAGTATACCTCTGGGAGTGCTGTGTTCCAGTAATCTCGGTAGCCTGTTCTGTAACTGCGTAATGCTGTAGTGTGATAAGGTAGTTAGGTGTATGTTCGACTCCCAGCCCTGCCAAGTGTGTGTGTATGTTTCCAGCTGTCTGGGGACAGAGTAATGCTTTCAGATGGCTCACTCTACATACATTCCCTATCGGCGCCTTTGCTGATGATGTCATCCACCTAGAAGTATGCCTCTGGGAGTGCTGTGTTCCAGTAATCTCAGTAGCGCGTTCTGTAACTGCGTAATGCTGTAGTGTGATAAGGTAGTTAGGTGTATGTTCGACTCCCAGCCTTGCCAAGTGTGTGTGTGTGTGTGTGTGTGTGTGTGTTTCCAGCTGCATGGGGACAAAGTAATGCTTTTAGACGGCTCACTCTCCATACATTCCCTATCGGCGTCTTTGCCTTTGCTGATGATGTCATCCACCTAGAAGTATGCCTCTGGGAGTGCTGTGTTCCAGTAATCTCGGTAGCGCGTTCTATAACTGCGTAATGCTGTAGTGTGATAAGGTAGTTAGGTGTATGTTTGACTCCCAGCCCTGCCAAGTATGTCTGTGTGTTTCCAGCTCCCTGGGGACAGAGTAATGCTTTTAGACTGCTCACTCTCCATACATTCCCTATCGGCGTCTGCCTTTGCTGATGATGTCATCCACCTAGAAGAATGCTTCTGGGAGTGCGGTGATGCTGAAACTCGGGAGCGTGTTCTGTTACTGCGTAATGCTGCAGTGTGGTAGACTAGACAGGTAGGTGCTCGATTCAAGGCATGGCAGGTGCGTGTGTTTGGCAGTTATACCCTATGTGTTGGTATCTGTGGGTGGCTAGCTGCGGGATGTGTGCAGTGTGTTTTGTTGCTGACCTATATAGTGTCCACAGCCCGCATATTCTGTCAAGACACTGGGTTGTCAACACATACATTCACCAATAGGTCTGGTGAGTAAATGTCAGCAGCCCTACTCCTACCCTTAATACAGTCTGACCCATGTGACGCAACAGAACACACATGCCTTGATAGTAACAACACTACATGATGCAGGTGCCACATGTAGTTTCCTTTTCATGCCTGTCTAATGCTTTGCTGTCATGTGGTCCGCTGTTGTGATATAAATGCAATATCTACATATGTGTGTACATGTATATGTCTGTATGTATATCTATGTATATATGTATACAAATAATATATATGTGTAGATATAGAGAGATAGACATAGATATAAACATATATGTCTGGGGACATCAGCACTATTGAATGTTTGTGCCGGATGATCTGTATGTGATAACCTGGGATGTATGTATATCTGCCATGGCATAGTGGTAATGCACATCGTCTGTTGTGTGCAGGGCCCCGGGTTGTAGTTGTGTAGACACCAGTTATTTTGTTGCTGGGAAGACCATGGGACATTGAATATGGTGATAGTAAGGCACCTGTTACCAGTTGTGTACGGATCTGAGCGACACTAAGCAGTGGTTATTAATGTGGAGGTTCATTATGGGTCATATAACTATTCATTAGAAGACTATACTATGCAGGTGAGGTTGACAATAGTGTATCCCATTTATCCAGAGGGTGTGATGCAGATACCTGGAGTGTATGTATGTAGTTAGCCAGGTGCAGGGCTCGAATATAGTTGACAGCTTGGAGGGGGGTCAGGCATACTGAACGTACATTGCAGAACTGTGCCTCAGGAGTGCTCCTGCCTTAGCACGCCTAAGCTAGGGGTGTGTCTATACCTGCCTGGTGACATTGGGAGGGACAACAGCAGTGGTGGGGTAGTCAGGGTGTAGAGGCTGCACAAACAGGTGATGATCAGCACAATCAGCAGATGACATGACCAGCTCGCACCTGAACAGTACGGTAATGTGAGCAAGCAGCATATGCACAGGTTTCTTCCGCACTCTACACCACTAGTGTATACCTGCGGGGACATTTCACGACACAGTCCAACCAAATGAGAAGGGCTGCAGCAGGCAACATAGACCAACATGTGCAGGAGGCTGAGGGCAGTGAGGATGTGTATGCTGCCGAACAACCGTTACTGGGGTGACATAAGACTTTATACACCCAGTGTGGCTTACCAGGGGCTACATGAGCTGGGGATGGTGGAGCACTATGGGGTGGACAGAGACCTCCTACAGTGGCTTGTTGACCTGTGCCTGCCACACCTGACACATTAAACAGGCCAAGGGAAACCCATCACAGTGGATACCACGGTATGTGTTGGGCTAGGTATACCAACCACAGGTACCTCACACAGCACAACTGGGGATATCATGGGGATCTCACAGTCATCTGCATCCAGAGTACTGCAACAGTTCACAGACACCATGTCAACACATGCTAGTGAGCACGTGCATGTCCTCAACACACGTGATTAGTAGACCAGCAATATGCATCTCTTCAACCACATGGATGACTACCCTGGGGTACTGGGTGCTACAGCCAGAACACACATACACATCAAAGCACCACCCGGTGAGCAGGGTAGGGCCTACAGTCACTGCAGGGGCATACCCTGCAACAGCTAGGCCATATGCGATGACCAGGGCATTAGATTGAATGTTTGTGCTGTCTGCCCTGGAAGCTATGATGATTCCGATATATGGCTTCTGACACAGCTGTTCTACACCTTTGCCAATATGGACATCCCCTACAGTGTCCTAGTGGGGGATGCTGGGTAACCACTGGTGTCGTGGCTGATGACACCCATCAGCAATGCACACACACCTGAACACTCACACCATAATGAGGCGGATGCACAGGCAAGACACATGTGTTTGCGATGCTCAGTTCATGGTTCTGGTATCCGGACACATCCGGTGGAGCCCTGCAGTATTCACTAGCTACATGCACAGAATTTGTTATGGTATTTGCTATGCTACACAATCTGATCCTGCAGTAACAGTTGCAGCAGGAACAACATGGGGCAGGGCCACACGGCCAAACACCACTGCCAAGGCCTGTACAGGCACAGTGTAACTTGGTGAAGGAACTACCTGAGCAGGGTCCAGTCAGCGAAAGGCCGTGCACATTTGCACATTATGACCTGCACTTGGCAAAGAGGCAACACAAGGCATATGCACTGACACAGTAGGTACCCACATATTCCCCCTCTCTGACCCACACACAGTACAATGGATGCCAAACATGACACTACCTGTGCTCGGCCATGTATAGGAGGTACACTGTGTGCATCCAATGTAGGGAGCCCTCCAGCACCGTCCTCAGGTCCAGAACACCCCCGGGGTACATCTATCGACCTAAAAATTGGCAGTTGTATTAGAATGTGTATTTACCCATTGCTATGGTATGTATGTGAGCATACAAGAGACTTCGGTGGCCGACTGTTAGGGCAGCAGACAGTACACGTCCATAGTGGCACCATGACATCTGTAGCACATACTGGGGTCACAATGTTAGCCAGTAGTGCACATGGTGTCCTAACCCACTGCAGATTATGGGCTGAACATCATGTGTGTCCGTATAGACCACACACATTCCATGCAGCTGGACAGGTGTGGACCAATACAGACAAATGATATACAATGGCCTATGGATATGCCCAATGAATTACCCCAATCGCCAAAGACACACACAGACTACAGCAGGCCAGGCAGTTTGATGTAGGTTGTGAAAGCTAGGATGCCCAACACCACTGTGCTGGTATTTAATGCTGGGATCTGACATGCACTGGTATCCCTCCAACCAGCAATTTAGGTAGGTCCACACACTGACATGGAGTACCGGGCATACCAGTACACTAGCGGCAGATGTGTACAACTGTCAGCTGTGCCCCCCCGTCCAACCTACACATGTGAGAATCATGTGCACCACCTACGGTGCTGTGTAGGACTGTGGATGCAGTTGGATGTCCCCCCACGCTATGCAGACATGTAGCAACTGTCAATGCCACATGACCATTAGCTACCCTGCAGACACAGCATGACACCTCTCTGTGTAAAACAGAGGTGTCGGCAACACAGTACTGACTATCTGGACATGTGACACATGCGATACAGTTGTCCATACTTGGCATGCTCACACACATGACTGTATGATGGCAATGTCGGTCGACAACATGCATAGCAGTCATACTGGGCATGCTCACACACTGGAACACAGAATGGCCAAGCATGCATACACCAGTGGTCCGGACATATCTACCAGTACATTGCTATACTGTTGGATGACTGCGCTGTATGGTGTGTGTGTGTGGTCTATTGTCTGTACATATGCGATGGTCTATTGTTAATTCACATGAGCTATGTGCGCAGGGTACTGCTACCAACACGTGAATAGGGTGGTTCTTTGTTTGCGGACAGACCGATGCCTTTGGATGCGGACTGGGTAAGGCACATTCCAGCAGGTGGGAGCAGTTGTGCGTGGGTTTGCACAGTGTTAAGCACTGCTGACTTCTGGTTACAGCACCTTTTACCCATTTAGACTCCACATTTCTTTGACAGTGCACTACTGGCATACTGGTAGACAAACACGCTTACAGCCGCTCACTCACCGACATTTCTGCATACATTTGTCACTCACGCTGGGTGTGTGCGATCCCTTGTGATGCGTATTACATCGGACTACATAACTACAGTATCGGGTATGTCTAACCATTTGGCGAAGGCAGTTATTCGACTGTACGGACTCGGCGGCCTGTCCAGTGACGTAATCATATTATATGCGTGTTCCTCATATGATCTGCTCCCATCTGCCTGATACATGGGAACTGATACTCTGCAATGTTGACATGTGAATATGATTTTAATGCAGCTGTCCGGCGAGTCATGCTACCGCATACCTACTGTACATTTTCCACCTTTCAGATTGCACAATGGGAGAATGTAGGAGTAGCACCTTTCCCACTTTGCATGGGACAGTCCCTCATTAGGCATATGACATGTGACGATACTCTAGCCATTGCAACTGTCCTAATTAGGGGACATTCTCATATTCTAAGTGTCTGTAGTGGTTGCTTGTTACAGGTCTTGTTTCATAGTTTCATAGTTTAGTACTAGGCTATCTGCCCTAGGGCATTTACAAGCCTAGCCATAGTGTATGTGGCTTTTGCCACCCCATGTAATGGTACAAAAGTATAGATTTAGTTTACTTTGCCTCTGTCTAGTAGTGACACAGAGATGACCCCCGGGGTAAACCTAATATCTCCCATCCACTCGTCAAGATTTTTCTTGAAGAGAGTCAGTGAGGGGCTCTGCCTAACATGAACTGGGATCCTGTTCCAGAGTGTGGGAAGCCTCTGCGTTATGAATCTGTCCCTCCAGCATGTCCTATTCATATTTGTGCTGAGGTTTAGATCTTTAGCTCTCGTGGTTCTGATGGATTTGGATTTTTTGAGATGGAGCATGTCCATCAATTCCTGATTGGACAGGGCCTTGTACGTCAGGCATAGATCACCTCTGAGTAGGCGGTATGCTACTGAATAGAGCTGGAGTTTCTTTAGTCTGGCAGCATATGACATATGTTGGAGGCCCTTGATCCTCTTGGTGAGGTACTTTTGGGGTCTCTCCAGCTGCTGCAGGTGCCGTGTGAGGTACATACCAAATGGGGCATTGTACTCAATCATGGACCTGATAAGGGAGGAGTATAGGGGTACAATGACCTCCTTTGATCTGGATGTGAATCCCTTCATGATAAGGTGGGCAAGGTAGAAGGTCTTTCTAACCACTTTGGCAATGTGGGTGTCGAATAAGAGGTCACTGTCAACTTGGGTCCCCAGGTCTCTGATTACTTTTTCCATACTTAATGGGTTACTGCCTATGTGATAATTTGTGGGTACTTTGTTTTTCCCAAAGGGGATGACTATACATTTTTTGGCATTTAGTTTAAGGCAATGACTTTGGCACCAGTTGTCCGTCTCATTAAGGCCTTTCTGTAGGATGCATGTGTCAGCTGGTGTATCGACTATGGCGCCTAGTTTGCAATCATCTGCGAACTTTGTCAGCCACAACCCTCCTGTGTTTGCTTTCACATCTGAGAAATAAATGCCGAACAAGAGGGGTCCCAGGACAGAGCCCTGTGGGACACCACTTGTGACTGGCTTTGAGTCTGACATAGCTCCAGCGATTTTGACTTTATGGGTTCTGTCCTTTAGCCAGTTTGCAACCCATCTTGTGACATATGGGTTTACATTTAAGCTGTTGAGCTTGTCTATGATGCCTGAGTGGGGTATTGTGTCAAAGGCTTTAGCCAAGTCCAGGTAGGCTGTATGGACTGCTTTGCCCTCATCAATGGCTCTAGTGACTGTTTTGAAAAAGTCAACCAGGTTCAAAAGGCAGGATCTGACCTTTACAAAGCCAAACTGGGTAGGATCAAGTGTCTGTAGGTCCCCAATGTCTCTGTTTATGAGTTCCATAATGATTCTTTCCATAGCTTTGCAGACCAGGCTGGTTAAGCTTATGGGGCGGTAGTTTCCAGGGTCTGTAGAGGAGCCTCCTTTGTGGAGTGGGACCACTGTTGCTGTACGCCAGTGTTCAGGTACATATCCTGTAGTAAGGCTAAGGTTAAGCAGCATTCTTATATGCGGGTTTAGCTCCTCTTGGAGATTACGTAGCATGCAACCCGGGATACCGTCAGGTCCCATAGATGCTGTGGTTTTAGCTTTGCTGAGAGTGGCTCTCACCTGTATACCTGACACGTCAATATGTTATATGTAGTAGCATAAGCAACTTTACTGCTGCTAGACTACCTTTTGATTTGTGCTGATATGTATATTTCTGTACTATGCATGGCTGTAGGTATGTTCTGCCCTGGTACATCTGACATTTCTACAGAGCAGGTCCCACTTTGGCCATTCAGAATGGTGGCGGTCCTATAGATCCTATATGTAGAGCTATCATATGTGTCAAGGCAACACATACCCACAGCCAGTAGTAAACTGACTACTTCCATGGTTTGCATATGTTAAGGTTATTCTTGTAGCATTATAATTGCTAATACTGTTTCCTATTACATGTAGCTGTTTCTGATATAACAAATTAATTTCTGATACCACTACACACAATATATGGCCTCCTTTCCCGAACTCACAGGCCATGTGATATAACATTCATTTTGCAGGACACAACTGCCCAGACGGGTGTGTCCCTCAAAGGCGTACGGGTGTGGAACCTCATCTATTATGCTATCATCTACCTAAGGTGGTCAGCAAATTATGCACTTTCCGTCACTAGCAGACCTCACATACCAATGGGGGAGAATGAACACTGTATCAGGAACACTGCATAACACCCTGTGGAACATATTTAGACAACTGGTTCTATTAACCAGACACATTGACAGTCACAGAGCATATGCATTCATTCACGTTTGTCGAGGTACATGCTATTTATGACTCATACATGTTGTCATCTGTCATTACCTGTATTCCACCACCTGTCCACCTAATATCACTAGTTCTGGAAGTGTTTAGTTGGACTTTGTTACATTCTGATTCATAACTATGGACGTCCATGCTAATAGGGTACATGGCACTGATTTGGTCACTATGTATTCCCCCGATGGTTTACAGACTATACGGTAGATGTGCTCTTCAGGTTTGGGATGTATAGGAGTCTGCTATGCCCTCATAGGAATATTAATGACTTCCACTGGGCAGGCCTACTACATCTCTGCCAACCAGCACCTGCACACTTAAGCCCATTATTGCATACCCATGGTCCACCTACCTGGCACCCCTCTACAGCACTCATGACAAATAATCACTGTGAGCGCAGCTGGGGTATGAGCACACCCCTACACATTGCCCACTCTCCCCGTATCGGGACACATGTCGTACGTTTTGTCAACCCATGTATTATCACACTTGCACCACCTACTGTTCCATGTACACCTACATCCTGCTCGCATCGATGACAACAGGTTGACACATACACTGAATTTTTGGGGTCCTGCAAGGGACACCATTATCCATGTTTAAAATGTAGACCTTGCAGATCTCTCCCACTGCTACTTTCCTGCTGGTGTTTTGGACAGCAGAGTGTATTAATCTTTATTGCCTGTCTCTATGTCTGACTGACCTAGCTGGGCGGTGTGGGGGATACAACATTTATTTATTGGACCTCCCAGTCACATATGCCCGGGCTGTATATATGTTACCCCTAACTGCTGTAAAGTAACCTAGTTATGTACATGTGTATATCTAGAATGACATATATATTTGTTTTTCTGTGTATGTGTATATATCAATACCTGTTGTTTGTGTATATATATATATATATATATATATATATATATATATATATATATATATATATATATATATATATATATATATATATATATATATATATATATATATATATATGTAGTATATCTTTGTGTGTGTGTGTATATATATATATATATATACATATATATATATATATATATATATATATATATATATATATATATATAGAGAGAGAGAGATATATATAGATATATATACGTTTTTATCTATATATACATCTGTGTGTCCGTTAACCTATACATTTCCCGGACATAGACACTTACACATGTGTATTGGGTTTTATCTCTGCTTCAACAGCATACAATTGCCTTAGTCATTATGACACTGACACTTCACTCCGGTGAACATGTGATCAGTATACTGCACGTTATACAGTGGACAGATGTCGCACGTTTTTCATGTCTGGGGTGCCGCTGATAAGTGTGATGTGATACAGTGTCATTCGATCTATTACTCGTATGCGCAGCCTGTTATTCCTGCTACTGTTTTTGTTTCTGTACATATTCATATTATTAATGTTAATAGAATGAGTGTTTGTGTTACTGAGATTGTACGTCAACATATTGATGTCTGCATGTAGTTGTGTCTTTCTGCTTTTCCCGGTTTCGGGTTGTCACAGCAGAACTCCGTTCCACTCATAGGTGGCTTATAGGTTTTACGTGCCGTGCTGCCAGCCCTGATGCACGACGTGCAACAACGATATGCCCATTCACGCATGTCTCCACGCAGATGACGGTCTATCTGGGAATCGCACCTACGTACTCGCTGACCTCCACGGGCCACTCCATTGCAACCGGCGCAACATACCCTAGCACTCCTGTGTCCATAATTGCATATCGATAGTTTCTCCAGCACACCCGTGTTGAGTTTCCACGCATAACAGCCATTATACACCTGATATCGCAGCCATGACACACCTCTACACATTGCCCTCTCCAGAGTGTTGGGGCCCTACACACATTCTTTACCGCCTCGTGTATTCACAGGGTCACCATCCATTCATATTTGCACATATGTGCCTTTCCTGGTGTTATGGATTATGAACGATTTGCGGGTCACAAGTGTAGGTGGTCGCAACATGTACTACATTCTGTCTGTGTATAATGTTGACGTAGCACTTCAACGATGTTATGGCCACTGGTATAACCCTGCCTCTGGTGTGAAAAGTGGTGCTCTACTCACTCTTGTGCAGCTTTATCTGACATACGCTGCGAGCACTTTATAATACCTTACTTGCTCTAGATTCCCTTCACAACCCTTATGTTTGCTTTCGTCTTTCGGCGTTCATTACATAGATATATATATATATATATATATATATATATATATATATATATATATATATATATATATATATTTCTGTTATGTCTGTGGATATTTATCTATACACACATCTATCTATCTATCTATCTATCTATCTATCTATCTATCTATCTATCTATCTATCTATCTATCTATCTATCAATCTATCTATATAAAAGTTACAGCTGTACAAAACAACATACATTTGCTATGCTACAAGCTGCGTACACCCGCGCAGGTGCACTTACATCTACTTATTCTGAGTTACATATGTTTACTGCCACTTCTTTGGGATTACATGTGCCTTATTCCTTATGAAAGTACCACTTTGATTGATGGAATCAGGTTAACAGTCCCATGCGAGACACGCGGTCACCTTTACATGTATAAATGTTGGCTTTACAGCACAGAGGCATTCATTTCACAATAAATTAATATGTGTTATAGTCATACTTGAACCGGGAATACCTTTACGTTAGGCGGATGCTCTAACCACTACACTATTGTTGTTCTGCCTCATTTATATGTATACCCATGGTTCATAGCTACTCTGACATACGCCTCACCACTTCCCTTACACAGCAGGCATCCATTCTCCTGCTGGGAAAACCACAGTACTATACTTCCGACATTCCCTTTTTCCTATTGCTCTGGACCCGTGCTGTATGTCTACTCACTCCAAGGATATTCAGAACTCCTACGCTTATAGTCCTCGCACATACGTGTGTTTGTTTTGTCAGGGTGTTCATGTGCTGGTCTGGATTTAGGCTTGTCCAACTGGTGACTAGAACTGCCCTGTCGCTGTTCAAATATCAGACATAGCACATGGACAGAGTTAGTCCATATTTTAACATTCTACCTGTGTTTACAGACGCAGGTGTTTGGGCACCTCTGACCACATTATTAGGTCGGTGCTACATAATATAGGGCAGGGAGTGGTTCCACTACATAATACAGGGTGGGGGGGGGTTTCCACATGTTTCCCTTCTCATTTGACTATTTCATTTATTTATAGATACAATTAATATTATTCTGGACATCAGTTATAAATTCTCTACAGGTATGCAATAGTCCTGTCAACAAATGTGAAAGTTGGTTGGTGTACATATATGTACGGACCTCTGTGATACTCGGGGACTAGTTTCTACACTGACAGGGACAAGGCTATGACAAATCAGGGACATCATGGACACTTTAACCATATTAGTACTATTAACTTGGAACGTGTTGACAGATTTGTATTACTACTAATTTTCTGCAGTTAAATGCATCTATTACTCTTCATTGTTGTAATTAGTCATTCTCATTCAACACCTTTCCTCCAAAGGTCACTGGCTTTGTGAGTGATTAAGAGGCTGGCCAGTTATTGTGCGAATGCTCTGCCCATTGGTAGGGTTGACACATTGTCATATGTACAGGTTGGGATATATTCTGGGGACACCAGATTGTTTAGGCCAACACATACCCATGGTCAGTGCAGGTTTAGAACATTCATTAGTTTCCTAGCTGTGAGCCTATACCTTTAGCACTTTAGTTGTTAGTCTGTTTCTTGTATGAATTACGTGTTTTCTATCCTGACATGACCGCTTTAGGCAACTTTTACATGCAGTATGGTACATAGTTATTTCCTACAATCACAGGACATTTGGCATTGTATCATTGTTGGTCAGGACACACCTACCTACACAGTGACTGTCCCTCACACAGTGGATCAGGGGGTATCCTGTTTATGTCAGTGCCTTCATCACCCTGTTTCCATGAGGCACTATGTGAATGTGTACAATATATTCTCTTGATTATTCATGTCGGGACACGTGCGTCACGGGCAGGTGTTTGATCCTGGGTAGTAGGTTCTGCATGACCATCTAGGGCTGGACAGTCTCGTGCACCACTACTGCACATTCCAACTTGTGTTCAGATGTCTACAGGACTGGACATCGTGTCTTGATAACCGTTCTAATATTTACACAGGTTACTTATCCCATGAGGGATATCCAAAAATTTAACAAGACCAATACCGACCATTCTTTTGGCGTTACGAAAATGTGCTGGGTGTTTTACATGCAAGGGATACATAGTTTGCAATCCTGAAACTGCCTAGGGTGACACTGCCTACTACATATGAGTAGTGGTCACTATGTGTAGATGTGGCTGTGCCAAGCTAGTAGGCCAAGTATGGCTGGATTTGGTGGACTTTCAGGTATGGGGGTGGGTTGTGTGCTGTGGAGGGGATGCTGGGTATTCCATTATGCATCCAGGTGTGTTGCATTTGATTTGGCCAGTTCCATCAGGACCAATCTGTGGGTATGTGCCGGTGACATTTCTGTACATTTGTATCGCACATTTTAATATTCATATGTTTGTGGGATTGTAATCTACAGTATGGCCTGTCAGGTTGTATTGCAGATGTGTATACATGTTCTTTGTGTTTCTTTCTGATTCACCCGCTGCTCCCTCATGCACCTCCAGTTCACCTATTCTGCATACGACACAGTCTTGCCTTTGAGGATTATACCATTACCCATCCCCCCTACACACATATTCCTGACACTCCATCCATCACTGCTTTGGTTGATGGCCCATGACACGGTCAAAGTAACACATTGCATACACTGCATATGTCAGGTACCTGTATGGTTGTGTGGACTACCCTGGCATGTTTCGCCTTCCACATGCTATACATCATGCACATAGGTAAACGCCCATACTTAACTTTCATGACATGGTTGGTACACCTGGGTAATAACCGTTCAACTGTGACACATTCTGACAAGTACGGCTTGGACCACATATGGATTTTGGCCGACTGTTCTGATCATTGGTAGGATGCCACCTTTTCCTATGTCCAGGATGGGATATATTCCAGACACATATCTGATTGTACTGGACAACACGTACCCACAGTCAACGCTATGGATAATACTGTTCCTTTAAGCCTACATGTTGCCTTATTGTTGTAGCAGTTTATATGCTCCTTCTGTTTCGTTTTCATGCTTATTCTATTTCCTGTCACATATGGTATGTTTAATATGGACATACCTATTGTATGTGACTATTACATGCGTTGTGGGATATAATTCTGTCATACGGTCGCTAGATATTTACATTTATCATGGATTTTTTATGGACACATCTGCCCAGCTGTGTATTCTCCCTCACAATGTGGGTCAGCTGGTGACCCTGACCACTGGCTGGACGTACCTATTGGTGGCGTGCTAACATGATGCATTTCACTTCCACTTGGTATAACTATCTACACTGTGTTGGACTATGGGCACACTGTTTTCAATGTCATTTGTTCAAGGGATAGGGACCCGTTATTTCCTACCGTGCATTTGTGTTTGCTTCTTTATTTTGTGTTCGCAGGAACTGTCTTGCATGCTTTGCATACGTTTTAGTATCCACGGACACTGACAGATGTGATTACTATTGCTTGCAAATTGTTATATGCAAGCATTTTAGGTTGCACGTCGACAGCTGACATTTCCACTCCTCCGTGCGGCACTTCGACACGGCCTATGCACTCTCACTCATTTCCTATGCACATGGCTGTGGCGGCAGTGCGCCTTCATTAATATGCATTTGGCGCTACTGTGCCATCTTCACACCACATGGTCAGCGCAAGCCTAACGCCGGCCTTGCGCTGAGCTTTATGAATCCCGGGGCTAGTCTATTTATTGGTGCATTAAACTGTATCTTCCACTTAGTTATCAAAAGTCTATGCTGTGCTTTAGTAGTTGCTCATAAATGTAAAGTATTAAAGTATTTTTAAAATTTGTTAAAATATTAGAACAAAAATACATTACCTTATATTGGAAAGCTTCTAAGAGGTTGTTAAAACAAGGATTTAAAAACATAAGAAGACATATAAGCAAAGTACTAATTCATTATTTTTCTTTAAACTTTTTGAGGGGAATTCAATAAAGCCTACACAGAGAAATTTTCCATGTAGGTAAAGTGGCACATGTCCAACTTGGAAACCACCAGCCGTGCAATGCAGTAAACAGAGCAGAGGAGTGTGTATGAGTGTGAGGATACAAATCACCTCATAAGGAGGTGAATTTTATGCAAATGAGGGTGCTGGAGCAATCCAGCAAGCAGATAGGTAGTCATGCAGACCCCATGCTGGTGTACGAAGTGTACACAGAAAATTACCATGTACAAGAAAGCAAAAACTGAACTGGGGCTGTAAAAGCCTATTTAGAGAGCCAGGGATTGCATATCAGGGACAGAATGTCAAAACTATACACAGTATGTGCAAAAAATAATTCAAAATAATAAAAATAACTTCTTTTAATAACCATATCACATTTGTGTGCCACACAGTGGTGCACAAACATGCCATTATGTAAAAAAAATATTAAAAATTGTAAAATCCAAAAACAAGACATATGTGACAATAATGCACTATAGAGCCCTTCAAGCAGTATGTACAATGGTAGATTCCAGTGGTTGCTAAGGAGGTCGGCCCTGGAATAGTGAAGTATCCAGGTTGTGTGCACGGAGCAGTATGCAAATGAGTTGGGGTTACTGAATAGCAAAAACGGGCAACTGTATCCACAGATAAAGATGGTATAGTCCCTGAACCATGTTGGCATCCGCAGAAGAGGTAGGTGACATAAAAAGGGTGTGTGTCACATTATGTTTAAGCAGATTGGAGCTCAGCGGTTTCTGCTTGCATGCTGTGAAGCTCAGCTAAGCAGGGGGGGGTGTCTAGTGCTGCTAAGCTTTGTTTAGCTGCAGGGTATGTGTTTTAGCTGGTTTAAGCTATGCTGAGCATGCCAGTGCATGGGGGTGTGCCAAGACTGCTAAGCAGTGTTTACACTAGCAGTGTGGGTTTGCACTCCGTGCCTCAGTGCTTAGCAGGGAAGGCCTTAAAAAAAAAAAAAAAAAAGGAAATAGCCTGGGAAAGCCAATCATGTATAAATTACTGTTAAGCCCTGTTCCTCATACACTGGGCCATTCAAACCCCTCAATGATATACCTGGCAGGTGAAATGCATCATAGATATCAAATCACACAGGCTGCATCTGTAGCACACCACTATAAAGTATGCATATACCTTACAATGTGATTTTTCCTACATACTCTGCACTGTTGGAGTACACACTTGGGAATTTTAACTGACAGAATGCTAAGAGATGCTGCTGCTCTGCTACATCTGTATGTGCTAAAGGCAGAGGGCAGTGATGATGAATCTGCTGACAATAGGCCTAGACTGAGAAGGAAAGAGTGTTCATGCCCATGGTAACCTTCCAGGGGCTACATGAGCTGGAGATTGTAGAGCACTACAGGGTGGACAAGGATATGCTACAAGAACTCACTTAGCTTTGCCACCCTCAACTCAGAACCAGAGCCAACAGAGGAGAATCCATCCCAGTGGAAACAATGGTATGTGAAGCCCTTTGAATATTAGCTACAGGTACTTTTCAAAGACCAACTGGGGACATGATGGGGTCTCACAGGCATCTGCATCCAGGGTACTCCACCAGTTCCTGGCTGCCATGCAAACACAGGCCAGTGAGCACTTTTATTTACCCCATACCCTTGAGGAGATGGCCAGCAGTATGCATCTCCTGCACCATGTACATGGACTGAACTCATGTCCACATCAAATCACTGCCCGGTGTGGAGGGTAGAGTCTATGTCAACTGCAAGGGGTATCACTCCATCAACTGCCAGATCATGTGCAATGCCCAGGGCACTATACTGAGTGTGTGTACCAGCAGCCATGTCAGTTATCATGACTCCCATATCTGGCATGCATCACAGATGCACTGGACATTTGCCTGGGGGACATCCCATATGGCCATCTACTGGGGGATGCTGGGTACGCACTGGAACCTTGGATGATGACAACCATCACAAATGGACACACACCTACTGAAGAATAAAATAATGAGGCACACACACAAACTAGAAACTTCAATGATCATGTGTTTGGGCTGCTCAAGTCACAGTTCCGCTGCTTCAGTATATCTGGTGGAGCCCTGCAGTACTCTCCAGCCACATGTGCACAGATGTTCACAGTATGTGTCATGCCACACAATATGATCCTGTGGAAACAGCTGTGGCAGGAACATCACAGGGAATGGACACACAGCCCTCCAACTGTGCCAAGGTCACCAGAGCCACAACCACAAATAGACTCAGAGGAGGAACCCCCTGAGCCTGTCCCTGTAGGCAGACGTAGGCATGCCCATTATGCCCTGGCCTTGACAAAGAGGCAGCGCATCGCAAATGCACTGACAACTTAGGATCATAGGGACTGACACCTCACTCCGATTCACATACATAGTAAAAAAGTTGCCAGCCACACCATACAACCTGTACCTTATCATGTATTGGCTGTGTACTGCATGCATTGGACAGAGTCAGCCCTGAAAAACTGATAACTCAACTGCTGCAGGCACAAGGTAAATCACTCTTCTTTACAACAAATGTATGGGGTACAATACTATGGTATAATATGTATGGACCTGCTGCATGTATGCAAGGGAATAGAGAGGGCTACTGGGCTACCCACAGAGAACCAACAGCTATGTGGAACAATAGGAACTTTGCCCAGTACTGGATGCCCCATAATATGCAGTAGGTCACAAGGCAGCAAAACCCACTCTACCATTTTGAGGGAATTGCCAAAGAGTGGGGTCACAGGGCAGATGCATGACTGTCAATGTTAGAGTCCCCTATCTCCAACACAGCCATGTTCCCATACAACTGCAGTAACAGTATGTTTGCAAGGTGATATCAGCAGACCACACAATCCCAAGGCTCTCCCCAACAACCTGGAGACAAGTTCTATGTTCTCAAAATGCATGGGTCAAAGTGTATTTCTGTCTGGTGTTGTTAGTGTCAAAAATTAAACTTCACTTTCTGGTGGCTGCTACGGCTTAGTGGGCTAAGTTCATTAGCATGGTTAATGGTGCTCGTGACAATTTTGCATGTGAGGTACTCCTATGGTAGGAGTCCCACAGATTATAAATATCTTAATATTTGTTATTGCAAGAAAGCTGGACAAAGCCATAGACAATGGGGGGACAGGGTCCACAACTATACACATTACACATGCTCTGAGTAACCTAGAAGGTGGCTAGTATAACAGCAGGTTGGAACAAGTAACACAACACAAGACGAGTGTACTCTGAAAAGTCCAACACAGTTTAATAGCTGAGTAAAACAAGCTTACAGCAAACAGTAATCCGGTGCACACTCCGGTAATTGCCAAGCAATAAAAAGTTAAAAAGATATTGATATTAAAGATATTAAAAGGGATCTTGACTTCCAAAGATATCATTTTGAATGCAACAGGACATTCACCAGCATTAATAATTTATTGTCAAAAACCAGGGATACTAA
This sequence comes from Protopterus annectens, assembly GCF_019279795.1. NCBI lineage: Eukaryota > Metazoa > Chordata > Ceratodontiformes > Protopteridae > Protopterus > Protopterus annectens. The sequence goes on along the minus strand of NC_056737.1, from coordinate 1,653,545,235 downwards.
AATTAGAAAAATTAATAGAGACCAGAGAGACTATGCAAATGGAACAGCTTACCCAGACCCGCCCCCTTCACAAATATGGAATGCTCCTAGAGGTTTTAATACCACAAGGGGTACACCTGACAATAGTAACAGTAATCAAAATGAGGGTTTATCAGGGTCTAGAAATCGAGGGACATCAAATGAGAATGAAGCCCACTAAAGTAATTATTTCACAGACCAGGATGATGAGGACAATAATACTCAGATGGTGGGTGTGAGTTGTAACAATGTTCCAAAAAACTCCATGAACCATCGGGGGCAGGGGTTGAACAAATCAACCCACAAGCAACAGAGGAAACACAACACAAGAAGGAACAACAACAACAGGAACAAGAGGTGATTTTTCACCAAAGGGCTAGTTCAAACAACCCCACTTGTAAAGTTGTAATGAATAAAAGTAGATATTTTAAAATGTACAACTTTACTGAGTATACTATTGACCCTCTACTAGTTAAAATTTTTGCAAAAGGACTTACATTCATTCCAACTCATGCCACTGACTTAGGTGCCTTATTAATGAACTTTAAACTTTACACTAGAAAACTCAATTCACAATTAATATTGGGTAACAGGAATTGCAACGGGAACCCAAACTTGCGTATTTCTAGAACGTTTAACCCCCCTTTGCATCTGTCCATTCTACTATTTGAAAGAATGTGCAAAATGGACTTTAGGGCTTTTATTAACCGTCAAAACAAGTCTGAATTAGAGACCAATTTGAACAAGAATGAACGAGAAGCCCTAAGGAACTTCAGACTTTTACCAGTCCGCCTAATGAAACCCGACAAAGGAGGTGGACTGGTTATTATGCACAAAATGGATTACAAGGAAAGAATGGGGAAGATACTTGAAAGCAATGCATATATTAAAGTGAGAGTGAATGAATTGAACGCAGCATACAGTCGTATCAGAATGTTCCTGATTGATATGTTCATTGACTCACTTATTGACCTTGACATGTTTAACTATTTGTCAGTACTATCGCCTAGATTACCTGTGCTTTTTGGAATACCTAAAATTCACAAGAATCAACGAGATCTGCCTATGTGCCCCTTAGTGGACGCTCGACAATCAATCACTTTTTCTTGTGCTAAGGTGATAGATGACATTCTGAAGAGATTTGTGGCCTTGGAACCCCAAATTTGCAAAGATTATTGGACATTTTTGATGAGTATTAACTCTCTAGTTTATAAGGAGTACTTTTGTTTTCTAAAAGTGGATGTTTGCACCCTATACACGGTGATCCCACAAACCTTGGGAATAGAATGGGTTATCGACCATATGAGACTTAAAGGGGCAGAACATTCAGAACCGAGGTTGGTGGAGGAATTGCTAGGTATAACACTGTCTAACAACTACACCACCTTTGAAAAATAATTTTTTAGGCAGCAGATTGGTGTAGCTATGGGCTCCCCCTGTGAAGCAAGTTTCGCCAATTTATTCATGGCTAAATGGGAAAAAGACACCATATTTGACAATCCTGGACTGAATGAGTGCATTTATTATTACACCCGCTTTTTAGATGATATTTTTATGATTATAAAAGGGGGAGTTGAACTAGCTTCAGAAATCTTGGAGCAGTTTAATAAGTCCACCACCTTCCTCAGGTTCACAAGTAATTTTCACACAGAGTCTATGAACTTTTTGGATGTTGAACTATCTAAAGATAGAGCCCAGAAAAAATACCTTGCAAGGATTTTCCGAAAGAGTACTTACTCTAACTCATTCTTACACTACACTAGTTTTCACCCGATGTACCAGAAGAAGAGTGTAGTGAAGGGTCAACTGGTATGAGCAGCCAGGATGACCACAGAGGACTACCACTTCTTAGAGGAATGTGAACTGCTGAAGTCCATGTTCCTCAAGAGGGGGTACCCCATGAGTTGATTACTGTCCTTATTGGGGAGGTAAGTAGCAAAAGGGCCTCTGGCCACTTTAGACCTTCCTTTCCCAAGGACGGACTGCAGTCCATACTTTGGAAACCAACGTCTCAGTAGAGAGAGAACTTAGTAACCCTGTAGTTAGGAACAGTATTGGACCACAAAGGGTGCAAAATTGTTTGAGATTCACGACCACATTCTCTTTAGATTATGAAGCCTTAATCACAATACTGGGCTAAAACTGGCAGTTGTTACTGTCCGATAGGGATATACAAGGAAAGTTGGGAGATAATTCCCTGGTCACGTGGAAAAAAGGAAGGAACCTAAAAAAACTTACTGAAAGTAGTAACAGCACTTTTAGAGGCACCCCAGGGACATTTAAATGTGAGGCATGTAACCAGTGTCAACACATTACTACAGGGTCAAAATGTATTATTAGGGGGCGAGAATATCTCCTGAAAAACAAGTTCAACTGTAACTCCAAAGCCTTAATCTATGTAGCATTATGTCAGTGCTGCCCTAGTTTTTACGTGGGCAAGACAGACCATAAATTTAAGGAGAGGATTTAAAAACATGTTTATTACATTAATAAAAGGAAAATGGAGAGCCCACTAGCTAGACACTCTATTGAAAACCCTAACCATAGTTTCAAATTTAAATCCATTGATTCAATCGAGATGAATAGTAGAGGAGAGGCTTCTACACTTATGCTGGAGAAATTGGAACTTCGCTGGCAGTTTAGACTCAGTGCATGCTTCCCACCGGGCTTGAATGAAATGACTTCCATTTTATGTGTGCTAAAATGAAAGAGTCTTAAGAGATAGTAGTGGTACATATATTACTTATGTTAAATGGTAAGATATTAGATGTTCATTAGCCCTAGGGATGTTATAATTGCTAGGTTACATTCACTTTATATAGGCTAAAACATACGCTACACGACATTTTTTTACGAAAAGTTTACTGTTTCCATGGGTCCCTGAACATTAGTAATAAGTAAAGTAAACTAATTATGATTTTAATTAAGATTATTTAACTTACTGTACATTTCGTTATAAGACAGCGGAACTTTGTTTTTTTACAAAATGAAGACATTTATTTTATCTTGTTATTTAAACAACAACAATCCTTTTGAATTCAATATTGTAGGATTATACCTTTAAGTTCTGTGACTGTGTTTAATTGGTTAAATTGTATTAACAAGTATGATTCACTAGGATAGTACTTAAACTTGTTTCTTCTTCCCAAGCACCATTGTCTGATGAAGTTAGGAGAAGCGTTTCCTAACAAAAAGCGCTTTACTTTGTGACTCGGATTTTTTGCAGCAAGATTGTTTTTAACATTTTATTGCTTGGCAATTACTGGAGTGTGCACCGGATTATTGTTTGCTGTAAGCTTGTTTTACTCAGCTACTAAACTGTGTTGGACTTTTCAGAGTACGCTCGTTGTGTGCTGTGCTTACTAATTTTGGACGATTTTAGTCAGCAGGTTGGAACAAGCCAGAGTAGCAGCAGGATGTAAAGGCCTTCATGTAACTATGTCAGTACCTACAACAAGTCAGTGGGCACCAAGTAGTAGTATATTACCAAAAAAACTAAACTGTATGAAAACCAGAGTAGATGTATGGGGCAGAATACTGGACATCCTGCTAATCTTGTACAGTCAAAGGTGTAAAGTCTGTAACCCTGTGTCTGCTGTTACCTCATGTACCCTTGTCACAGAATACCTACAAGTACTTAGAGCAGGAAATATGGACATAACCATGAACAGGAGCGGGACAAAAGCCCACATATAAGGAGAAGGATTAACTACTGACCAGACAAATGTAGAAAGTGCAGAGAATAACAGGTCATGCAGTAGCATGAATTCCCTCATCAGTTCCTAATGTCAATCTATAATGATTTGCTATTGATGTGCCAAAAAAATCACAAAGCTATGTAATACATACCAGACATATGATACAAAACCCTGTACAGTGTATTACAATCTGTACACACCCTAGATATGACTCAAATATTATGTGCAGCTCACAGCTAGGGAATCCCTTGGATATGATATCAGGGACGTGCTGGACTGTTGAATCAGGTGCAGCAGCCAATTGGCTGTAGCTCCCAAAATCCAGGACTGGAGTACAGGTAGGTCTGGCCTGGAGTCACCTTGGACTTACTGATGGTCACACTGGGCATGCTGCTACGCTTAGCTAGTGTTGTCTCATGTCTGATGCCTCTGCCTAAAGAACTGAGATGTGAATATATCTCTGTGCATACAGGCAGCTATGTATATGTATCCCTCTCTCCCTATCCCCCTTAAACATGATTACTCTAATCTATCAGTATGTGGCACATATACATATATAGATATATATATATATATATATATATATATATATATATATATATATGGATCACCTTTATATCCTCGAAATCGCGTTTCGCCGACAAACTAATCACCAACACCAAAAGACCGACAACAAAAAATACCGACAACGCAAAACACCGAAAACCATTACACCAACACACTACACGTAAACAACACAGTACACTACATAACATATCCACTATCCCTAACCCAAACCCTAACCCTAAGGTCCGACACTACCGCACACTTACCCTACCTGCACCCTAACCCTAACTCACTTACCCACCCCTAACCCCAAGATCCGACACTACCGCACACTCACCCTACCTGCACCCTAACCCTAACTCACTTACCCACCCCTAACCCCAAGGTCCGACACTACCGCACACTCACCCTACCTGCACCCTAACCCTAACTCACTTAACCCACCCCTAAACCCACAGTCCCTCACTATCGCACACACACCCTACCTGCACCCGAACCCTAACTCACTTAACCCACCCCTAAACCCACAGTCCCTCACTATCGCACACTTACCTGTCCGCTCCCTAACACTAAATCCCTCACTCGATCGCACACTTACCGAGTCCGTCGGGTTCTCACCTTGTCGGTCATCTGCGTTGTCGGTGTTTTCGTCCCGTCGGATTCCGTGTCGGCGAAACGCGTTGTCGGGCATCTGAAGGTGACCCATATATATACATATATAGTTTTATATATGCATTTTGAGGACATAGAACATGTCTCCAGGTTGTTTGGGAGAGCCCTGGGATTGTGTGGTCTGCTGCTATAACCTTGCAATTATGTTCCTCTCAGTTATATTGCCTGGGCTATATCTCCACACCATCTATGAAAACCAGCCCTATTTTTGCTTTCAACACCTCATGTTTCATACCATCTCTGCTCCCACATTGAGTAAATCAAACCAACCCCTAGCTCACTACAAACCTATCCTCTCTACTTTTAACAACCACCAACTAACTAGACCACAGTCCATCTTCCCCAAAACTAGATATTATCATAAAATAATAATTAAAGCACTGAAATTAATAATCACTTTCAAATTTACTCTGATGAGGGATGGGGACATCCACCCTAACCCTGGATCCACCCTTCCCACAAGTTCCCAGCCCACTACCACCTTCAACATATGGTCAAATTCAAGGTCCCATAACTCTCTCCTGACCTGTCACCTAAACATCAGGAGTATTAACAACAAGGTAGATAATCTTTATGCCCTTCTAGCTACCAACTCACCTGATGTGCTATATCTTACAGAAACCAGGCTAAAACCAGGAACTAAAAATGATGAGGTTATCCCACCAGGGTACAACATACTTACACTAGGCCATAGCACCAGGAAAGGTGGAGGAGTAGCAGTTATGTTTAAAAACACAATTGATGTTACACTAGCCCCACAACAAACCCCCTTGTTCAATAATGCAAAAGCCCTACTTAGCAAACTGCAGCTTAACAAAACTAAATCTATATTCATTGCCTGCATTTATATCCCCCCAGGCAATAATTCAAATACCCTAGAAGACTTCCTCCAATGGCTTTGCAACACATACCCCCATGAAACTATGGTGTTAGGAGATGTTAATATTGACTGGAACAATTGTTCCTCTGAATCTCCCACCACCCATATAAACCTTCTCGGTTATACCCAACGTATATCCTCATCCACCAGAATAAATAAATCCTGGACTGGATTCTTATCAACAATCACGCAAACCTGTATAACATGTGTACCCTCCCAGATGATATAAGTGACCACCTACTTAATTACATCATTATAGCATAAAGTAGATAATCACCACCAAGTTCTATATAAATCTATCAGAAACAACAAGAACTTTAACTCCATTGACTTTCAGAATGAACTCAGAGCATGTAATTGGGCCATACTTAAAGAACTGCAGTGCAAAAACTAAGGGGTACAAAATGAAAAAATATGAATGGGACAGAAGGGATTATGAAATGGGTAAAGCCTACCCCCCACCACCAGCTTCACAAACATGAAAAGAGCTTGATGAACACTCCAGAATTCAGGAAGCAGGGGTAGTGCTTGACAGTTATAACAACATGGAACATGTGGGCGATATGAATGATGGTCAACGGCATAACAATGAGTTTTCACCTAATAACCCTAATCACCAGCAGGAGTTTTCACAACCCTGGAGATCGGAATGACTACAGAACCAACAAAGGGTGTATTACAACAGGAAGAACCACATGAAGGGCCCGTTTCAGGGCAAAGGGACTACTTACTATCAAGGCAATGCACCACCATATTGGGGGAGAAAAACTTGAACAGGCATGGAGATGAGAACATACTAATTCATAGGATGGAAACTGAATCAGAAATTGACTTAGAAATGTTCAGGAGGGAAGGTCCAGTTGTGGTATACAACAAGGAGAAGAACTTTAAATTATATAATTACACAGAACATTGTATACGGACTGACATGGCCGACTATTTTGCTAAAGGTATGAATTTTATACCTAAAAATGAAGTTAATTTAACTAATGTATTAATTGACTTAAAATTATATATACACAGAATGAATTTCCAATTATTATTTAATCAACACAATAGTAATAATGTTTATGAAACATTAAGAACAAGTAGCTTATATAATCTGCCTGTGCACTCCTCCCTAAATATGTTTGAAAAAATGTGTGAAATTGATTTACGGGCACGTAATGGGAGTAACAAAAAAGAAAGAAAAACGATAGTAATGACATAGGAGAAGAAATCATGGACTTCATACACTTTAGTGAATTATGGGTTATGAAACCCGATAAGGGCGGGGGCATTGTAGTTATGAAGCAAGACATATATAAGAACAACATAAAAATGATGTTACAAGGGAGACTTATAAAAGAAGTAGTAGATCAGAATTAAATAGCGCATATATGAGATTAACAAATCATATTTGAGGCATGTTTATAGAAAGAAGAATAGACATGGATGAGTTTAAATATTTAAATGTGATATCACCCAGAATCCTTGCAATTTTTGGAGTGCCCAAAATCCACAAGTCAGTTATTAGTCCACCTATGAGACCGATAGTGGATGATAGGGGCTCCATTACGGTTCCATGTGCTCAGTATATTGACATAAAGTGTAAGCATTATCTAACATAAGGACAGCACTTATGTAGGGATTATTGGGGTTTTTTTGTCAAAAATGAATACCATTATATTTGAGAAGGAAAACATCATGACTACAACTGATGTAAAGGATTTATATACCATCATCCCACACTATATAGCTTTAGAATGGACGAGGGAGTACTTGGGGAACATAGGTTTGGATTAAATAATAGTCAACAATGTTATAGAACTTTTAGAAATAGTTCTTACTAACGATTCTAAATATTTTGAAGAAGAAATTTACAAACAAAAAGAAGGAGTTGCCATGGGCTCCCCAGTGGGGTCATTCTTGGCAAATATAGTCATGCTGGAATGGGAACGGAGGTACATAATAGTATCCATGTAGAAAATATCAAATTCTATTTATGCTATTTGGATGACATATTCTTCATATTTTCTACAATATATCAATGAAAGTACAGAGTTCCTTAAATTTATATGTCAATATGACAAAAATGAGATGCCATTTCTAGATGTCATGCTCAGGAAAAACTATGACCTGGGTGAATATGTGGCTAGTATATACAAAAAAACCCACCTACTCCAACATGTTACTTTACTTTTCTAGCTGCCACCCCTTTAAACAGAAAAGGGCAGTGGCAAAAGGCCAACTGATAATGGCAGCCAGAATGAATACCTTAGAAGAAGATTACTATAAGGAGGTGGATACTCTAACAGGGATGCTAACCAGGAGAGGTTATCCATCAGGACTATTAAATGAGCTAACTATAGAAGTTACATCTAAAAGAAATACAGGATTTTACCAACCTATTTTGACAAGGAACTCACAAAATGAGGCAACTATTAGTATTAATGGTAACCAAAGTAACAATAAAAGATATAATAGTGCTTTTATTACAACTTTTAATGAAGATAGAGGTAACATAAAATGGATTATGAATAAGAATTGGAAAGTGCTGTATGAATACTCAAATAGAATTAACGGCATTGGTGAAGCACCCATTATTATATATAGAAGGGGTTGTAACATAAAAAATATGATGGAAGCAAAAAGGAAAACTATAAGCTCTTCAAACAGTAGGATGACAGAATGTGTCAGATGCAATTACTGCAAATATATACTTGAGAGTACCCATATTAGTATAAAGGGAAGTACATTAAATATAAAAGGTAAATACAACTGTGACACTATAGGAATAATTTACATTGCAAAATGTCAGGGATGTGAAGGATTTTATGTTGGAAAAATGGAGCGGAAGCTCTGTAATCGAATTTATGAACATTTATATGAAATTAAAAAACAAAGAACCACAAATGCATTGTTTAGACACTTAAATGAACACGCTGACCAGAATTTTAAATTTAGCATCTTAGAAAGAGTGGAGAAAGAAAAAAGGGGGGACCCTTGGGCAGTAATTTTGGTGCAACATGAATTAAAATGTCAACTGCAACTAGAAGCATACAGACATCCAGGATTAAATGACCATGTTAGCATTGCACCCATCCTGAAATTAAAAGCTTGGGAATGATGAAATAATAAAATAAAACTTTTCTAAGAAAACTTATAGTAGTTTATCAAATGAAAAACAGTTGATTATTTATATGTATGGAAGGTATTTATGAAATTCATATGAATTAATTTTTCAAAATAGTATAATAAGCATGAAACGCTGATGTAATAACTTAATGGTTAGTATATATAATCATAAGGGATGTGTCAAATGGGGGAATGTTACTTTAAATTTTAAGATTTTTGAAAAAGTTGCATGATCTATTAAGTTTATTTAAATGGTTTCAAACTTGTTATACATTGTATCTGATGAAGTTTTAAAAGTCTTAAAATGATAAAGCGCTTATACGCTTACTGGATTGTATTGAGATCTTGTTCAAGGTTAAACCTGTGTTTTTAACGGTTTGAAATGGAACTGTTTTATTTCCAGCTACGTGCATTCTTACTTCACGGTTATACCCAGCTTATATCCTCACCCACCAGAATAAATAAATCCAACTACAAAGGCAATATCCTGGACTGGATTCTTATCAACAATCACCCAGACCTGTATAACATGTATACCCTCCCAGATGATATGTGACTACCTACTCACTTAAATCATTAAGCATAAAGTAGATAACCACCACCAAGTTCTATATAAATCTATCAGAAACAACAAGAACTTTAACTCCACTGACTTTCAAAATGAACTCAGAGCATGCAATTGGGCCATACTTAAAGAACTTCCACTAGATGATGCTGTAGCCTACTTTAATTCTAAATTCCTCTCCATTCTAGATTCCCATGCTCCTATCCACACCCTCTGAGCCAAAACTAAGACTGTCTCCTAGCTCTCTAAGGTAACCAAAACCAAAATCATAGCAAGAAATAAAGCATGGGACAAATGGCCACCTCCAAAGATGCACTTGACCATATTAAATTCCGACAACTAAGGAATGATACCAAGAAAGCCACACTGTTAGACAAAAAAACTTCTATCAACACCTTCAGCAAAAACACCAGAACAAACCTCAAAAATTTTGGGCAGGCATAAACAAACTGCTCCACCCCGGCCAAACCTTCACCCCCACCCCCTCCCCCTTATCTTGCGACCTTAAAACTCCAGAAGAAACTGCTAACATCATTAACAATTTTTTTACCAAAACCATCCAATCACTAGCTAGCCAACTACCCCCCCACCGGCTCCTTTCAAAACTCCTTCACAACCACTACCCCACTTCCTTTCGTCTTCCAACCTGTATCTACATCCACCATCTGATCTCTAATTAACAAACTAAAGCCCACTACCCTGGCAGCTGATCTCCTCCCACCAGACTATTTACAAAAAGGGGCAGATGTCATTGCATACCCTGTCTCAATCATAATAAACTGCACCTTGACTGAAGCCACTATTGCCCCTCTCTGGAAGGTTTCCCATGTCATTCCCCTTCATAAAGGAGGGAATTCTTTAGACCTCTCAAACTTCCGACCAATAGCCATACTATCACCATTGGCCAAAATTATGGAAAAGTGCATCTGCAACCAATTAATGCAGTATCTCACCCAAAATAAACTACTGACCAACTCTCAGCATGGTTTTAGGCCACACCACAGCACCACATCAGCCCTCCTATCCTCCTCTAACTCTATCCACATCAGCTGAAACAATAGCAAACTTACCTCTGCTCTCTTCCTAGATCTCTCTAAGGCCTTTGATATGGTCAATCACTGACTGCTTCTCTGTACACTGAAGGAACTGTCACCGAATAGTAGCTCTATTAAATGGTTCCAATCTTACCTGTTTGATAGACAACAAGCAGTTTTATGACAGAGTACCCTATCCACACGTCTACCCATTACTTTAGGAGTCCCCCAAGGCTCCATACTAAGACTACTACTGTTCTCAGTCTTTAACAATGATCTAACCACCATGACTCCCAAGGCCACCTACATCCAATATGTGGACGACTCTGCTTTAATATGTACCGCCTCCTCCTCAACTGAGCTTATGACCCTAACCCAGATAACTTTCAGTGATGTAGAAAAACGGTTAACAAACCATTAACTTCTATTAAACCCTAATAAAACTAAACTGCTCATCTTTCCCCCCACTTGCAAATCCTCCTCACCATTCTTAACTATAAGTTCCAACAATAGCACAATTATATCCCCAGATACTCACACAAAACTACTGGCTGTCACAGTTGATACCCTAAAATATGATATCCATTGCAATAAAACTATCAAATCTGTCAACAAAAAACTGGGCTCCCTATACAGGATCAAACCCTACCTCACTCCTTTTGCAAGAACCGCTATCACTCGGTCCCACCTACTTTGTACCCTCCTCTATGCTTCCCCCTTCTTCACTAACCTGAACCAAGCCACCCTTACCAAATTTGCTAGTTGTTACAACCATATTGCTAAATGTGCTACAGGTGCTACCTCTAGGACGCTCCATTGTATCAACCTAACTCAACTAGGATGGCTAGAGTGGCTCAGTCTTCTCCAATACAACCAACTTGTAATAATCCACAAAATACTATATCAACCCGAAAAAACACCAGCACTAAATAAGATCATCAAACCATACAGCAACCTGAGGTCACTACGCTGTGCTAACAAACTGCTGGTACAAATAACTAAGAGGATAAATTTGGCTGGGAAGTCTCTATTTGCCAACTCAGTAGGCAAAACTTGGAATATCCTACCTGCTGAACTTACTCACCAATCCTCCTTAACCCAGTTCAAAAAAAGCCTCAAGCTACACTTCCAACAGCGTTGGCAATGTGTCTGCTTAAACCCTAACTAATCACCACCTGCTGTTCCTGCAAACTCTCTCTAAGCATTTCAATCATATACACTAATATGTGTATGAATTCTTGATGGAACTTAGCCAATAACTGTGTGTATTATTGGCTGAAACTGAAGCCGCATGATTTTGATGTTGTCTACTATGTTTTATCTAAGTTTGTAACCCTACTGAAAACTTCATATTATACTTTTCTCAAAATGTTTCTATTGTTCCTAATGTATTTGTACTCTGCTTTCTGGAGCTTTTCTCTCCAGGACTCTGCTGAAAATGGACATATATCCAGTCGGACTTTCCCGGTAAACAAATGTAAAATAAATAAATAAATATATGTATGCATGTATATGTGTATATATATATATATATATATATATATATATATATATATATATATATATATATATGTATATACACACACACACACACACACACACACACACACACACACACACATAAAGGTGCAGAGTGATGTAGTGCTGCAGCCGCTTATACACCAAATGTAACCTGTGACGTGTGCAACTAGAACTGAGTGCTGTAGTGTGTAATAGTAGGTAGGTAAGGGTTCTAATCTGATATCTGCCACCTTGTGTGTACTTGTCTGTGTGCGTATGTAGTTATTACCCATACACCAGTACAGACATGCCCATCAGGCCTATGTCTGTTCAATGGTCAATCATTTTATGGTGCTGGGATTAGCATCCTCCATGACAGTGGCCTCCCTGGCAACAGCAGCTGATGTCATCCACCTTAAGAGCAGTGGCAAACACTTCCAAAGCACATAAGCTCTGTGGCTCATGCAATAAGTACTTAGCGCTATAGAATATACTACCTTGAAAGGTAGGGGTTCTATTCTCAAAAAGGTCAACTCTGTGAATGTGGTTTTGTATGTGTGTAAATATATCCCTTTGCAGCCGTGTGCCTGTCTCCCCTATCTGTATGCAATGGTTATACATCTTGAGCTCCTGTCAACCCCCCATTGGCCTCCCATACAGGGCCTGCTGATGTCATCCACCTTAACAACAGTGGCAAACACAAATCTCAGAAAAGGCAATTCTGTGAGCATGAGTGTGTTTGTAACTATACCCCCTTACAGCAGTGTGTCTGTCTTGCTTATGAGTGTGCAACGGTTATACATTTTAAGGCCCTGTGAGTACCTGATGCCCTTAAATAGCTCACATCTACCTAGGCATAAATGCTATCTGTCACCACTTACATTTGATGGTACAGAACACCCAGGTGACATGTATCAAAGGTGCCATGCCTCATCAGGGGGTATGCATGCAGGATTATGCTGTCTGCCCTATTGCCCTGACACAATCCTCTACACAGATGCACCTAGGTAACCATGCACATATAAAGCCTTACCTTGCTGATGTCATATTTCTTCTTTGAAATCATGTCATTCTGAGCCACTGTATTGCCACCGAGTCTCCACAACATAGCCATTCAGACCCCACCACATGTTCTAGCACCAACAATGTGCAGTCAATGAATGACAATGCCTCACCCCATTGTCTGTCCACTACATCAGTGAACCGATGCATGGCATCACCAACGTTAAGGATGGAGTCACGGATGCCAGAAAGTGATGCATCCATGATCTTGAGCATTTTTCTGGTGTTGCGTGGGGAACATGCCTGTGCCTCCATGATGGACCGAAACATGCATCCAATGACTCTTGATGTGGTGCCTGTGACAAGTGCTGGATGGGCAGCAGTCCCCTCGAGCACCCCTGTCAATCTGCCAGTATCGGACCTTGCCAGGTGTCTGGCTATGGCTAGTGTTTACAGTCACTGATGCCATAGTCTCCACACTCTCCTGCTTAATGCCACCACACTCTGGCTGTCCAATATCTGTGGCCACAGAGGACTGGGTATGTGTGGGCATACTGACTGTGTGCGGGGACATTGGGGGAGGAAGTGGAATGTCAACCCATGGGACAGATTCATCCCCCAATAACCCTGCAACCCCGCCTGTGCCTCTCTATGGCCACCATCATCATCAGAGTCCAATGAGACATTGACATCAGGTTGTGAGGGGGACACACTCCAACCCCCATGGTCACTTGTGAGGAGGAAGTCAACATAACTACATTAATACCTGCACTATTATGTCTGCTGATCCACACACATATATACAGGTGAGGTGCCACAACTGCATTATACATACCATATCTTATTTCTGGTCCCATACACAACACACAATCAGACAACAACATACACAGACAAGAAAGGAACTTAATAACATGCAATGCAGCTATGTCCTGTTAATGTTGCAAGTACTATACACCTGTGAGATAAGCAATATGTCAGTGTATGTGATGGACCTACACCTAAAACACAGTGCACATGTTTTCACCATACTATTGCCCCTGTATAGCAGACTACATAGTCCTTCACAAAAATAAGTGCAAGTATTATACAGCTCCTGCAAATATACTACTTTGATTACTGATTCAATGCACTGCAGTGAACCCCTCCAAAACTGAGCATACAAGTATTGTACTTTGGCTAAGCATAGCAGTTGTGTCTACAGCAAACTGGCAGCCCTTAACATTCTTTGGGTATATATGAGCCATTCCAAAACAGTTTCACACTCACTGGCTGCAGGATGTTCGACACTGGCCACACCTGATGTACTTATGGAAATGTGAGTGAGAGGTATTGTCAGCAAACACAAATGTGCCATTGTTACAGGATAATATGTGCGTATATCAACATGTACAGTAGGAACTGTGATACTGCCCACATTGCTGACATTCTGAGTATGTGTGCACTAGTGTATTTTACAAACAACCCCTCCCAAATGCAGATTGACCTGACAGCCATGTACTGGTATGCAGAGGCTGCAACAATGACTGCTCCAGTATTACAATGCTGAACACTGGAGGCTTACATGGATGTTCCTTTGGTGTGGAAGCTATGCCACCCACCTCCATGACTTATGGGGTGATGGATGCTTGGGAGCTGGAGGTTGATCCTAGGTTTGCCAAGAACTCTGTGGCTGAGAGTAGTTGTTCTGCTGCAGGCCGCCTACCAGCGGCAGCACGATCCCTGGCCACATCAGTGTCCCTTTGCCATGCAGCATTTATCATGTCGGTAGCCCAGTGTTGGACTTGCTCTTAGCTTTTTTCCTGTAGCCCTACTTGGTTTACTGATGTGATGAGGTCAGCCCATATTGCAGCACATTGCTCCCAGTTCTGGCAACTCTTGGAGAGAAGTATGTTGTGATGCTGTCTGAAGCCATCCAGGATCACATCATTTTCAGCAGCAGAAAAAGGTGGGTGCCTCCATCTGTACATCGCTTCTGAAAGACAAGAAGAGGCAAACATGTCACAGGATCACATACACTGTTCTCCACTATGTACACACCCTGCACATCCAAATTGTTGAGCACTATCCTCCGCTAACTCTCACATGGTAGCCCACCATCTTTCAACACAGTATGTATGTGGCTATCAGCAATATAGTGGCAATAGAGCTTGCATTTTCCTCCTCATCTTGCTTTTTCCTGCTACTTGCTGCTTCTTCTATAAAGTTTTAAACTGCATATTTTCTGTTGCATTTGTTACTGCTTGTTTATAGCATGTCTAAATTGTAAGTGTTATTCTGAGCCTCTTGCTTTTGGTTTAAGCACTTGAGCTTTAGGCCCACCACTTAGATCTCCCTGGCCTTTCTCCCTCAAATTCTGACAAATATGTATGGACAATGTCCTACAGGTTCTCCTGCCAGTCTCATTGACATGGCTATCCTGGCACAGTATAGCAAATGCCCCATGTACATGGGCAACCATCTACTACCACCATGTAGGAACACAATTTGTGACAGATGCAATTACATTAGGAACCTAGAGTCCATGCTCTCACCCTCTCAAGCAGGTATATCTGGGACCCAATAGGTTGTCAACACAATCACTACACATCAAACACCACCCACACCTACATAACACATACCCACATATGCGGAGGTCCTCAACATAAACATACCCAAACAAAGGAGAGCTCTGAGGCAAAAACACACACAATCTCCACAGCCATCCACACTACATACCATGCATGGTCCACATACCTGTATCTCACAGCCAGTAAGGCTTCACCATAAACCCAACATATTATTCAAAGGAGACTCCATTGTGAGACACACAGATGTGCCTCTCATCAGGCTGGATAAGGAGAAAGTCAGGGTTAGTTGTCTGTCAGGTGCCAGAATCTGCCATATCACATACGCACTGAAGTCTCTCAACAACAGGTATTGTTATGACTCTGTCATAGTCCATGCTGGCATGAATGACTTGTGACATACCTCCAAAAACTATATGAAGACAGACATGATTGAGCTCACTGATTATGAGACCCAGGCAGGTATGTCCCTAGCCTTCTGCCATCACCCGGAATGATACCTCAGTACAAACAGGAAATGATTGACTTTAACAATTGGCTTAGTTTCTGGACCATTTAAGGAGAATCCAGTACCTGACAGCCTGGGAAGATATGATTGACAAACCACTATGCTTTGCCAGAGATGGCCTGCATCTGTCTCACCTGGGCTTCAGGCTTCTGGCAAAGGCTCTTGCCTCCCCCATAGTGCCTTTTTTAGGAAAAGTGATGAGGTTAAAACTACCAACATAAACTTGTCAACAAAGCACAAATTAAAGGTCATGCTCGTAAATGATAGGAGCCTAAACAAGAAACTGCACCCATTGCAAGCATTCTTAACTCTGGAAAATGCTGACATCTTTGCACTCACATAATCCTGGTTCACAGCAGCAGAGACCTCCCCAGCCTTACCTGGTTATGCATCCTACCATACATAAAGACCCCAAATCTGTGGGTAGTAAAGCCAAAGACAGTGGAGTTTCAACATATATCAAAGACATACACACCTCCAGGCTGGTCAAACAGTATGATGCGCAGGAGACACTCCAGGTGCAGTTAAGCACTGACAATACCCTTATTCAAATCATAGCTAGCTAATGGCCCCCAAATCTGACTCAAGATTCCCATTCTGCCTATATGGACCTATTCGACTCTATCAGGATTCAACCCTTTACTCTTATCATGTGTGACGTTAACTACCCAAACATATTTTGGAAGAACTACTCATGCCAGAACAAAAATGCCCAAAGAGTCATCAATTTTGTTAATGCAAACACCTTGGAACTGTTAGTTAATACCCCCACAAGAGGTGAAAATATCTTGGACTTGGTATTATACAACATGAGTAACCACTGCAGCATCCCTGCAGTATCATTTTCCCTGGTATGATCCGACCATAAAGCGGTCACTTTTAAAGTCACCATCTCCCAAAAAAATCCATCTAACTAGGGTCAGACATAAAAACATCTCCAAATTTGTTTACAGCATTCTGTGGGGATGATATACAGAGTTTCACAGCCCCCTCCTTCTCTGTAGGAACTGGCACCAATATCCAAAACTACACCAAAGCACTAAACAAGCATTTATATGGATGCATGGAATCAGGAATACCCGACAGGACTAAATCATCCTCTGCAAGGATGAGTAAGCCTGTCTGGTGGACATTTGCAATAAATAAACTCTTTAACAAGAGGAAATAATTGCTGTGCAAGACCAAGAAGGAACAGGTGCCCAACTGGAAGCACTGACTCCTTAGCCTGAACAAGCAAATAAGAGCACTACTGAAATTGCCGACATCTACTACAGACAATCATAAGTCCTTCTTCACATATGTCTGCAAACTCAAAGGAAGCACCCAGATCTGTTCAGAAGTGGTGGTCAAGGATGCCACATATTTCCGTAGATATAGCAAACTTGCTGACTGACAGAGGCAGTGGAAACTTCACCCCTCTGTCCCCCCCATCAGTACATCAAGACATCCCCAGTACCTGTCCACTTCTCCTTATATCTAGGGAAAAGGTCATCACTGCTCTCTCAAAGGCAAAAAATACAGCCTCAGTGGGACCCAATAATATCCAAGGCTGCATCCTACTTGAACTCAGGCAGGAACTTGCAGCACCATTAGGCACCCTATTCAACCAAAGCCTGAGTAATTGCTTTGTCGCAGCTGAGTGGAGGACAACCACTGTCACCCATTTGCAAAAAGGTGGAGTGTCAACCGATTTGGGAAATTATAGACCCATCAGCCTAACTAGCCTAGTCTGCAAGGCTATGGAAGCGATTATCATGGACCTTATTAACAAAACATTGGCAAGCTCCAAACACTCAATCCCACACATTTTGGCTTTGTCAAGGGGCGATCATGTCTGTTAAATTTGGTTGACTTCTTTGAGACAGTCGCCAAAGCCATGGACAAGGGGAGGACAGTACATACCGCCTATCTTGATCTGGCCAAAACCTTTGACACTATTCCTCACTCGACCATAATAGATAAACTTGCTCAACTAGGAATCAATCTATATTTTACCAGATGGTTACCAAATTAGCGCACTGATAGAACCCACCTAGTCAAAATAGTGGAAGCCACCTCAAGCAGTAGACCCATAACAAGTGGTGTACCTCCAGGTTCTGTCTTGGGGCCTCTGCTATTTGGGATATAGTTTTCAGAGGTGCAGGGCAAAATCAGTGGGCTATGTCTGACCATGTTTGCAGATAACTGCATGCTAGGTGCTGTCACCAAATCCCCTAGTGATGTGGACATCCTCCAAGAGACTTTCACTCAGACAAGTGACTGGTACAAGAAACATGGCTTCAAGCTGAATACCAACTACAACGATAACCCTGCACGTACGGCTACTGCCAGGTCCCAAAAACCATGAATGCATAAAAATAATAGTAGTTCCAACTACACTGAGGAAGGCTAACTACTGTTATAGCTGAAACCGGTCTGTTTTTCCACTCTTCTATGTGCTTTTGCACTTAAATTAAAGAATTGATTGTTGCCTGAATTGCTGGTCCTGGTATTATTTTTATGCATTCAAGCTGAATACCACAAAATGCATCATCATCCCCTTTGGGGAGAGTGACGTTCTCACAAATTATCACATTAATAACAACATCCTATGCATGTGATCAGTTGTGAGGGGTTTGGCCACACAGGTTGATAGCAACCTGACTTTTGACCACCAAGTTGCTTCCATTGTACGGAAAGCCTTCTACATGGCTCACCTCATAAATAAAGGTATCTCATCCTGGGACAAGGAGGTCATCACATCCCTGTATTCTTCCCTAATAAGGTCCATTATTGAGTACAATGCCCCTTTCAGCATGTACCTTGCAAAGCACATGCAGCAGCTGGAGAGACCACAGAGTTTCCTCACTAGGAGAATCCAGGGCCTCAAATATCTACCATACACAGATAGGCTAAAAGCCTAATCCTTTTACTCAGTTTCATACAGACTCCTCAGAGGTGACCTCTGTCTGGGATAGAAAGTGATCACGGACTCAACCTTGATGGGACTGCTGCACATCCGCAAGTCAAGCTCCACTCGAGTAACCTGCACGTGTGCCCTCAACCTGGTCAGTGATATCAACAGGACTTGTTGGTGGGATGCGTTTGCGTCCCAGAGACTCCCCCATCTATGGAATAGTCTCCCTGTTCTCGTCAAGCAGAGTACCTCTTTACCCCATTTAAGCACAACCTGGATAACTGGATGGGAAACAGAAAATACACCATTGGGATTCCACCTGTGTACCTGTTGTACTGGGGCAACAGCTGCTGATTTGTAAATCATGGGCTAAACTCTTGGTTAGGCTTATAAGAGCCTCCAGGCCAATATCCTAGTAACCTCCTATGATCTTATGATCCTATGAATACTGGTTATTGCCCTGTGTGCTGTGACAAAGTGTATTGTTATGTCTCCACTCCCATCAATGCTGTCGAATGTGGTGTGTCCCCTATGGGTGATGCCCCAGTACCATGTCATACAGCCACCATCCAACAAATAGGTGAGTGTTACTACACTTCTATGTGGACAGTCCTGCTACATCTGTGAGATGCAATGACAGCATTGCAAACATGCTGTAGAGTATCTTCCCTGCAGTGCACAGATGTTTGTGGAATGTGTACATTTGCAAGATATATGTGGACTCCCTGCCAAAGAAATGTGGATGTCTGGCAAATGGTTGAACAGTATGTAATGGTTGTTCACAGGCTGTGGGGAATCTGGCTGTCAGAACCCTCAGAAAACAGGTATCGTACAATAATATCTGATACTGCATTCATTCCCTTACTTTATATGCTCAATATGTACACTCTGTCACTGAGGTCAGGCCTGTGTCCCCCAGTAATACTGGCTATGACCTGACATACTGCTTTGGGGAGGGGGGTCACCAGGTATGCAAGCCATAGCTCTCAAGCGATGAGATACGGATGTTGAGTAAACAGTGACCTAGCCTGAGTACATCAGGGACAGTCAGGGAAACCTATACAATATTTGAACTATTTGTGTGTGACATTCACAGACTGAGAGGAGCTGAATGACAGTACAGCATGTGATATGCCAGCTGTGTCCACCATGACTTATTGTCACTTTTGTCTAGCACACAATTCAGTACCATTCGTACAGGAGCTGACCATTGTAGGAGGTTTTCAGAAGGCCAGAGCTGTGATCTACAGTAGGCAGAGTTGAAAGGGAAGCCTGTAGGTGCTGGACAGCTGACTATCAGTAACATGTCACTCCAAGATATGTACTACAGGCCTACTGTCATAATCCTTTTTCTCCATAACTGCTTCCTCCCATCTTTGTGCCATTACATGGGGACTTCTATTACATACCTGGTAGAGTGCTGCACTCTTTTTTTGTGCAGAAATCCTAAAGAATAATGCTTGTGATATTGCAGTCTGTCTTTGTAAAGTAAGTCACAAACCTGTTTATCATAGGCATCTGCTTACCTTTTGTAGGTAATGCTCATGAAAAGGTGATTGCCTGTGCACCAATCTGTGGCTCAGACTTGCTAATTACATCCAGAACATCTGGGTTTTGCTTTCATTAGCCAATGGCATGGCACAACAGTGCTATATTTAAGGCCTTCATGTAGGCCTTGGTCCCTTTCCTAGTCTGTGAGATGGAAGTTATGGAGGTGTGAAGACTACAGCATCGCAGAGGGTAGGTAAAATACTGTCCACTGTTGGGATTTATGTGGTATGTCCTCAGTTTTGAATGCTATGTTTGGTCATTGTGAAAAGATTTTCTGATTATTCGGCAGTTTGAATGTTAAACAATGTAGTTTGAGGTCAGTAATGGGGAAGAGAGATGTGAGTGTCATACATCATATGCATCAGAATATGCATGCTGCTGCCGTAGTTGCTAGTCTACCAACTGTGTATGTTTGTAGGGAAAGACTGTGATACATGTCCCTGTCACTTGACCTTTGCCCCCCACTCCTTTATATATGGGTTTTGTGTGGATCCCTTGTTCAAGGTGGTTGGGAGGTATGGTACGTCTGTAGCAGGTAGCTGAAAATACTGCTGCATATGTTGCAGTCTGGAGTCACACTAGGGAGACTGAACACATTGGGGGACTGCAAGTTGTATGTGTCAGTGAGGGAGCAGTGTCATTTCTGCTATTACAGTATAGCCAGGGTGAGGGTACCCATAACAGTCCAGATGAGGCATGTGGTTAAGGTACATATGTTATGTAACAGTGCCAGTCGGAGACTGGTAGGTGACATATAGGTAGCCTATACATATTTGTGCAGTGTGTCCCTACCTACAGGCCTTTGCTGTGCTAAGATGCGTAGCGGTGAATGCAGTAGCAGCAACCTGTTTCAATTAAAATTGCAAGACTCGGTCATTATTTTTTGCATTCACAAGCATGTAATTGTAGTGCAACACACTGGATTTTAACCCAGGACTGTGGGTGACAAAATGTACACCATACTAGGAATTTAACAGACTAAGATACTGAGTCATTACTGCAGCAGGTGCATTTGCAAGATATATGTGCATGAATACAGTCTGTTACACAGGATTGGCATTAGCATGTGTGTTCGGATGGGTATGACGTGTAACACTGAAGTGTCTATCATGATTTTGTAACTTCAATATGTACTGACTCGCAAGTACTTCAACACACAGATTAGGTTATGTGACAACTGTGACAACATTAGGTGGCACAACTGTGGACATTCTGCAACAGTCTGTGCAATTGTCACCTATACCTAATATCCTAGGCCTCACTTACATCCATCATTATTTATTTGTCTGTGTACTGGTTTGGTGTCTGCATCATACTCCCAATTACACTGTCAATTTTCCTATTATATGTAGATGCAGTGTGTCATTGGCAATCAAGATCTGTTTTGGAAACACCTGTTTTATTTCAGAGCTGAGTGGCCTAGTGGTCTAATTCATTCTGCTGCGCAGCACGGCACTTAGGCCCGCTTAAACCTTTGCTAATTCCAACAAAAAAAAAAAAAAAGAAAAGAAAAAAGGGGTGATGGGAAAGTGGTGAAATGGGGGCAAGTGGGGGCGGCACTGTGAAAGGCAGGTACTGATGTGTAGGATAGGTGTAAGGAAAGTGGTGAAATGAAGGCAAGCATTGGGGGAAAACACTGTGAAAGGCAGGTACTGATGTGTAGGATGGGTGTAGGAAAGGACCATATCTCTCCATTTCTTGTACAGCAACAGCTGTGCAGGTTGCAAAACAAGTCGGAATTTGGAACCTCTGAGGGCAACGTAAATGTGTTGATTGATTTATATAATGATTAAAGTGTGTCCAGTGGATGTGGGTTGGAAATGCAGAGCTATGTATGGGGCAATATTTTTTTTTTTTTGTGGGACAGATGTTCATTTTTTTTTTTTTAAGGAGAGAGTGGGATGTTGGGGAAGGGATATAGGTACGTGTGGGGAGGTAAGCTGGGTAGGACAGGTTGCATTTGCAGACAGACAAGATAGACAAGACAGCATACAAGGGCAGTGTATGACACATGAGGGGGGGTAAGCACCTTGGGCGAGGAGGGTGTTATGGAATCGGAGAGCCATATATCTCCAGATGGTAGCAGTGAGACTGAGCTACCCACCCATGGGCAGTCAACACTGCTCCTTCACTGCCCTGAAGGTGGCTGTGCTGGGGGCTGGGTGCTGAGGTCAGCTTACCCTCCAGGTTGGCCAGACTGACCTCAATCTGGTGCAGGTAATCTTCATAGCCATGGTGCATGATCCTGCGCATCATCCCTGGTAGCTATTGGTGGGTGATGACTCCCTCTCCACACCAGCTCCCAGGGGGGATAGGCCCTGCCTCCTGAGCTGGTTCCTCCCATAGGTGGTGCAGGACAGCAGAGGGGTCAGCACCAGGTTGAGCCCCAGACGTTCTGGGACCTGGTGGCACAGCTGGCTGATGTAGGTTAGGTGGATCGCCAGGAACTTGCCTACCCAGTCAAGCATGATGTTGAGATATTTCAAAGTGTATAGGTTAGTAATGAATAGAACATTTAGTTAGTTATAACAGCATGCCAGAATGTTACAATTAACCCAGTTTCATAACACTGCATAGCATATGGAACCCAGCAATAAGTGAGATAGCAGTCAGTATAGTAACAGCATGCCAGTAACAGTTAAGGCATAAGGCCAACAACATAAGTAATTCAACAAGGTGTGTTAGTATGCAACCACTGTAATACATAACAATAAAAAAAACACAAGGCCCAACATAACATTTTGAGAACAACATATGTTAAAAGTAAACCATACCCAATGGATAACAATAATAAATTATTATGCAGATAAGGGGTGGGGGGACAGAGAAATACATTCCATTACTGCCAGTATAAGCTATATTGTTTGTAACAGTACTCTTATATACTCTACAGGTCTGCCCTTACTTTATGTATGCAAATGCCCTATAGCTTCTGTAGCACATACATACCTCTCAGGCTATCTGCATGGGATAGTATGGGACAAGCTGTAACACCTACAGGTACACAACTACAGGGGACTATTACATGCCAGGGGGACATACATGACTAGTAAGGTGTACTGTTGATTTATGTAGAGTGACTGTGTTATTGACATAAATCAAGTGGATGATAAAATCTGTGTCCAAGGGGTTTGGCAACAGTGATCACAGCTCATGACAGCGTGAGACTTGAGAGACATGTATGGTCTATATTAGATGTTCGACTGCTTAAATGTTCGAATCTCTAAAGGTCAACCTTTAGAGATCGAACAGTTAAGCGATTGAAATTTTACAAAAATTAAAAAAAATACACAATAGAAAAAAAAACTAAAGGGTTTAAGCAGGGAATCCCCCCCTGCACACCCCACCCCCCCTACTTTAATATACCAACTCCAAGATCGCGCTACAGTGCAGGGAATGGGAAATTTCCCATTTCTGCACTGTAGTTCACTGAAGTTCAATCTCAGAGTTGGTATATTTAAGTAGTGTGGGTGTGTGGGGTGCAGGGGAGCTTGCCCCCCTGCCTAAACCCTTTCTACATGTTTGGGTTTTTTTAATATACTTTTTTAATATTTTGAACGTTTAAGTGTTCGATCTGTAAAGGCTGACCTTTACAGATTCGAACATTTAAGTGCTCGTTCTAGTAATATAGACCCGACATGTATCGTATACAGTACAGAGAGTTTACCTATCATAATGTCCTTGGCAGCCATGGGGTCAGACTTTCAGCAGACATTCACAGACACACGAGGCATACACCCATGCCAAGAATAAACAGTTTTATTTATTTTATTCACTTTTATGACTATTTACTTGTTGACTTTATTTACTGACATCTTATCACCTTACTGAGCAATGCTGTTAACACTCTGGTACATCTGAATACAGAAATTATTAACCCATTCAAACAGCTATTGCAGCCATTTATTTACCTGTCATTCCTGTGGGGAGAACATCTCTTAACAATACATAACTGTTTCTATAAATATTTAGTACTAGTTGTTCCTGGATTCGAACCCCAGTTTGTGTGTTACAAAATGTACATCACACTTAGCATTCATGAAACTGAGCTACCGAGCCACTGTGGAGTATTGCTTGACTGATATGTGCCTAGAACTCACCTGGTAACAAAATATGACCTGGTAATAGAGGTAGAGTGTTATATAAGACTACAGTGACACTTGAACACACATGCATGAGATTCATGTATGACAGAGATAGTGGGTGAACTATGAATTAATACATGGGATACAGGTGTAGACAATTAACCCCTAGTGGGTGGGAATATGTGTGATGTGTACAGATCATATTGGAGTGCTGGACTGGCTACCTGACCCATATACAGTTGTAGATGGTATATTTGCAGTCTACAGCTATTACAGTTTCATCCTTGCCTGCAGCAGTGTACCTAAAGGCAGGAATGCATATAGCTGAAATGCAATGTTTAACACAAGCCATTCCTGAGGTAAACAATATAGCTTGGTCATTCCTATTATTGGTTCAGATCTTAGTACAGGACAGATATTGTTATGCATTATATCTTGTAGTACAGCTCCACAACTACAGTTTAGCAAAATACTCTTTATTAGCAAACCTTCATTCACTTTGTGGTATTATTCCTGCTTTATTTCACAGCAGATTTAATAGTCAGTTTCATGACCAACAGCCAGAAATACACACATATTGCACAACACAGCTTTATTAGGCTTGACTTCGTGCAGTGATTGTTATATGTCTACAGTCTTCTATGATGAACAGTTCATATAATGCAGTTGTTGAAATACAGCTGTAATTCCACAATTAATGCAGAAGAAATTTTATTTCCTTAAAATTATTAATGCAGTAGACCTTTATTTCCTTAACATTAATAGTGCAGTAGAAACTTTATTTCCTTAAAATTATTAATGCAGCAATAACTTTATTTCCTTAACATTATCAGGTTTCATGCTTTCATCTTTATTGAACTATACCTGGCATTACTCACTTATCTCAGTCCAGGTCTATGACCACATTCATTGCAGTACAACTAAAACTGAATATACCTACTGCCAGTTATTATTTTACTCTTTCTTGTTTATATGACTATAGATTGCAAGATACATCTGTACTCACCACACTCACGGGCAATCTGACCAGGCACCCTGCATGGGCCTCCAGGTTGTGAGCTCTCTCCTCTGCAGCTGTGGGGAGAGAAACACACCATTATGCTTACCTGTTGTATTACACATTCAAAGTAGAATTTGGTAAAACAAGAATAACAATACTTACAAACTGGTGGGACATTCCCTTCTCTAGCATCTTAGACCCAGGTGGCAAAGAGCTCCCACTTATGATGCTTCAGGTCATCATAATGATGACTCACCTGCTCAGCTGTGTAGGAAATACCAGTTATACTGGTGAGATAATGTGCGAGCCGGTCCCAGGCTTCCAATTTGTATTCCAAGTCCTGATACTAGCCCTGCATCAGCCAGATGTCATGGTATTTTAGGAGGAGTCCATCACCATGGACTCCAGAATGCCCCACCACTGTGCATGGAAGTGTGTGCCCTCTGCAACTCCTGCCATATTCTCTGCCAAGATCAAACTCCAACAGGTTATGGTTGTCTTCCCACCTGTTGTACTTAAATAAGGCTGTTTTCCTGCCCATTACTACCATTGAGCCATTATTAAAAATGTGGTGCTT
Organism: Protopterus annectens; assembly: GCF_019279795.1. Classification (NCBI taxonomy): domain Eukaryota; kingdom Metazoa; phylum Chordata; order Ceratodontiformes; family Protopteridae; genus Protopterus; species Protopterus annectens. The sequence continues at coordinate 1,653,519,022 of NC_056737.1, read as the reverse complement.
TGCTTAGCACTGTGCAAAAATGCTGAGCTCAGCTGAGCAGTGCTTAAACTGGCAATGCTTAGCGGTGTGTAGACCAGCTTAGCTGAGCTGACCAATGCTTAAATAGGCATTGCTTAGCAGTGCTTCACACCACTTAGCAATCTACAAACCAGCTAAGCACAGCTAAAACAGTCCTTGTTTGAGCAGTGCTTGGCAAGGCTTAGCTGTGCTTAGCTGAACTTAGCTAAGCACAGAAAAGCAGGATTTAATAATACGTTTTATAACTGTGTAATTGCAAACTACAATATTTAATAACATGCCTGTGCATACATACATTATTACATGAACGGTTTACACATACTTCTCATATTTGTTCATTTGCAACATAAATGCTTCATACCCTTCATACAAACTTCATTCAAGGTTTAATAGTACTTCTCATAAATGTGTATTTGCAAACTAAATCTAATAACCTGTAGGTGTATTCAAAAAAATGTAATCAGGATTTAAAAGATGTCTCATACTCTGTATTTACAAAATATTTTGGGTGTGCATTTGAAGCCTGCACCTACTGCACATAAGGCTGTCACTCTATCCATTTGGGTACATGGCCATGTGAAATGCTGTTAAATTTTCACATGTATCTCTCCACTACGTTTAAGCACAGCTAAGCACTGAGGTGCACCACACAAACATGCTTAGCTATGCTTAAACTTGACCTTTCCTAAATAATTAAATGTATCAGTTTTTTTTTTTTTTTTTAGATGTCTGGCATGCATCCATTGCTAAGCAGCCAGGCCATGCAAACAAAAAAAAAAATTAAAACAAATTAACTTTTTTATTACATATACATACATTGCTATCCTGCACTTTGACAGTGCAGGGGGGGTGTTACTCATCTCTGGACACTGTAACACACTCCCTACATTGATTCACTAACCGTGTTGCATGGCTGTCCCTCAGTAATGCACCTTCATTAATATGCGAGGCACACTGCCGAGACGGATCTGCATACATGGCCATGGTACTTTTAGTGTAGGCCTTCCATTATTCCTACAGGGATTTTATTAAATCCTAAAGGTTTGTTATTTCTTCCCCTGTAGTTCTCTATCCATTTTCAACTGCATTTCTTTTTGACTTAGTTAAAGACCATTCAGTTTCTTCAAGTTTATCCAAAGGTTTATTTTTCTGTGCAAAATCAAAAGCTTCCTCAAGTGTGTTTAAAGTTTTCTGTCCATCAGGAAGATGACGTTTTATTCTTGCTGGAAATAATATTTGTGATGTAATGCCAGTTTTTGTTCAGTTTTTAATCAGATAACTACATTGTTTTTTGTTCAGGACTATTGATGATGTATAATCATTACCAAATCTGATATTTTTTACATTTATTTTTATTGGTGAATTTGACCATGTGTTCTAAGCATCAAGTCTTTGTCCTGAGTAGAAAGAAACTTCACTATTATAGATTTCATTGATAAAGTATTTGAGATGTAGTGGTGTTTGAGAGAGATCTATGTGCTCTCTGAATTCCAAGGGAAAGACCCTCAGGCATGTTTAAAGTCTTTGACAACCAAGTGTTCAGAAACTGTAACATATTGATACCTTCTTCTTTTTCTGGCACTCCATATATTCTTATATTGTTTCTCCTTTACCTGCTTTCTAAATCTTCCACTTTTTCTCATAAAGAGGTGTTTTGTTTCAGGAGATGTTCAATTTTATTTTCATTTTCTGTTGTCCTTCCATCTATATCATTTACTGATTCATCTATTGATGCAATCTGATCTGAATACTCTTTAATGAGTTCATTCAACAGATCTGTTTGTTTTTTATTATCTTATTTGACGTTGCCCATTTTAACTTCCAGCTTATCAATTTTGATAGTAAGATCATTAATACTTGCAATAGGTGTTTGTAGTTCTTCTTCATTCCATTTTCATGTGCAGAAGTTTTTGAATGACTCGTGACTGGATTTAAATGAAGAACTTCTGACAGGATAAAAACTTCAGAAAATCCCGGCAGCTTGTTGTTTTTCACTTAATTTCAAACCTGAAGTGTTATAAAGGCATTCAGGAGACTTAAAATATAGCTTTTAGTTTTAAAACTGATATTTCCTGTCAGAAAAACTAAATAGAGGCAGAGCTTAATTTTGTTGCTGGTACTGGCTTGCCATCTTGACCACTCCCCCTTATTAATCATTCGTAAGGTCTCTGCATTAACCGCCATGTGGCACTGCTTAACACGTTTGCTCACTCCCCGGTCAGACTTAATTGAATGCATCCAGTTTCAATTATTGGCTGTCTGGCTCCTGTCTGCAGGTGTTCTGTCTGCTTCCTGGGTAGACCAGTTGTCCAGTTTGCTCACTGCCATGCTTCATGCAAATAAGATAAGCACAGCCAAACCTGACAATCATTTTCCCCATTTCCCGTGTTTGTCCTAAGTTGCTCATCACACAAACACTGCCCCCAAAAAAGGAAAAAGGAAAAAAAGGGAAAAGTAGTTTGAAATGATGAAAATCAGTCTATGACATACACACCTAGAAATGTTGGTTCACATAAGATATTTCTACATAGATCTGAATTTGAACTCTCACTCTAATGATCCTTCAGAACACAGGAAAGGTACCTTCTCCCTTACTGCCACACAAAGAACTTTGCAGCAAAGAAGTGAAATCATTCTGCATACAATCAACTGCAACATCATCTGCAGTAATATGAAACCATATGACTGTTATTTGTACATTTATTATTTCTGGATATAGTACATTTAGTGATTACATAACCTGTTATGATTATTACTTTTACACTTTTATCTGTATGCATCAGTTAGAACTGTATGGATGCCATGGGCATGTTTCTCAAGGCATTTCACAGGTATACATGATTGCCAAAACCTTAAAATGGAATTCTGTGATATATCTGTAGACATGTATCAGGGGCAGTTCATTTGATAGCAGTTTTAACATTTCAAAGATGGTTTGTTAGAAAAATGTGTCATTTGCCTGTTCTTTTTCTTTTTTTTTTTTTTTTGGGGGGGGGGGTTGGCAAAACTGCATTTCTGTTATGGCACAAACAAGAATATGTTGCTATTGTTATATGTTGCTATTGTTACTCTCCTTTTTTTGCATCCAGACTGTTGTTTGAATTTCATATCTCTGGGCTGTCTTATGTTCCTTCAATGGGTAATACTAAGATGATACCTTTTCTGTTTCATCTGGGAACAGTTATTTTGTAGTTATGTGATACTTACATGTATTACCCTACTTTTGTTTTTTAGGACACCTAGGACTATGCCACCTAGGCATCTCAATCCTTGAAAACCAACCTTCACTGATTCTGAAAATCAGATTATTGTCGATGCTTTTTGGTAATGTAGTGCCTTTCTGCTTGAAAGGGTTTGAGGAGATATGTCATGCAGAATGCAGATTTGGCAGCAGATTGTCGATGATGTTAATGCTGTGGGTGGCCATGGCAGGACATATGGGCAGGTGTGCCGTAGGGCCATTGACATGATCTCATCTGCACAGAGGAGAGCAGCTGCAGTTGGTCATGATCTGATGGGTACCAGGGGGCCTGCTATGGAACCACTACTAACACCAAATGAAAAGTTCCTGTCCACTGTCAGGGATTCAGACAGCTCCCAGGAAAGTACAGAATAGCAGGTTCTTGACATCAGTGTGACTGTTTCAGGGACAGCAAGCATGTCCCAGGAAGAGCTTCTGGGTAGGGTTTTCAATCTCAATTCTTGAATACTGTTGTATAGTAAAACAATTTAAATCAATGAATTACTTCTGTTTTACAAGTATTTTTATTTTGGGGGGTTGAAGTTTACAGTAAACAACACATTCTGATTGATTAGCTTAGGCTGGAGTTGTCATCCAAGTTCTTGTTGAAAGTATAGTTAATCAACATATAAAAGGATAAAAGTATTACCCCCTGTGTTACTTGTATTACTGTTAATTGTGATGATGATGTTGTTACTTTTTGCTTAACTTCTTCCATGACCATCTGGCATGCAGAGGATCCCCTTATTTGCAGATGGTAAGTCAAACATTTTATGTCAGTACTGAGAAGCAATTCACATAAATATTTTAGTGTATGATGTTGATTTCAGGACTGTTTTGTGTATTCCTGTACTGTCTTAAAATGGCAGTACTGTTATTTTATTAGCATATATTGGAGTATTATAATTTAGGTATTAATTGTTTCTATGTTTTTTGCGTATTATCACAGGTGATCCTGACAGTAGAAGTGTGGGACTTCTATCACTTGATGTCAGTGCATCAGCAAACTCTGATGATGATATTGGCCACAGTCAGGAAGGTGCAGAGATCCAATCTAACACTGAGGTTGACATACAGCCATCCTTTGAAATTCCATTGGACACAACCAATAGACCTATGCCTACCCATTCCAGTGAGTCCTCAGATATTGGAGAGGTGGAGGAAAAGACAATTGATCAGGGTAGTGTGGTTACTGTGGCTGCAGTGCCTGGTGACTCTGGCTGTAGCCAAAGTGTGGGCCAGGTGCCACGCAAGTGGATAGTTAAGGGTGCTTGGAGGAGGCCAGCTGTCCATTCTCCACCTGAATCAAGTGTCTCTTCCTGTGCCACTCAATGTATGCATAGGACCATCACAGAGGCACAAGCACATTCCCATAGTTGCTCCAGAGAAATGCTTAGGGTTGTAGATGTGGCACAGGTTGACATGAGTGACTGCTTCCACCATATTACTGATTCAATGGATTGGATGAATGACATGGAATGAAGGGTGTCTGTGATGGAATGAGCAGTGACTATGATGCAATGCCTGCTGGGAGGGGGACTGCATCCCTGTGGGCAAAGGTCAGCCTCATCATCTGCTGTTAGCTAACGTGGCTCTGCTCGATCATGCTTCCATAGTGTCAGTACTTCCACTGCTCCATCAGTGGGTGAGCTATTCACACCCAGACATAGCAGGACATGGGGTCATGGCCCAGGGCATACTTGTGAGGCTAGCTCATCCAGCAGACATCAGGCATGTTGAGTTAGCAGCAGTGCATCTGACAGTGGGTGTGGATCTGCCAGTGGAACTCCTGCACAGACAGTTCTCATGGTTGGGGACAGCAACAATGAACTGCCACATCTACCATGTACAGCTCACACCTGCCAGACATACCAAGATGTAGAGCTAACACAGAGCTTGGCTGTGTTCATGCACACACTCACACACAGATTTCAGCTGGAGGATCCCATATAGATACACACACACACACACACACACACACACACACACACACACACACACACACACACACACACACACACACACACACACACACAAAAACAGTTTCATGGCTCAGCCATTCAGCTTAAAACTCATGTTGGCTCATTGACCAGATTTTGGTTTATCCAAATGTCTGCCTGCTTCTCTTTCTAACTCACACATATACTCACTGATCTTTTCTGCCAGTCTAGGCTTCCTGCCCCCCCCCCACACACACACACAACAACCTGTGCAAGTGATGATAACTGTGCCATATCCCAGTTTTATATCTTTTGGTTCTGGAATACATAAGCTTTGTGTCTGATGCTCAGAGTGCTTAGCTGACTTAGTGCTTAGTATATCTGCATTTGTGATGTTGAACTTGTAATTGTACCTTTGAAGTATACTGGTCTTAGAAAGTTAGACAGTTGATAGCATCAAAATTTTCCAACTTTATTTTGAACGATCTTGTGAGTGTTGTGAAGTCTGAAACTGTAATGTGTATCATTACTTTCTAACTTCTCTCTTTAACGATTTTCCAGTACAAAAGTATGATGTTAAACTGAGGGCATGCAGTGACCATAACTACTTTTGAGATGCGTGTGTGTGTGTGTGTGTGTGTGTGTGTGTGTGTGTATATATATATATATATATGTATATATATATATATATATATATATATATATATATATATATATATATATATGTGTGTGTGTGTGTGTATGTGTGTGTGTGTGCATATATGTATATATGGCACAATCCACACAGTCACAAATGATGTGCATGCCTTTAATGTTGTCAAACACCTATGTATGGAGTGTCTATATAAGCAGAACAGGTAAGGCACATGCATCTGATGTAACAACTTGAATGGTGTTCCGCACCATCAGACAGCCACGTATATTCCACAGAAAGAATAGCTAGGTATGTCCAACAAACTGTGTGACAGAGCACTGTGACAAAGGTGGCACACTTCATTTACACATCACATCGTTAGAAGATGTTTAGTGAGGTACCTGAAGAAAGGTGCATTGTACATAGTTATTGGTGTGATGAAGACTGGAAACCATGAAGGTATTATGGCCTCTAATGTGCATGTTCTTCTGTTACATTCAAAGGAGTAGTCAGCACTGTGACCACATGCTGCTGTATGTACCACTTACCATCTACTCTAAGACATTGGTCACATACCTATTGCTATGATTATAGGGTGTGATGTCCACATTATATATGGGTGTTGTATTTCCTGATTCAACAAATCCCTCCATATTTCTTGTCAATGCCAGTGTTGTCATGGCTGTGGCAGCAGTTTTTGGAATGTGTTCATACTCTCTGTATTATACTAATATCACAGTTGGAGTCAATGATTGCCCACAATGTGTAGTCCTGCAGCTGTTTAGACACAGCATGTGCATGTCATATGTGATGTCCATCACTAACTAATGAGCAGAAAAGGGCCTATCACACACTGTTGAAGTACCAACCTGATCACTGAACCAGAGATAGAGGTCATGTTACACATTTCAACATAGTGAGATGCCACCTATGTCATACACTGGTCTACCCATTCGGTGATATTGCTGTTTATGGTCACATATAACAGTGTTGACTGAATACTACAATGTGGATTTGTGTCAAATACCTTGACCTGGTCAAGTTTCACAAGATAATACTGTTGTCATCATGCATGCCCTTGATGACCTCTTTGAGGACATCTATCAGATGTAATGGACTTGAGGTGCCATTAACAGCTTACACAGGTGCAATACACACAACTGGAATATTACTAGTGTGCATGTAGAAGAGGTTCATGATGATGTGTTTGGTCTATCTCACAGTCAAGAAGTGTCCAGATTTCTCTATACATGCATGCATCAGGTGCTGTCCCCCCAACTCAGTTGTATGCATGTTGATGTACTCCCTTGTATGGCAACATAGGTCATGTGGAGGGTGTGTTTAGCTGTATTCAACCATATCAGGAAGGTGCATATACTAAGTCATGCCATAGGTGATCTATGATGTGGTCAAAACCCATTGATTCCATGTGATAAGCCTGGATGAAGGAAAGGCAGTGCATACTGCCTATCATAATCTGGCCTAGGGTTTTAACACAATTCCCCATGCAGGTATCAGTGAAAAAACCTCCAAGCTGGGGATTAATCCTTATGGCAGTTGTTTGGTAACCAATTAGCTCACTGACAGAACACATCATGTGAAAGCTGGTGAATAATCCTGTACTTAGAGAGATGCCACCATTGACAAACCCCAGAGATATGTGCTTGGCCTGTCACTGTTTGAACTCTATTTCTGTACATTGCAGGCCAAAGTATATGGCCTTTGGCTTACCAGATTTGCTAATTCTTGCATATTGTGTGCAATCGAGTCCACCAATGGTGATAACATAGTACAGGAGGAGCTAACACACACAACTGAAAGGTGACAAAGGCACACAATCTACAAATAAATGCAGAAATGTGAGTTTGTAAAGTTGTCTATCTGAAAAGTAGAAATCCATGTTAATCACAGCATTGACAATAGTCCTGCTATGCAGAAACCCAGTGATGCAAGCACTGGGAATACATGTAGATAGCAATCTGAACTTTGACCACCAAATGTCCACAGTGGTATTGAAAGCCTATGTTGTGCACATTCTAATTCATGTCATCATATTGAGATCTTAGGATTGTAAGACAGAACTGTAGTCAAACCACATAATAACACTAACAGAGTATAATGGTCTGTTTGTCATGTATCTCACCAGAACCCTGTAGCAGCTGAAATGACCACAGGGCTTTCTCAGAAAGATAATACAGGACCTACAAACCATGCCTTGATGTCTGCCATGTCACTGTAATCTTTATCAGATAGGGTGAGGTGACATCTCTGACCTTGCCCTGGTGGGAGTACTGCATATCCAAAATCTGATATAACTGATGACATAAGCAGTGTCTGTTGATGAGAATAACTGTGCCCTACATGCTAGTGTAAAATGTTCCCTGTAATGTCAAGCAACAGCACACGCACGCACATGCACAGACACTCACACACACACACACACACACACACACACACACACACACACACACACACACACACACACACACACACATGACTGCAGTGAGAATCGAACCTCTACCTATGTAAACAGGTGGCATAACACAGTACTTTATGCCTGCACCACAGCTCAAGTATGACTTAGAGTTAGTTCTCTCAACCTGAAAACATTAAAAATCTGGACAAAGCCTCAAGAAAAGTAGGTACAGCTGGCCAAAATTGTGTAAACTTATTAGCATAAAATGTGCATATATAATTATGTAACCCCACCCACTCTAATGGAATTCTGGGATACCAGTATTAAATGCAAATTGAAGAACAGACAAAATATTAAACACAAAATATAACCAGAACAATAGTTTTTTGTTTATATAAACATCTGAATGAGTATCAAACTTTGAACTTATATAAAACTAAAATACAGTTTTGTTTTATAAAAATAAAAGGAACTGCATTGAATCATGAGAGGTTTCAACAGGTGACAAGCAACAGCAGATGCCATGTAGAAAATCAGAAAAAAGGGAGAGGGTTTGATCATGGAACTTTATATTTCATTGTTTCATCTACAAATAAAGTGCCTGTTGCCCTTGAAGAATAAATTACCTATGTTACATTAAAAAATGATAAGCTAGTAATATTGCAATAGGGAATGGATGGCAAACTGATAACAGGTTCATAGTTATTATGTATCTCCTCCAAAGGAGGACATTCTCTGGACTGCAGCATCCACCCCCTTTAAAAGTGCAACACAGTAAAGTATCAGTAATCCATCTACATATTGTGGGAGTAGAACCCACAGCCTTCTGCATCAAAAGCAAGTATACAACCTGTTGTGCTACTAACAATGCAGACTTGGCATGAGCAACACTAAACATCTCTTCTGCTGAAGCTCTCAGCTCCTTATAAAATCCAATTGACACTCAACTCTATCTCAACTTTGCAGCACGAGAAATTTGCAAAAAGCCAAAATTTATTGGGGGGGGGGGGCATAGGCCCAAAAACTAGGGACACATTTTAAATATTGCTTGCATAATCTTGGAAAGTTACTAGAATAAAATGTTTTGTGTTACCATGAATTTCCTGAAAGATAGGGAGACTGAAACTTAAATGGTTATCATTAGTTAATTCAGTTTTCACTGATTTGCCAGAAAACCACAAATTTTAAGGGGAACAGATCAAACATATTCTGGACATTCTGAGGAGTTGGGCCCATAGCTCTCAAGTTGTATGGGTAGAGCATTCAGACTCTTGCTTCTTGTACCTAAGGTACAGGGTTTGAGCCTCAGTAACAATGACCACCAGGTATACTTAATTTGGGCATTTCACACACACACACACACACACACACACACACACACACACACACACACACACACACACACACATGGCACAAGTCTGATTTATGCAAGACTGCAATGCCTAATAGCACTACGGTGTGTAGGCATATATGGTGCCAGCCAGTACTCAAGATTGCACTTGAACAGGGTTGTTGAGGAACACTGCTTCACATGCAGTGGGAGCCTATTACAGAGGATAGTGAATTGTTGTGGGATATATCTGTCCAGCTGGGATTCTCCCAGGCACAACCCTGTGTTTTCTCCAATTGCTGCAGATATCTGGTAAGGTACAGACAGATGTGAGCATTTTTCTCCATTATCGGTGTGATAAGGGTAGAGTACAGCAGAGGTATGACTACCCTGGTTTGTCCATATGTATGATGTGCACAATGCAGATTGTGTGTGTTACTACTATTGCCACATAGTGATGAAAGTATAAATTGCTATCTACATGTGTTCCCAAGTCTCACAACACTGTTTGAGCCTAGGGGGGTTCTATGTATATCATAATTTGCAGGTATATGTCATTGACAAAGGGGATAATGAGTCAGTGTATGCTTTAAGGTTCAGTCTGAGACTTTGGCACCAATCATTAGTCTGTGTCAGCCCCTTTTCTAATATGTCACCATCAGTGGGAGACTTCATATGAGTTTATCCAGTTAACAGTCATTTGCAAACTTGGTAAACCAGAGGCCATTTACTGTTGCCTGTGCTTCAGGGAAGTGTTTTCTAAACAGTTGAGCGCCCAGTACAGATCCTTGTGGTATTCCACTGGTGAGTGGGCTAGTGATGGAGGTGCAGTCCCCACCTTCGAGTGTGTGTGTGTGTGTTCTGTCATTGAGCCAGTTGACTAGCCATCTAGTACTGTAATTCCTAGATGGGAGAGTTTCACTATGACATGAATGGGGGAGAGTGTCAGAGGCCTTGGGTTACTCAACATAGGCATAATGTCCTGTTATCCCTCATCCAGGTCTTTGGGGTCAGTATCCAAGAAGTCCATAACAGTCAATAAGCAAGATCTACCATTGATAAAAGGAAAATGGGTAGGGTCAACTGTGTTGAAAGTTACCTATGCCACTGTGGATATGGTCTATGATTATTCCTGCACTAGCCTTGCAGATAAGCTTTTTAGGCATATGGGTCAATAGTTGTAATTTTGCATGTTACCAGAGTGATGTGCATTGCATAGCACACAACATTTGATATTACATTTTGTAATATGGTTGATATATGTGTGGAAAACGTACTAAGACCCCAAGGTTGCAGTGCTTTGGAGGGGTCAGGGCAAAAAAAAGAGATAAGATTAGTACCTTCATATGTGATATACAATGCATTGATACAATTAATTAACTCTATTATCTTAACTTTTACTTTTAAGATGACCAACTCCTAACATATAAGTCTTAGTTTTAAGACTACCAGCTCCTAACAAATGTACACTATTCTACAGATTGCAGTAAATGCTCCTTGTCGTGTGCATATATTACACATATGTGTGTTCCAATTATACTGATTATACTTTACAGCAGGGCATGTAACATGCAAAATTACAGCTATTGACCCATATGCCTAAAAAGCTTATCTGCAAGGCTAGTGCAGGAATCATCATAGACCATTGCCAGGACCCACCTCCTCTCCACACTCCTTTATGCATCCCCAGTATTCTCCTTCCTTAACAAGAGAGAACTCAACAAACTATCTACAACCTATAACCATATAGCCAGATTCATAACAGGAATGCCCTATCGCACCCATCACTGCCAAAATCTAAGGACACTGGAATGGCTAGAACTGCCCAACATTCTCAAACTCAACCAACTCACTGAGGTTTTTAAAACAATCAACCATCCAGAAAAAAACCCCTCTCTGAACAAAATATTCACCCCCTACTCCAACCTTATATCCCTTCGGTCTTCCAAAAACCTACTAGTTCAGACCATTAAACCTAACAACTCGGGAGGCGAAGCACTCTATGCTAATTCCATTGGCAAATCCTGGAATGCCCTCCCAAACAACCTAAGGCATATGACCTCTCCTCACCTATTCAAAAAACACCTCAAAGATCTCCTAAAGTCCCAATGGCTATGCCCTTGCTCTAATCCAGACTAATAGCAAACGCCCCAGGCCCACCAAAGCCACTACCCAGCCCAAAACCTAATGGGTTCATTATGTAGCCAGGTTAGATCATCATTTTAAGCCTGTACCTCTTTTAACTAACATGTTTAACCTGTTCGATTGCTTTATTCTTGTATGTAATAATAATCAATTAATCTTCTTATGTTTCTGTTAAACTACCTCTGACTATATTTTTGAATGTATTAATAATTATGTACTCTTCTGATGTTTCTGTTTAAATTCCTCTGTCTCTTTTGGAGCTTTTCTCCCCGGGCCTCTACTGAAAATGGACATGTATCCAGCTAGACTAGCCCAGTCAACAAATGTAAAATAAAAAAAAATAAAAAATAAATAAATAAATGTGTGCCACTCATATAGAGCTTTGATTTTAAATCATTAAATTACACATAATTGAAGAATTAGCAGCATTGTATACTTGGGAAGTGTGGTCTTTGAACCCACAACATCTGACTAAAGTCTAATATTGTATTGTTTATTTTTGCTATAGACTAATGCATGCATACTTGCTTTTACAGTTGAGATATGCATGATCAATTTGATAGTGTAATATTGCACTCTTGGTTTGTGCTACAGATTAATGCATGCATACTTGCTTTTTTAGTTGAGATATGCATTCTCAATTTGATACAAATCTAAAAAAGCTATCTTTAACTTTTAATGCTAGAATAACACTACTATTCTGCTGCATACATGCGCATGCTTCCCTCATCCTCACCAGTCTAGCTCCATGGGTTCATACATTGACCTCCCAGTCCATGGCAACTGTGAAAAAAAACAGAACAGAATATCATTATGAATACCTGTTTTGCCTACATTCAGCTTTTAAGTCTTACAAGTACTCTCTGTAGCTGATACGTACACAAGTGTGGGATGTCTGCAGTCCTAAATTCTTTGATCCAATGGTTGTGGTTATCCCTCCTCCTCCTCCAGAGGTCATTCTAGTGATGACTACACTGTTTCTCAGTGCAGGGGATATTGATGGCACTTGTTACAGCCTAGGCTAAGCTATTGCAAGCTTCTGACTTATACTGAGAGCCAGAATAGACCCCTTGCAACAGCCTGGCACTGCGGTTCTTCACTAGGAGTCCAATAAAAATTTTGGAATCCTGGGCAGCCCATTTCTGTGCCTTAAATTTGACACCTTCCCTACAATGCCTGTCATGTCTGCCACGGATCTATAATAATGGAAATGATGCTTTCCCACCATCTCTAGTCATCTCATTTAATGGGATCGTGTGCACACTGTTTGATAATGTTGCGCTCCACTTACTGTCATGCAAACATGGTACTCGGCAGTGTCCATTGCAGATCACTGGTTTGTGTGATGGTAAGTGGAGCACAACTCTAACATGCAGAGCAAATATAAGGTTATTGGATATACTGTACAGGAAGTTTTGTGTGTCTGTGTGTGTGTATGTGTGTGTGTGTGTGTGTGTGTGTGTGTGTGTGTGTGTGTGTGTGTGTGTGTGTGTGTGTGTGTGTGTGTGTGTGTGTGTGTGTTAGACAAATGGGAAGGCCATGGCAGTCCAGATAGCAGAAATACACATACATGAATCTAGTATACAATATACCCACAGTCATACATTTGTGAATAAACATAGATAAATGAATACATAACTGACAACACAAGTGCCTCAGCCCTCGAACATATAAGTAATATTAAAGTGTTATAAGTGAGAGTGACTATAATGGGAATTGGAACAGCAGTAAGTGTGTAAGAATCTGCTGTATTCCAGCACAGGACCATATGTATGGTAGTCCTACACTTACATGTCATCACAAGAAGATTGAGAAAACACTTGTCTAGGTTGCAGATCATTGCTATAAACTGCAATGTCACAAAAGTAAAACAAATGTTGCATTCCCTGTACTACAACCCAGGACAATCTGTACACTAGCCATACACTTACACCAGCTGTCACTGGAATAGTTATATGACATTCCTTATTTTGCGAAACATTCTTAAGGTCTCACTGTTAACTGCCATGCGATGTTGCTTAGTGGGTTTGTGTGATGCCTAATAGTATTAATTGAATGCATCCATTTTCTTTCTAGGGCTTGTATGGCCAATTTGTTCAATTTGCATTAGCTGGCACATTATACAAACAGTACCCCCCCCCCAAAAAAAAAAATAAATAAAAAAGGGAGAGGTACTTGAAATGAGGAAAAGCAATCTATGACATACAAACTAGAAAATGTTAGTACACATGAGATATTTTTACTTTGGACTGGATATGAACTCTTACTCTAATGCACCTTCAAAAGACAGGATGGGTGCCTTATCCCTTTTTTTCTTTGCAGCAAAGAATGTAACCCAATCTGCACAAAGCCAATTATAGTAGCATCTACAGTGATATCAGACCATACAAGTATTATTTGTATATTTATTACTTTTCTATGTAGTACACCTAGTGATAACACAACCTGTCATGATTATTGCTTGCAAATATACAGCCCTGTCTTACATTTCTGTGTTTGTTGGCCATTCATCATTTATCTCAGCAGGACTCTGAGACATGCAGTGTAAGCCATTCTATTTTATTGGTCTTAAAATGTGTGAGGATATTAAGTGCAATAATATCATATGCAGTTGCCAACAAATGAAGGTCAGGTTGAATGTTAAGGAACACAACCTGTGTGGTGCTTACTTACATTTCCAACCTTACATCTAATACTTTGTAGAGCTAACCAGACAAACCCAGTGGAAGTAAGGCAGCCTGCAGTGCTGCTGTGTTTTCCTTCTCCCAACCACTAATCAGTCACACTTGGAATCCATTAAAAACAAACATTGAGGGGGTGCCTACACTATGTTTACATCTCCTACACAGATCCAACCTTTTAGGATTCAGCAATTCTAATGAGTTCATAGCTCATTTGTGTCACCACCATGCTAACAGTCTTGCTGGAATGTATTAAAGAAATATCTTAAGCAAAGGCTTTTACACTTCTATCTCTATGCATTAGTTACAAGTGTACTGATGGCATAGCCATATTTTCCAAGCCATTTCAGAGGTATACATGACTGCCAATACATGAAAATGAAACACTGTGTCACAAAAATGTATAAATGCTTCAAGGACATTTCCTTTGATATAACCTTTATCATTTCAAAGAGGGTTTGTTAGGAAATTGTGTCATTTTCCTGTTCTTTTGGTGGAATGGGGGAAAGCATAGGTGAGTTACTGTTATGGTATAAACAAGGATATGTTGCTCTATTAGTGTGATACAAGGATATACCATTCATTACTATTATTACAGAATACATTCTAGGTTCAAGACTTACTTGTAAATGCAGCAGTTGACATGGTTCTGTCTTTGTAGACTACTTTCCATGGCTGTATTCCAAATATTTTGGAATAAGCAGAACAAACCAGCATGGAGTCTACACAGATGCGTTATAGATTATTGAATAGCTAAACCATGTTGGATTGGTTAATTAGGATGTATTTCAGCTGCTTCTGCTATAATTAGCATGTTGTGGTCTTTATCTTTTTTGCACAGGGTTGCATGCCACTACACAGCCCTTACTGGATCTAAAACTTTCCACTGCCTTATGCGCATTGCATTGCAACATGCACATGGTAAAAAAAATGAGTAGGCTTGTGTGTATCCCACAGTTAATTCTCCAATGACATGGATCTCCAGTGTTTTGATAGTTGCACCTGCCTACACATCCATTTCATGCAGGCCGCCCAACATCTTGTCTCCCAAATTGCCTGCTGATGACATCTACTATAAGTTGACCTGCACCCTTCTAAAAGTCAGACTTGTGCAGTGGCTTTTGTGTAACATACTGAGTTCAGTAGTCTGTGTAATTAGATAGGTAGGGGTGCTATTCTCCCTGCAGTCAGCTGTGTATATGTGTATGCATGTGTCTAGCCATAAGGGCAGGTGTGTATCCTGTATTCCTGATACTTGCTACAGATCCATTTTGGGACAGCCTCCCAACTTATTCAGTCCAACATGCACTGCTAATGTAATCCACTATAACTTGACCTGCAGTGAGGTAAAAGGCAGTCTTATGCTGTGGCACTTGCATAAAGTACTGTGCTCTGTAATCTGTGTACTTAGATAGGTAGTGGCTCTATTCTCACTGCAGTCAACTGTGTGTGTGAGCTGTTGCTTGACATTACAGAAAGCATTTTATACCAGTATATCAGATGCTGTTATAGTCTCCTTAACAGACACTGCTGATGTCATTAGCTATATCAGATTTTTGTATATGCAGTACTCCCACCAGGGCAGGGTCAGAGACTGACTGGCCTGAAGTCCAGGCAGATGTCACATCATCCCATACAATAAAGATTACAGTTACATGGCTTTTAACCTATCCACATACATCATGGCATATTTGTAGGCTCTGTGTTATATTGCTGAGAAAGCCCTGTGGTCAGCTGGTACATGTGTCTGGTGAGGTACATGAAAAACAAAACATTATACTCTATTAGTGGTGTTATGAGGTGTGATGCCCCTGCACTGGCCCAGCAATCAAGGACCCTCAATCCTCACCACTAACACCAGTGCGGAACATGCATATTGGGAGGATGACAAGTACACACACAGTAAAGTACAGTTTCCCTTAAGAGCACACAGAGATTGCAGTCAGTCTAGGGCTGGTTTCTCCCTATCTCTCCAGATCCACAATAAGACTCCTCACTGATACAGCTATAGGGTTAAGATTTCAGCTGAACGGTCAAGCCAAAACCTCCAGCACCCTCTCTGTCCAACCAATGTTCCTTGTCCCTGCCCAAATAGCTGACACACATACACACACTTTGAGATTTGATTTATATACAAACATGCAGACACTCCTGGATAAGGCTGGCACAGGTTCACTATCTATGTCTCCTTCTGCCCAGACTATATGGTAGTACCACCTGCCAACAACTACCTTTATCAGCTACTCTAAGGCCCTTACGAAGGATGACTAATTATACTGTGTAAGGTTACTATTATCCAAATGGTGTGTCCAATACTTTAAGGCCACTTAAGAGTGACCTGTACAGTGTTACCAAGTACATGCAAGTACTCTAAGAGCTTAAATATCTCTAAACAAAACCAGACAGAATTAACAGGTTTAAATATATTTAAATATATTTAATAATAAATAATAAAAGAACAAGACAATACTCAATAACTCAATATAGTGACAACAGAGTTCAGAATCACAATAAATACTTTTAAACAACATTGCAGGACAGTCTCACATAAATACAGAAAACATCTAGACTGATCTTACAATTTTCCTATATATTTCTAAGAGAAATACTATGATCTAAGTCTTACGTATGGAGCCAGGGAAATGCATATGAGAAGTGCTGAATATGTATCTGTTCAGATCCAGAGATAAATACAAAATGCACAAACGTTCTCTCTGAGATAGTTCTTAAATTAGTATCAGACATTTCTGCTGGGTCATCTCTGATTACATCCTTCTTGTCAACTCTGCCTTAGTTCCTAGACTGACAGGAACCAACAGAATTTAACATATCTCTGTCAGAAATATGTAGCTCTCAGATATACAGCTGCTAGGATGTCACAAAGCAATACAAAAATACTTTACATGTGAAACCTAGTTATTTGCTTTGTCTCAAGACAATAGAACCCCCTAGCACTAGACATCTTGTCTCTTAGCTGAGATAAACTAACTTTAGCACATCGTAAAACTCTTTACTTATTTGCTTAGAGCTTCCAAGTTAACTCTGTATATTCTAGCCTTTACCATCAACACATACATTTACATAGGCATGTAGTTTAGACACATTTCTGCTCTTTTCCAGCAGGGTGCACTATGGTTACATTCTTGAAGCTCAATACCAAACATATAGTTTTCTTATATTTGTAGGCAAGCCTATGGATCATATTAATAATTACAGTGACATACAATTATTTACAAAATTCTAGCTAGCTGGCCTGGCAGCCTTCACATGAGATTTGACTACAGTGCTGTAATACAATCCTAAGATCTTAATATGATGGTGTGACTTATGTGCACAGCATAGGCTTTCAATACTAGTGTGGACATCTGGTGGTAAAAGTTCAGATTGCTATCTGCCTGTGTTCCCAGTGCTTGCAACCCTGGATTTTTGCATAGCAAGACTGTTGTCAATGCTGTGATTAACAGGAAATTCCACTTTTCAGATGGACAACATTGCAAACTTACATTTCTGTATTTATTTGTAGATCATGTGCTTTTGTCATCATTCAGTTGTGTGTTAGCTCCTCCTGTACTATGTTATCACCTGTGGTGGACTCAGTGATTGCACACAGTATACAAGAATCAGCAAACTTGGTAAGCCAAAGGCCAACTACTTTAACCTGCAATGCAGAGAAATAGAGCTCAAACACTGAAGGGCCAAGCACAGATCCCTGGGGTTTACCATTGGTGACAGCTCTGTTGGTACAGGTTGATTAACCAACTTTCACATGATGTGTTCTGCAAGTAGACCAATTGGCTACCCATCAACTGTCATAAGGCTCACATGCAGGACACATCATGTGAAAGTTGGTAAATCAACCTGTACCAATAGAGCTGTCACCACGGGTAAACCCCAAGAATCTGTGCTTAGCCCTTCACTGTGTGAAATGCATGAGGGATTGTGTCAAAACCCTAGGCCAGATCAGAATAGGCACTATGCACTGTCTTACCTTCATCTAGGCCTATCACATGAAAGCAATGGGCTGTGACAACATCACAGATCACCTATGGCATGACTCAGCATATACACCTTCCTAATATGGTTGAATGCACAGTTCAGCACACCTTACACACAGTCTATGTTGCCATACAAGGGCGTACATCAACATGCATGCACATGAATTAGGGGGACAGCACCCGATGCACACATGTATAGAGAAATCTGGAGTTTCCTTGACTGTGAGGTAGACAACATGTCATCATGGACCTCTTTTACATGTACACTAGTAATAGTCCAAGTGTGTGCATCAAACCTGTGTGAGTTGCTAATGCTACATCAAGTTCATTACATCTGATAGATGTCCTCAAAGAGGCCATTGATGGTGTGCATGATGACAACAGTATCATCTTGTGGAACTTGACCAGGTCAAGGCTTTTGACACGAATCCACATTGAGGTATTAAGTCAACACTGGCAAGTGGCCATAAACAGCAATATCACCAAATCAGTAGACCAGTGTATGACATACATGGCATCTCACTATTTTGAAATGTGTGACATGACTTATATCTCAGGTCCAGTGATCAGGTTGGCACATCTGGTGTGTGTGGGAGGCCCTTTCCTGTCCATTATGTAAGTGATGGACATCACCGATTACATGTATATGCTGTGTCCAAACAGCTGCCTGAAGTACTACAGTATGTGGACAATAATTGTCTCCAAATGTGGCATTAGTATAATACAGATAGTATCAATACATACAAAAACTGCTGCCTCAGCCATGACAACACTTGCATTGGCAAGAAACATGGAGGGATTTGTTGAATCAGGAAACAAACATACTGCCTAAGTATAAAGTGGACATTGTACCCTATAATCAAACCAATAGGTATATGACCTGTGTCCTGGGGTTGATGGCAAGTGGCACATTCATGTGGTCACAGTTCTGACTACTCCCTTGAATGTAACACAAGTACTGGGTATGTGAAGGTCATGCACATCAGAGGTCATAATACCTTCCTAGTTTCCGGCCTTCATCGCATCAGTAACTAAGTACAATGCACACTTCTTCATGTACTTCCCTACACATCTTCCAGTGATGTGTGTGTGTGTGTGTGTGTGTGTGTGTGTGTGTGTGTGTGTGTGTGTGTGTGTGTGTGTGTGTGTGTGTGAGTCTACATACTATATATATATATATATATATATATATGTGTGTGTGTGTGTGTGTGTGTGTGTGTGTGTGTGTGTGTGTGTGTGTGTGTGTGTGTGTGTGTGTGTGTGTGTGTGTGTGTGTGTGTGTGTGTGTGTGTGTGTGTGCGTGTGTGCGTGTGTGTGTGGGCAGGCTCATCTGTTACCACTCCACATCATATATGTTATGCAGAGACATGGGATTAATGGTGGTATTATTCTGATATTGTCCATGATTGTGGTTGGTTCTTGTAGTGTTTTCCATGATCCTTTACCTGTGGTCACCTTGCTGGAGACCTCTGCTGTGAGTACACTTATATTCAGGCAAATCAGTTTGCACAGCTTCACAATGTGCACCCTACACTTATTCTATGTCAGATCCCTGATAGAGGTCCTCTGCATTATTCATGAAAGGATGCTTCTCTCACACAGATGTCCTCCCCATTGTTATGGCACCTTGTGCGACAGTCACAGGCAACACATTTTCACCGTATAGTATATACTGTACCATGTAGATATGTGCCTGATGTTGCTGCTACAACCATTTTTCATTGACGTGCCCTTCTCTGCTGTACATGAGGGAGTTTCACCTGTACTCTTTCCCTCTGTTCATTCCTACAAGTTCTGTGTGTCCCTATTCAATACACACACTTCCCCTGAGTGATCATTTTACATGGCAGTCCATGTCGCATTACAGATCATCAACACAGCTTCTGTACAGAATGCCAGGAATGGGATATCACAATATTCTGCACTGTAGTTACACTGTCCTGTACTGTATTTGGACCATATACTTCACATTCCTACCGCTCAACTGTCTACATATCCCCAGGATGTCCAGATGTTTTCCTTATCAAATTTGTGTCTTTTTCGTCATATCACTGGGATGATCTCTGGAGTGATGTGACTCAGTATTACATGCATCTGAATCCACCTCGCAACTGTCCTGATGTGTGCAGAATGTCCAGTTTCTGTCACATATTTGTGATCTTTTTCCTAACTGCATTTTTGATTTCTGGCAAATCATTGCTGTGTCATTGCAGAGTGAAGTCAGAAACTGATGACTGACATTTGAGTATCAAACTTCATGCTCATCAGAAAGTTGATGCTAATGTGCAACCTATTTATTCTACCAACCATCTAAGGCTGGAGGGGCAATATTAAAAATCTGTCCCTATTTTGGGCCTTTGTCACCCCATTGTCCATATATGTTGCTCAAAGAAGATGACAAGTATTTTGAGTTTCCTTCTATCACATATCTATGTGACATCAGTGGCAAATATGTCCTTATTTCTGGTTAAATCTCTGCACATTATGTTGGCCTTTGAGGAGATATGTTGCACTAATAGATTCAGATTCACAGCATACCTCTGAACTGTACAGATATTTGCAGGACGTCCAGATTTTGGCATCATCTTTCAGTCCATTTTTCTTAAAATTATGGTTTTCTGCAAATCATTGCCAAATTATTGAGGGATGAAGTCAGAAAGTAATGACAGACATTTGAGATTCAAACTTCATAGGTTTCAGAAAATTCCTGCTAATGCAAAACATGTTATTCTATCAATTTTCTAAGTTTGTAAGAGCAATATTTAAAATGCGTCCATATATTTGTCCCCTTGTCCCCCCCATTATTGATGGCTTTGTCCAGATGTCTTCCTCTTAGAGGTTGACAGGTATGATTTACAGCTATCTGCGAAGTCCTTGTGGTCATTGTAGCATTCTGCACACATTTGCAGACCATAGATGCTCTGCTTTCAACAGAATTGCATCTGCTTTTGCTTACAGTTTCCTGGCCAGCAACACTGTTGCCAGCCATGAAACCTAACTTAGGCATGCAGAGCATCATTAATATGCATGATGAGCTGCTTCACACCATTGTGCAAACATGTAAACTCCTGTAGGCTTTGCATAAAACCTAGACGGTTTTATTGAATCCCAGAGTCAGTCTTTTTATTGCAACTTTTACTGTAGATCTGCAAGCTTTTCTCTTTATCTGTAATGTAACTTCTTATTAGCCATTCTTTAACAAAACACATTGTTATGAACTTTAAATGATATTTTTCTGTTCTGTGCAATATCGCAATTATGACTCTTCACCTTCTGGAATCTGTTCCCTGGATAGTCTGAACTCTGCATCTCCCCATGAAGTCATTCATTCATTACCAAGATCCTCCATTTGTATCAAAGCAAATCGCTCATTATTTGCCATTCCCTTATCTATCAAGCTGTTATCTGCACATCATCCACAGCGCTTGCCATACTAAAAGCTTCAATTGCAAGTATACACACACACACACACACACACACACACACACACACACACACACACACACACACATAAATCAATATGTATATCTTTGTAAGAATATATATATATATATATATATATATATATATTTATATATATATATATATATATATATATATATATATATATATAGCTATATAGCTATATAGAGATATATAGATACACACATACATCACACATACACACACACACACACACACACACACACACACACACACACACACACACACACACACACACACACACACACACACACAAAGAGAGATCTAGATCTAGATCTAGGCATATCTGTAGATATACATATACATATACGGGTCTACTTCACATGGTTGACAGGCCATATGATCAACATCCATTTGGTCGACAGTTCATTTGGTCGACAAGCATGTTATGTGGAGGGCTTCATCCCCCACCCCCCACCCCCCCTAACTATATATATCAACTCCAGGGTCGCACAACATTGGGGAAGGGGGCAAATCTGCTTGTCGACCAAATGAGCTGTTGACCAAATGAGTGTCAATCATATGGCCTGTCGACCATCTCAGGTAGACCCACATATACATATATATATATATATATATATATATATATATATATATATATATATATATATAAAGATATATATAGAGATAGCAATATATAAAAATACAGATATAGGTATAGATGTTTGTTGTGTGTAGGGGTCTGGCGGTATAAGTGGGCTTTTTCTCCAATACAAAAAACACAATAGTAGATTTCACTCTTTTGGTATTTCAGGAATTTGTGTTCAATGTTTTATTTAGTCAGCATCCTATAATTTAAGGTTTCCTGAGGGAACCTCTGAAAGCATTGTCTGCTTCATTTCAGGGTGTAAATATGTTTAAAATGTTTAGATTTTCACAGGTTGAATAACTCATATTAGAATATTACCCACCTGCTGCAGTTTGAGCAAGGACTGCACACTTATTATTTTTTATATCTGAGTAAACAGCTTTTGACCCTATTTGATGCCATCTTTTAGACAAAATGTGTTAATAATGTGCACACACTGCTTTTTTTCACTGCCTTTATACCCCAATGCTTCAAAGATATCCTAGGGCAAATATATTTTACCCATATCTACTGTTCATTAAACATTGTGCTTATTAATTCTCAGCATTTCTTTTCACATTATGATTGCTTTATTGTTTCAGTGTTTCTGATGCATTTTTATGCTGGTATTCATTGTCATTGCAGTTAGGTGCAGAAGGTATTTGCATAGACTGCACCTGAGCTCAGCAGAAGAGCAATTCAGAGACATTAAATGTGCTTAGTCATAGCAATTTGAACCAATCTGAGATAGTCTTATGCAGATAAAGTAAAACTGAGATATGAATGAGGTTCAGTGCTAAGTTTACCCCCTCTCACCCCCTAAAGGGCCCATCTCTATACCAAAAGAATGCAATGTTCCTGTAATCATGGCTGCACAGGTAAAAAACACACTCTCCAAAGCCAAGCACACAGCATCCATGGGACCTGATAACATACCAGGCTGCACCCTACACGAACTACAGAATAACCTGGCACCCCACCTAAGTGCCATGTTCAGTCATAGCCTCACCTCAGGCTTTGTTCCCACTGAATGGCGCACAGCAATGGTTATCCCACTCCACAAAGGGGGAGCCACCACAGATCCCGGGAACTACCCCTGCATTAGCCTGACAAGACTGGTATGCAAGGCCATGGAACGTATCATCATGGAACTTATAAACAAAGACATTGGTAATCTCCAAACTCTGGACCCCACCCAGTTTGGGTTTGTAAAAGGCAGATCATGTCTCCTAAATCTGATAGACTACTTTGAAGCAGTCACCAAAGCCGTAGATGAGGGTAAGGTTATTCACACAGCCTATCTAGATCTCGCCAAGGCTTTTGACACCAACCCCCACTCTGGAATTATAGATAAACTCACTAAACTAGGTATAAATCCCTATGTCACTAGATGGGTTGCCAACTGGCTCACTGTCAGAACCCACACTGTGAAAGAAGCAGACTCCAAATCTGACTTCAGACCAGTGACAAGTGGAATACCACAGTGTTCAGTCCTAGGTCCTCTCTTGTTTGGTGCCTACTTTTCTGAAGTACAGGCTAACACAGAAGGTCTTTGGCTAATGAAGGTCACAGATGACTGCAAACTAGGAGCCATAATCGAAACTCCTAATGATGTGGACATCCTACAAAAAGGCCTCACTGAGACAGATGCCTGGTGTCAAAGCCACGGCCTCAAGCTCAATGCCAAAAAGTGCATTGTCATCCATTTTGGTAAAAATTCTGTACCCATGAACTACCACATAGGCGGTAGTGTACTTAACACTGAAAGTGTGCTAAGAGACCTTGGGACACAGGTGGACAGTAGTCTCTCCTTTGATAATCACATCACAACAGTAGTCAGGAGCTCTTTCTACATTGCACACCTCATCAAAAAATGTTTTTCATCCAAGAAAAAATAGGTCATTGTTCCCCTCTACTCATCACTCATTAGACCCATTATAGAGTACAATGCCCCTTTTGGTATGTACCTCACAAGACATCTACAATAACTGGAAAGGCCACAGAAATACCTCACAAAGAGGATTACCAGCCTCAAGCAGATGCCCTACGCAGACCGTCTCAAAAATTTCCAGCTTTACTCTGTCGTATATCTCCTACTCAGAAGTGATCTTTGCCTAACATACAAAGCTATGTCAAACCCAGAGCTGTTGGACATGCTCCACTTAAAGAAATCCCAATCCCTCCAAGCTACATACTCTAGGGACTTAAACCTTGTCACCACAATAAACAGAACATGCTGGAGGGATAGATTCCTGTCCCAGGAACTTCCCATACCCTGAAACAGACCACCTATCTATGTCAAGCAGAGCTCCTCATTAGCACTCTTCAGGAAAAATCTTGATGATTGGATGGGAAATAGGAAATTCACCCTGGGGATCACTTCTGTGGCTCTGCTCAACAAGGGCACAGGAAAATAATTTTCCTGGGTGGCGAAAGCAAGGGTACCTTTTTGGCTAGGCTTATATAGGCCCTAGGGCCATTAGCCCTATGAACCTACCTATGAACCTATGAATGTCCGGAAATGTTCTGTCTTATGTGAGTTAGCTCTTCCTGCCTTTGAATTATTCACAGTTAGTTTTTGATGCATGTCTGTACTGTGTTGTGCACATATGACTTATAGAAAGGGAAGCTGTGTTTTTTCTAATTCTCAGTGATGCTCATGTTTGCTGCTAGCTTGATTGCCTATCATTGTGAGACACTCATCTCAGTTGTGCCAAAAACAATGCACCCAGGGGTGCTCACTGACTGAGAAGATGGATATATAGGCAAAGACTGAACAATCTCTTATTGATGATCAGTAAAGCTTTGACAGGGTGAGAATGAAAAGGAACATAGCACTGACTTTGGTAAGTCTGTATGGCCTACAGACAAGGAGTTGGGGGGATGCATTACTTTCCTATACTTGTGGATATTGTAGTATGTTTTTCCCTCACTATAATTGTCACAGGATCCTTCTATAGACAAATAAGGGACACTCTGGTTATCTCCCAGGCTTCTGCCTCAGTGATACTTCAGCAGTTCCCTGGAATACTCTCAGCATATGTGGATCATTTCATCTAATTACTAGTTTCACCTCTAGACCAAGCTAATACCATGTGTGCCTTCTATAGAAGGGCATTCTTGAGGTGTTTGGTTTAATAGATTGCACCCATTTTGCTATTTATGAATTGAATCTGGGAGATGATATTGACAGGTACTATGTAATTCATATGTATTTATGCACATGTATCAAAAATAAAATACCTGAACTCCAGGCCACAATGGCACACTACTCCCCAGACATAGTTGCTTTAACAGAAACCTGGCTAAATAAAAACATAGCTAACTCAGAAGTTCTCCCTACCAGCTACAATATCATTAGACAGGACAGACCACTTCGTAAAGGGGGTGGAACTGCCTTACTGTACATGTCCAACTTAACTGTCCGTAAATTAACAAACTTCTACCCCTCCCCCAATAATTGGGACATACTTATCTCACAACTTCAACTTCACCCTAAAAAGGTCATCACCACAATTGTGATCTATATTTCACCTGGTAGTACACCTGCTAGCATTGAAGACTTCTTATCCTGGTGTTCTTCCAAATACTCACAAGAAACACTTATTCTGGGGGACTTCAACCTAGATTGGTTCACCTGTATATCAGAACCACCAAGTAATCTAATAAATCTCCATGGCTACCAGCAGCTAGTCCAGATTCCAACTAGATGTGTTAAAAAATCTAAAAGGGAATCCATCCTTGACCGGGTCCTAACTAACAACCCCACATTGTACCCTCACACAGGCAGTCTCCCAGACACATTAAGTGACCACAACATAATATACTTTATACGTAGTAGAACAAGCATATGCAAAACCACTAACTATATATCCACTAGAAACACAAAAAAAATCTCTCCTGAGGTCCTCAACACTTTACTCTGTAACTGTGACTGGACCCCCCTAAAAAACCCTCCCACTTGACCAGGCTGTAGCATATTTCAACAAAACATTTATACAACAGCTAGACACTGTTGCTCCACTGTGCAAAATCAAGGTTAGAACCTCTACAAACCCCTGGCTCAGTAAAGAAACCAAACAAATCCTCAAGTCCAGAGACACTGCCTGGCTTTACTATCAAAAAAACAAAGAAACACAAAGCCTAACTAAGTACCAAGAACTGCACAACCATGCAAAAAAATGCATTAGGCTGGACAAAAAATCCTACTACACAACATTACAAACTAAATACCAACACAACCCCCAAAAATTTTGGAAAAATGTAAACCAGCTACTTAAATCCACTCAAAAGGCTACCCCCAAACCAACCACCCCTGACACTAAAGCTCCCATCGAAACACAATTCAACTCCCACTTTGTGAACTCAGTTCTATCCTTAGTATCACAGGACAGTTCCTTCCTCACTATCCCCCCAACACAAATAACACTAATACAAGCTTTACCCTCAAAACAGTTTCCACCACTTCAATCAAAAGCATGCTCTCCAAACTAAAAACCTCATCAACAGCAGCCGACCTACTCCCCAGCTATTTCTTGAAACTCACAGCAGATGCTATTGCTATCCCAGTCTCCACTCTCATAAACAGATTAATTGTTGAAAATTATGTGCCCAAACTCTGGAAAATATCCTATGTTACACCCATACATAAAGGTGGGACCTCCACTGAACTTAATAACTACAGACCCATTGCTTTACTCTTCCCCCTGGCCAAAATCCTAGAAAAATGCATCCATACCCAGATGCTAAACTATCTCGTAGACAGCAACATCCTGTCACCTACTCAGCATGGTTTCAGACCTGCCCATAGTACCACTACAGCCCTCCTCTGCTTCACAGACACAGTAAACCATCTCAAAAATGAAGGCCTACAGATGTCAACCCTTTTTTTGGATATGTCCAAAGCATTTGACACAGTCTCACAACAAATCCTGCTAAACAAACTAAACCAATATCAGCTTTCAAATTCCACTCTTACCTGGTTCCAAAGCTACTTAACTGACAGGTACCAAGCTGTGAAATGGGAAAATTCTCTCTCTCCTCAGCTGGTCATAACTATAGGAGTCCTACAGGGTTCTATCTTAGGACCACTACTATTCACAGTCTTCACAAATGACCTCCATTCCTCCATACCTCCACACAGCATGCATCTATCATTCAGTATGCAGATGACACTACCTTAATCTGTGCTGCACAAAACATTCCCACCCTCCTGCAAACAACTCAACTAGCATTCTCTGACGTTGAAAACTACCTTACCAAAGCCCAACTTATCCTCAATCCAAAGAAAACTCAGCTTATGATTATAACCAGTTCTAACAAAATCACTGGTAACAGTCAATTCACTATCTACTCCACAAATGCTACTCCAATCACTCCAGTGGCACAGGCTAAGCTATTGGGAATAACCATAGACTCCCACCTAAAATTTGATAGTCATCTCAACTTAACTATTAAAAAAGTACATGCCAAACTGGGATCACTCTACTGTATCAAACCATTTCTTACCAACAACACAAGATCAGCCATTGCTCGCTCCCAACTTCTATCCACCCTACTCTATGCATCTCCTATTCTGACTAATCTCAACAAAACTGAACTAAGCAAAATGGAAGCCTGCTATAACAGAATTGCCCACTTTGCTGCAAATTGCTCATATAGAATTCATCACTGTACTGCTTTGAGACAGCTCCACTGGCTTGAACTGCCCAACCTCCTAACTTAAAATCAGCTCTGCCTCTGTCATTCTACCTATTACCTCCCCAATAAGTGCCCTGCCCTCAAAATCCTAGTACAACATCACTCAACCAAAAGGCTTCTTAGATCATCAAGCAAACTACTACTAGAAGTCACCAACAGCTACAATAGCTTTGGAGATGCACTATATAGTAGTTCAGTCGCTAAAAAATGGAACTCTGTCCTCACTAGCATTCAAAACACATCATCCAAAACCTCCTTTAAAGACCTCATCAGGTAACATCTCAAGCAAAGTTGGCAGTGCCATGATTGCTCCCCAGGCTAGTTAGTTTTCAATCTTATTCACAAACACTGGCTAATCTACAATGTATGTACTGTACCTGTGTACTATGTATGTATTCTACCTATGTTCCAAATTTCAGCTGTACACCACAAATCTATTAATTACCTTTATTTTTAAATTAATATTTTTTTGTTTGTTTACTCCACTGTAACTGTTGATGTGCCACATACCACTGTAAAAACATGTCTTTTGTAATTTGTGTGTATACTGATCATGTCTAACTAAATGTATCTGTAATTTTTCTTTGTGGAGCTTTTCTCCCCGGGCCTCTGCTGAAAAAGGGTCTTTTCAGCTCAGTCAAACACCCCCGGTTAACAAATGTAAAATAAATGAATAAAATAAATAAAATAATTTTATTTATTTATTGACATTTGTTGACTGCGAAAGTCCACTGGGCCAGAAACCCATTTTCAGTGGAGGCTCAGGGAGAAAAGCTTCACAAGCATTACAAAGTTGACAAGTTTAACATTAAGTTTAACAAATGTGACAGATATAAAAGGCACACATAGTACAATTCAACATTTCATAGGGTTTACATTAGTATGCATTAGGAGTCATTAAGTACAGATAGAAAAAAAGTTACACACGTAGAACAGTACGGACATTAAAACAGTACAATATGTAGTGTGAGTAAAGAAAAAATGCATAGTAGGTATAAAAAAGAAATTGCAGGACTGGTTATTGTAAGTTGCACAATCCTAATATTTAGTTAATGGGCTGTCTTAAGGTAGTTTGTTTGTGTGGCAGTTGCAGGATGGATTGTTTAGGTAATGTGATTTTAGTGTTGTTTTAAATGTTTTTGTGTGGTCAGTTTGAGTTATTTGGGATGGTAAACTGTTCCATAATTTGGCGATGCTATGTGAGCACAGACATTGCCCAGCTCTTTTGTTGGGTTTTGCTATGGTTAGCAGCTGTTTACAGGAGGATTTTAGTGTTCAGGTAGGAGTATATGTTTGTAGGACAGAGTTGAGTGCTGGACAGTCATTGAGTCTGAAGATTAGTTTGTGAGCTAGGGTTAGTTGGGTATAGTGGAGATATTGGGAAAACTCTAGCTAGTTCAGTTCAGTTATAGCTCGACAATGATGTGAATGGTAAGGGTTTCTGTAGACAAATTTGGCTGTTTTATAATAGCAGGATTGTAGATTATTACTAAAGGTTGAGCGAAGGTTAGTAAAACTGCCACTACCATATAGAAGGGAGGGGATGAGTAATGTACTGGCAAGTTTTGTTTTGGTGTAGTTATCCAGGTAAAGCTTGTGGTGATATAGTTTGCCTAATTTAAAGTGTGTTTTCTTTATTAAATTGAGGATGTGTGATTCATAAGTGAACTTGTCTTCTATTGTTATGCCTAGCTGTTTGGCTGTTTTCACTATTTCAATTTCAGTACCATCCTTAGCAAGGATTTTGAAGTCAATGTCTGGTGATTTTGTAGTGAAAAGTAAAAGTTTAGATTTTTGGGGGTTTAACATAAGATGTGCACTAATAAGCCATGATTTGAGAGAAGTAAAGGCCTTTTGCATAACTGTAAGGAGATCTGAGAAATTGTTGGAGGCGAATATTAGTGTAAAATCATTGGCAGACTGGATGAAGTTTTGGATATGGGAGGCTTGTGAAGATCATTATTGAAGGTTTTAAACAGTAGTGGACTTAAAATGGATCCTTATGGGACCTCTATGTTGTTTGCTTGATAATCAGATTGTACATTATGCAACTTTACTGATTGTTCCCTGTTATGTAGGTAAGAGGTAAACCATTTAAGGGATTTCAGGGAGCATCCTACTTTTGATAGTTGATTTAGTAGCTTAGTATGTGATACTGTGTCAAAAGCTGTAGATAGGTCCAGTAAGTTTACTGAGGTAAGATGACCAGCATCTATGGCTTTGTTAACAGTGTCAGAGAAAGAGAGCCGAGCAATGATAGTGCTATGCCCTGAATGGAACCCATGTTGGGTAGGGGATAGAAGAGCATTATCAGAGAGGTGTTTAAGTAGCTGGGTGTGAACACATTTTACTAAGATTTTTGTTAGCGGAGAAAGTATAGAGATAGGGCAATAGTTAGAGAGGTCAAGGGAGTTTCTAACTTTATGTAGGGGAGTGACAATGGATTTTTTTCATAAATGGGGGACATAGGCTTTTGAGATAGAGTGATGTATAAGAATGCTAACTGGATATGTAATTGCACTAGTTGCTAGCTGTGGATATTCTGGGGAAAGATTATCTGCAGAAAGTGATCAAGGTTTGAGTTTGTTTAAGAGCTGGGCAGAGGTTGGACTGTAAAGGAGTAGGCTGATGGAGTACTAGTATCATTGTCTATGGGGGGTTGTTTTGGACAAGTAGTGAGTTAGAAGTCTATTGGTGGCTTGAGTTTGGGTCAGGTGGGGAGTCTTTGAGTAGCTTTTGAAAGGTGGAGATGAAATGGATGTTAAAGTCATGGAAAATTTGTTGTGTAGTCTTTTAAGGTGCAGAGGGTGGATTTTGTAAGGTGCCTGGACTGAGTAGAGTGGAGACAGACCTCCAAAAATATTTTGGATTGTTATATGAGGTGGATAGGTTAGAGGAAAAGTAATCCTTTTTATCCTGTATCACTAACTTATTTGATTTGCTACGGAGTTGTTTATAGTTGAGTTCATTTTGTTTTATTCAATCTTTCAGCCACACTTTCCAGGCTTTGTCTCTAAGAAAGAGAGTTTGTTTGGTTCGGTTTGTTAACCAGGAGGCATAATTCATTTTTGTCTGTTTAGCATGTATTGGAGCTAAGCTGTTGAGAGTATCTGAAAGAGTTTGTTGAAATAGTCAACAGCCTCATCTAAGGGGAGTGTTTTTAGTGGGTTCCAGTTTTGGGCTTTTAAAATGCTTATAAATCTATTTTGGTCAAAGGGTCAAGATTCATGGAGGTTGTATAAGAGTGTGTTGTGATTGTTTGAGGGTGAGTCCTATAGGTATATGCTGGGAGGTGGTCACTTAGAGTGTTTGGTAGGGTGCCTGAATTTGGATAATTTTGAAGGTGGGATACTAGTGTCCAATTTATGGTTGATTTAGTTTCTGTTGATAGACCATGAGTAGGAGTAGTGATGAGTTATGTGAAGATATGCAGGTTTATACTATTTTCTGGAGAGGGGGAGATTAGGTTTAACCAATTAATGTTGGTGTCTCCTAGGATTATAGCTTCATGTGAGATATTTTGATTTATCCAGGATAGAAAGTCTTCAGGTAATGGGATATTTTGGCCTGGGGGAATGT
The DNA here is from genome assembly GCF_019279795.1 of Protopterus annectens. NCBI lineage: Eukaryota > Metazoa > Chordata > Ceratodontiformes > Protopteridae > Protopterus > Protopterus annectens. Next base: position 1,653,487,292 of record NC_056737.1, on the reverse strand, counting down.
AGACTACTGCAATGCATATGTGTTTGTTGTTATTTATATGAAAGGATGTAAGTAAGAGTTCTAGGTTTCCAAAATTGGGACTGGTTTTGGATGGGTTGTTATTTGTACCGAGTTTTGATAGATTAATGCTACACTGCCACCCTTTCTATGGAGTCTGTTGGAATGAATAATGTTATATCCTGGAGGGAGAATCTCAGTATCAGTGTTGTTTTGCCCACGTCTTAGTTACTGCAACAAAAGTTTGGTGTTTGGATAGTTAGCCAGACATGAAATTCAGTAATTTTATTGCAAATACTACATGTGTTTATTGTTATTATGTGAAGCTGTTGGTCTGTTGGGTTAGTGGTGTATGTAGGAGGGTAGAATGGAACTGGATTTGGGTGAATATCTCCACATTTTGTTAGTGAGAGGAGAAGATGAGTAATAATAATGGTGTGAGTTTGCTGTCCATGATATGGATTTATGGGGTTGTAACAGACATTATTTAAATTTGGGGGTGGAAGGTAGTAGTTTTAGTCTGGCTGAAGTAATGTTACAAGATACAAGTAGAGAGGGAAAGATGTTTGAGTAACTAAGTTTGTTTAGATTTAAAGGAAGGGTTTGCATGCAGCAGTTAGGTGGTCAGGGTAATATGGTGGAATGTGTGCAGGTAGTTTGTATTAATAGGAATAGAAATATAATATGGGTCATAATAGAAATAGTGCAGGATATGTGGTGGGTTGTTCTGATTGAGGAAGCCATAATGAAAGAGATGTGTGTGTAGTTGTAGGAGATTGGATGGGTCTTTTCAGTCTTCTAAAGGTGGAAGGAATTTATTGGGCAGAAAGAAAGAATGGGAGGGACTGAGGAGAGAATAAATATAATGAAAGTCAGGGTGTGTAGGTATTGGAGTAGGGTAGTGTAGTGAAGTGAGCCCGGAGTGCAGCAGAGGGCGAACAGAGCAGGGAGTGCAGAGGTAGGGTAGGGGAGTGAGGTGAGCCCGGAGTGCAGCAGAGGGCGAACAGAGCAGGGATGAGCCAAACATTGAAAGCTGAAAAACAACTATTTTAAGGTACAAGCTTCTAGTAAAGCGCAAGTGAGAAAGGCAGAAATACCTTACATACAGTTTCTGTTTTGTGCTGAGTTTGGGCTATTAGTCTATGCCAGCAGGTTTGTGAGTCAGAGTTTCTAATATACTGTAGTAAAAATAGAAAGACTAGCTGAATAGAGAAATATATGGCTATAAAATAGGGAGAAATGCTTAGCAACAAGGTAGGGGTAAGGAGGTATATTAACAGACAGGCAATAAGGGAAAGTGTGGCAAGAAAGCAGTGCAAGTACTGGGCTAAACACTACAAGTGAGAATAGCACATAATTACAGACTACAAGGGGAAGTACAGTGGTTAAAGTAGGGGAGGCATATATTGAGAAAGTGAGATGTACAGAGGTTACTTTGCAGCGAGATTCCTAGAGTGAAAAGGGCTATTTATATAATAAAAGGTTTAAAGAGCTGGACATACATTGTTGAGTTAACAAGACTTGATGTTTCAGTTGTAAAGGGTCACCCAAGATGCTGAAAGAAGCTCAGTCGCTGTTTATGCAGTTCATTTGCCAAGGGTATAACTTGGAAGGGATAGTTATGTCCTCTAGGTGCAGGGTATTCTTAAGGAGAAATGGAGCAAACAATGTAAAATATTAACAAAGGTAACATAAAGGTTGCTAAAAATAATGCAAATATAAAATACGCCTGCTTACACTATGTGTTTGAAATATGACATTCACCTACTCAGTTGTGAGACACAATTCTCTAATTAAGGTACAAAACATCAATATATAATACTAGACTAAATATACAGATACTGTTTCTCATCCACGATGTTCCACTCTATGCAGTTACCTCAAAATGTAATAACAGACTACAATAAGATGCAGTAATACTTTACATTTGTAATTGTGTCATTCTATACAGGAAAAACGCTTTAAATTATTTCCAACAGGATTCCATGCTAATAACACAGAAAAACAATTATCTACAGTGTCCCATAAGATACCATGAGGGCAATACAACCCAAATCAGCAGTTGTCTATTATTTTAAGCCTATAATCGCTATGAAATGATTAACAATCTAGGTGTTGACCATTTAACTAAATCAGCTCAAACATACCTGTATCATGGCTAAGTATAATGTTATATGAAGACATACATTGCTACAACCCCAAATAAAACTTGCAGGCAGTAGTACCATTCATTTTAGAGTTAAAACCAGTTCTTATAAGTACAATATTAAAAAAAAAAAACACTTAGAGAGGAAACATGCTGCTGTGGAAGAGCTCCATAAATGAGGAGGGCAGGGATTTAAAGATGGCACTAAGGTGAGGTGGAAATTAAGTAATCTCAGCCAATCAGCTATTGGAAAAGTGTGAGGAGGAATAAGGGAGGGGAATATTACAGGAAGTGATAAGAATAGGTGAGCTAGAATAAGCTGAACCTCAAAAGCTGAAAAACAACTATTTAAGCTACAAAAAACTATCTCCAACTTCTAGTAAAGTGCAGGTGAGAAAGGCAGAAATACCTCACATACACTTTCGGTTTTGTGCTGAGTTTGGGCTATTAGTCTATGCCAGCAGGTCCGTGAGTCAGAGTTTGTAATATAATGTAGTAAAAAGAAAAAGACTACCTGAATAGAGAAATATATGGCTATAAAATAGGGAGAAATTCTTAGCAACAAGGTAGGGGTAAGGATAGATGTTAATAGACCAGGCAATAAGGGAAAGAATGGCAACAAAGCAGTGCAAGTACTGGGCTAAACACTACAAGTTAGAATAACATGTAATTATAGAGTACAAGGGGAAGCACAGTGGTTAAAGCAGGGAAGACATATATTGAGAAAGAGAGGTGTAAGGATGTTACTTTGCAGTGAGCTTCCTGGAGTGAAAAGAGGGTTACCCAAAATGCTGAAAACAGCCTGGTCACTGTTTATGCAGTTCAACTGCTGAGAGCATAACTTGGGTGGGATAGTTATATCCTCTAGGTGCAGGGCTTAATTTTTTAGTTAACAAGACTTGGTGTTTCAGTTGTAGAGGGTCACCCAAAATGCTGAAAGAAGCCCAGTCACTGTTTATGCAGTTCAACCGGTGAGGGTATAACTTGGGTTTGATAGTTGTGCCCTGTAGGTGCAGGGCATAATTATTTAGTTAGCAAAACTTGCTGTTTCAGTTGTGGAGGGTCAGTCAAAATGCTGAAAGAAGCCCAGTCGTTGTTTATGCATTTCAACCGCTGAGGGTATAACTTGGATGGGATAGGTATGTCCTCTTGGTGCAGGGTGTAAGAGGAGACATGCTGCAGAGGAAGCACTCCGTACACAAGGAAAGTGGGGATTTAAAGATGTATCACTAACATGTCAGCCCAGCATCCCAGCAGTACCCACGATTCCCACATTTGGCACATAACCTCATTATATCAAAACTTCCTGCAAGGTAGGATTCCTCATGGACATCTATCTGGTAAGGCATTAATAGTGTGTCTTACCATATTAATTTTTTTAGCTACAAAGTGGCATAGATACTATTGAGTAATCATTCTCTTTTTTATCCACCCCCCCCCCCCGTTTGTTTTCCAGGTGACGCAGGTTATCTACTCAAATCCTGGGTAATGACACCAGTCTATAAACCCCCAATATGCTGGAGAGGAGTGCTGCAACACGTCCTTGTATCAGACATGGATACTCATTGAGCAAGTAACTGGCCTGTTCAAAGCCCATTTCCATTGCCTTGATGAGTCAGGGGGCCCCTTGTCATGACCTTGATACTTTTTGCGAGATGATTACCAACTGCTGCATTCTGCAGAGCACGATCATCCTTCAGTCTTGCTGTGCACCTGCAATAGTCAATCAGTCACCAGTTGTGGCAGTGCAACTCCATCTATTGTTCTATTCACAGCGAAGATAGTGACCATAGTCAGTGGATGTGAGTAGCATGGCAACCTTGCCACAGGCCTATGGACTATAAGGGCTAAGAAGGAAGTGCTGTCTTTTCCACAGCTTTGTGAAAGTGCAAAAAATTCACACAGCTAATGCTTGATGCATACAATGTTACTTGTGGACTATGCTGAGTGATGCAGGGTAAACTTACATTGAATATCAGATATTTCCTGTACATATGAAGAATAAGGTGTTTTTTCATAATTTAATAGGTGAGGAGTAAATAGTACTAGTACTATTTATATTTACAAGTTTTGATTTAAATGTGAAAAACAGATGTTATGAAACATGTTGAGGACTATACTGGGATTTTTTTCATGACAGTCTCCATAACAGAGTATGATGATTTTATCTGTGCACAAATTACATGTGTTTTTTTTTTAATGTAATTTTTCCCTCAGGTATTGTTAACTGTTTTTCAGATCCATAAAAAAAGCTGCATTGGACCTGTCTGGAAGGTGACTGCTGGGTGAGTCTTGTCTATGTATATTACTTATATTGGAAAAAATAACTTATATTTGGAAGGTGTCATACACAATGTCCACTAAGGTTAATGTGAATGTGAACGATGGTCACACAGAGTATGAGCAAGTGCTGGCATGTGAGCTTGATGCTGGGTTGCTGTGATGGTGGGACATTATAGATGCAGATGGACAGCTTGACATTGACCTAATAGTGCTACAGGACCTACATCTTGACTGGGAGGTTCTACCATGTGTTGTAGTATTCTGACCAAGTATGGCTGCCTTCTTCCTGGGTGAAAACATATGAGTGCCAGCAATACTTTTCTGAGATACACATGGTGCCTGGCCTACTCATCCATGATGCATGCATACAGTCTCTCATCCTTGCCAAGTTATGTTTCAAATGAGTGATAGGTAAGTCTTTACGAATGTGTTCATGGAGTTTGACATTGATGCTGTATGTATGCAACCATGCTCCAAATGAAAATCGTCGTAGCATTCACCTTGGCTTTCACCAATTCCATGCACTTTTAAAATTCCTCACATATAGCCTGCAATACTCTAATCATTGCTATCTGTCTGTAACTGATTTATGTTTCATCACATCTTGTGTTAGGCATGCAAGGCCTTGCATGTTTCTGAAGCCAACTGTGAAATATGCCTTCACCTGGCAATCGTGTAGTATCCACATCACCTTTGATAATTTCATCACTATCCTTACCTGCTTTAAGTTCATTGTCTGTTACAGAGAGAAGGTACTCTTCATCTGGGATTAACAGATGGCATGTGGGGAGGTCACCAATAATGTTACTATGAACAATTGCATTCTGCCTAACTTCTGTTATGTCATATCCAACTATGTCGTTCATTTTCTTCTTACCCTGTGCCAGCCAAGGTGCCTTTCCTTCTAGCATTTATGATACCCTCTACTTGGTTATTTGTCATAGCTGTCTCTGCCCATTTTGGCCCTCTATTTCCAAAAAGACATGTTCCATATCTCCTCTGAGAATCCATTAGGATGTGATTCTTTTCTGGACTGAATTTGTCTCTCATATGTCTTGTTTCTTACTGCTGCAATAGCTTCTAACTTGTAGGTATATGTTGGCCAAAAATGACACCTATGTTACATCTAAGATCGTTTAAATAACTATGGATAATGCATGCTAGTACATATGAAAAAGAAGGAAAAACAAAGACAAACAATTTAAATACAAGAGTAAAAGATTTAACCAATGAAGTTTTCTTTTGGAATTCAAGAGCTGTTTTTTTTTTTTATTTTTATTTTTTTTTTTTACTGCCTGTATTTTTGTGTTTTACCAAGCTGGATTTACATGTTGTAGTCTTTTCTACACATTTATCTCAAGAGTAGATAAAGAAATATTGGATAATGCCATGTCTTACCATTTAATGCAAACTAATGTTGAAAGGGTCACACTAAAATTTACTGGTAATTGCCTTTTTGAAGTAATTCTATAATAAACATTTTCAGTTTTTTTGAACTTTTCATTGACTTTCACATAGCCCAGTGATGCTTAAAATAGTAGAAACACACAGTTCAGTTACAAGCTGTAGTAATCTGGGGATAATTTGTGATCCATCCATCTACAACCCCTTTTTCCCATTTTCGCACATGGGGTTCAACAGTGACAATCATCTAGAGCCAAGGTTTACACCATCAGGTGGCTAGCCCTGTCACAGTAATACTTCCACACCACACATTTGTGCACACACTCTCACAACTTTGCCAGTATAGAGTGTCCAATCAACCTACTGCATGTCTTTGCAAATTTAATTTGATTTGCGATGCTCTCATGCAAATGAGGCTCAGCTACTTTGATCTCCATAAATCATATCACAACATGCATGTGTATTCACTCTTACAGGTGTAACGGCAGTTGGCTTTCTGTGAACAAGCAACATTCTGGTCATGCACATGCTTGAGTGCTATTTGCTCCTTAGTTGAACTATAGTATGCCGTACCTTATGTATGTCAAATATGCATTTATAAAGTTGTCTAAGGCCAGACCACTCCCTCGCAGGCTGTAGTGATAGCTGGCATCCATATTCCCCACTGGACAGTCCTTACCATAGAAAAGATCTGTTATGTCACACAACTGTAAAAAATGAATCAATTTTCTAACATTTT
>NC_056737.1:1653373223-1653475723 GCF_019279795.1 Protopterus annectens | reverse complement strand
AGTTTCTGAAGCATATGATGGCTGAAACTTAACTGTCTGCCATTATTTAGTGCCTTCATTCCTCAATGATTTGCCAAAATATCATAAATTTTATGAGAAACAAATAAAAAATATGAAGCAGAAATCAGGGCATTCTGCAAATATCTGGAGAGTTGAGAGGTATGAGGAGTACCATGAGCTTCAGCACCTGGTCTAGGCTGTGGTCGATAGGGTCCTGGAGAAGTGGTTGCATCTATTATAATCTCACCTCCAGTGGGTATAAAAATCAATGACATGGCTGGCTTTCTCCAGAGACCCCCCACACCCACAATATTGAGGCCCCCCCCATCCAAGTTTGTCAGGGAGGGGATAATTGAGATACTCTGGACCAGGGTGCTGGCCGCCTCTCGATTTTCTCATTTTCCCTTTGTGTCTCTCTGCCATCTGTATGTCTTGTCTCCACATCAGTAACAACCCCAGTAGATTTCCTATCTTGTCTGTTTTTAATGTTTATGTATTTAAAACTCCTTAACACTTCCTAAATCCTCTGTACTATGCCTTGCACCTTTATTCCTTCAACAGTGTTCTTTGTTAAAAATGGAGACTTTATCTCTTGAAAAATGTGTATCTCCTTTCACACCTCTTCCAGTACAATCCTTTTAGTGTGTTCCTTTATCTACTCTCTCCTCTATTTCCCTTTATCTTCCCTCTTTCTAGTCTTTTAAAAGTCAAAACAGAGTGTCCATATAAGACACCATTTACAGTTAATAGAATAAACTTTAAAACATTTACAGTAAGTCACTCTGCACAGCATATGTTTATATGGAAAAGCTCAAGACTTCTAAGGAGATTCTCACCTGCAGCTCCTGCTAAGAATGCCCAATACATTTTGTGACTTTGTAAATATACTAGTTATTCCACACATAACCAGTGCCACTTGCTCTCCCTTTTTTCATTTAAATACATGTGCAGTGTTGGTATTTGCAGATTATTGTTATGCATATGTAACATGTGAATTATGGGGCTATGAATATCATTCATTACTTTAAAACCATCAAGTGATAGCTAATTTTTGTGCTTCTCTTTGTCATAAGAACAACTCTTTTGAACATCATTGTATTTCTATTATTCACTTTCGAAGAGTGTAGTTTTTCTAGCACAGATTCTATCAGATATATTAAAAGCAGGACAGCTGTTTCTTTGTACAACTAGCACAAGATCCAGGGATTTTCATTATCCGAATTCTTTTCTTATCTCAGCTACTGTCACAATGCATCATTGTCTATTTTCACCACCATTAATAGTATATCACATTTTGCCATAATTCATATTTCTGACTTTTTTATTTGACAAACATTTTATCATTAACATCTCCATTTCTAGGAATTTGACTTGTTCTGCTCACAACTACAAAAATTGACAAGCTCAGATCTGTTTCGCTAAAAATTCTATTCCTTGGTTCATTTAGTATACCGTATTTATTTAAAATAGTGTTAGCATTGTATCCTTTGTTAATGAATACTCTGTCAATGAATTTACATTTGTTAGCTCTGTTCTGCATTTAATCAGTAACACACATTTCTTTCTGACTTTGTGCCTTCGTGAAGAGCAAATGATGAACAAATAGAAACTTCTATGTGGGCTCACAATAATTCCAGAAATTCAGTTTTATCTTTTCATCTTCAGGAAAATTAAAAGAGTTAAAACAACTTTAGATCTTCTCCAATAATGTGAAAAATTGTAACACATTGTCATTTTTCACATTTCTGCATCCAAGTTATTAATTTCTTTTTGCTAGGAATAGCTACAGCCAATATATTTATCATTAAAATTATACTCTCATATTTCCAAACATAACACAGTGCAAAATTAAAGCTAATTTCTTCACTTCTATAGATATGTTTCTGCAATTCTGCAAGTATTTAGTCACTTCTGACACTGTGTAATGTCTGCAGGTTTGTCATTATACTGAATAAATATCTTAAGAGGAGACATTGAAGGTGTGGCGTAACCTCCAATTTGTTGGCGTTTAATTTGATATCTGCAGAATCAGTGTACTGACTGACGTTATTTATCATAGCAATTATAGCAACCAGCCCCATTAGTATATTAAGCTGTGTATCATAACTTGCATCTTAGCATCCTAGCTCCTTAGCTCAGTCCTAAAGTTTAAGTCATTGGCCAATGTTTTCCACGTGGCAGTAATAGCACAGATATAGTGTTCCCCATGTCATTTGACAGATGATTGCATGCAATGCACATTTTGCAGCTGGACTGAGTAATCTTGAATTAAGCTTTGTTGTTGACAGCAGAGCAGGAAATCTAAAGTTTAGTGTTATCAATGGGATTTGGTGGTCCCATAATATATAAAGACATCCATTCCACTGTTTACAGGATTTGATTCTGAATTCCAAATCACAATGCAATATTGATGGTTCCAAACTGGCTCCACAATGACTGCCAAGACAATGTAGCTCATGCATTATAATGGCAGAAATGACAGTTTTTTTTTACTCCACAACTTCACAATTCAAGTTTATAGGTTCATAGGTTCATACTAGGTTATCTGCCTTAGGGCATTTATAAGCCTAGCCAGAGTGTGTTTGGCTTTCGCCACCCATTTTAAATTAATTTTGCTATGCCCTTTTCCGAGGTTAGTATACTGTGCCTCTGTCTAACAGTGACACAGAAGTGATACCCGGGGTAAACCTATGATCTCCCATCCACTCATCAATATTCCTTTTGAAGAGAGTCAATGAGGGACTCTGCCTAACCTGGACTGAGATTTTATTCCAGAGTGAAGGGAGCCTCTGGGTTATGAATCTGTCCCTCCAGCATGTCCTATTTATTTCAGTGCTGAGGTTCAAGTCTCTCGAGCGCGTAGCTCGATGAGATTTAGATTTTCTGAGGTGCAGCATGTCCATTAATTCCGGGTTGGACATGGCTTTATACATCAGGCACAGATCGCCTCTGAGCAGGCGGTATGCCACTGAGTAGAGCTGGAGTTTCTTTAACCGGGCAGCATATGGCATCTGTTTGAGCCCTTTGATCTTCTTGGTGAGGTACTTTTGGGCCAAACCATGTGGGCAGTATGGTACTACATGCATCAATACTAATTTCTATGGGTGTTGCTCAGTTGAAGTTACTTACAGCTCTAGGATTCATTCCTGTACTGCATCATCCAAAAATAAATCAAAATTGTTTAGATGTATTGTTCTTATGGTGTGTTGCTAAATGGATACTATACTACCTTAGAATTATGGGGTTCAACAGCATTCCACTTATCAAGATGCCTCTGCAGTTGGACATGAAAAGGTGGGAGAGTGGATGCCTTTAATACAGAAGCAAGCTTTGCCAATCTACAGTACACGATGATGCAAAAAGTCCCATACAGTAAATGAGTATTTTAATAAGCCAGTGATATGCAGAAGGTGTATAAAATCCACAGTAGTAATGGTCAGCTGGGTATGTGGCCAAATTTATTCTTTACACACATTGAGTAGAGGGCAGGACTGTGGCCATGTAACCACATGTTGGACAAGATACATGTTGACTATCACCAAACAATCTTTTTCAAATAACAAATGTTTTATTAATTTTTCACATAATATACATCTGAAGTTAATCATGTAGGTTACAATATTTATAAAGATAATAAAAAAAATAGAGCCATCATAGCGAATGTACAACAAACCGGAAACAAGTAGAAAGATCAATCACTCTAACAAAACTATGTACAATATATACAACAAGTGCTACATAAACATCTGGTATAAAATAAATTTATGTTACAAAGTCACAAGAAGAAAATACTATTAAGTTTGACAAAAACATTACTAAAATAATATTATAGCCGATTTTAAAGTACTTAGCTACACATATCTTGTTAAAACAAAAACTCTTTACCAACATAGTTTATTCAGTTAACATGTGTTCAAGGAGAAGGTTCCAATATTTCTGATAGTGAAATTGCTTATTAATATTATTTGTTATAAGTTTATGAGAGGACATATATTTAATAAACATATTTCTGAAGCCTTTCCAAGAAAGTTTAGAATGGTCTAACCAATTTTGGGTAATATAAAGTTTAACTAAGGCAAACATAGTAATAAAGATATGTAATTTTAGGCCAGGTAGTTTTTATCAGTGATATGGAGAACAGCAAACTCCCAAGACAACAATGACTGTTTATAGCCCATTTTTTCTAACGTTACGCTGAGAGAGCACCACATATTGTGTGAGAAATTGCAGTTCCATAAGATGTGCATCAAATCAGCCTTTGGAAATGAGCAACTTGGACAGGACGAAGATATTTTGGAATTAAAACTATTTAGTATAGCTGGAGTAAAGTATGCATTGTTATCAATCATTAATTGTGTATAAATGACATTTTGAAAGGGATTAATTTAAGAATTGACTCAATATCTTGAGATGTCTGATCCTCCGTGAAATCCTTATTCATTTCTTTCCAGTAGTTAGAATATAACAGAGACAATTGTTATTTAATAGAAGTGAACATTAAAGAGCATTCCTTTTTAGAGGATAAAGTTTTAAATATCGTTGTGCTAACACTGAGTTCTGCCTCATTAATAACTGGAGTTATTATTTATGTGGGTATCACCAAATAATCTTAATATCTAAGTAGTTGTGACAACCTGTTTTACTACTGTTCACAATAACTGGATATTAGACATGTCACATATCCTATGAGTAGTAGCTGGCACTTCAGTATAAAGTGGACTGTATTGAGTGAACTGAAACATTTATAGCTTTGGACCAGAGCTAGATGTTATTTTATGGTGCAGGGATTTGTTTTGTGAAATAAGGATCTATTTCCTGACAATGCAATCCTGTTTTGATGAAAAGCTACAAATCATATGTCTCTGGCTTGTGGTGGGGACAGCAATGCTTTACATATATTTACTATAGTAGTTGCTTGTATACTGGTCATTGGATTCATCATCTCATATGACTGAAGGATTAAAACATCGAACTTCACTTCAGTGAGACCAGAGCATAGAACATATTAATTACGAAAGCCAACATCAACAAATCTCACCACATTGAATAGCAAGATAGCAATAGCTGGCCAACAGCTGCGACATTAGCATCTTACTTGCTATTTTTGGTATGTATGACATGATGGGAGTAAATATGTACATTGTTTCCAACTTATGCACAGCTGTTGGCCAACTGTTGTTATTCAATGTGGTGAGATTTGCTGATGTTGGCTTTTGATGACACATTCGATGCACATCTTACTGAAGTAAGGTTGGTGTTTTAACCATTCAATAATATGACATGGATCCCTAGTCATCAGAATGGTATGAGCATATAACCACTTAAATCTTCCTGGAGATATTAAACTTTCATGCACATTACATATGGAAGTTGTTCAGCAAAAACAGCACACTATTAATGGATGATATAACAATGCACTGGAGCAGCAGTGCTGGTTGTTACAGCCATTGAAATTGGGATACATTTTGTAAAATATGAATTGTGCTCAGTGAGTGTATTCATAAATGTATGATGATCTGAATCTGTGTATAATGTCAATACACAAAGAAAATACTTGACGTAACTCTATCTCCTGATAATGTAATGTACTGAATTGCTGAATTTTTAATATAATATCATATAAAAATGGATAATTTAACTCTAAACCCAATGATTTAACAGCTTCTGATCAAAAAAAATTTTCAAAATAAATACAACTAAATGTGTAACAAGATGAAAAAAATATATATGTTATAAAAACGGGTCTACTATACATGATCAAAATTTCAGAAAGTCGAAATCCATATGGCCGAAACCATATGTTTGACTTTTGAAATTTTGAACATGTAAAAAAAAACAAAAAACAAAACAAAAACTTGCCTACACATTGCTAGCAGGAGGGAAAGCCGCCATGCACCCCCCATGGGGGACTGCACCCCTCCCCCCACTATATCATCTCTGAGATTGTACTATAGTGTTGAAGATGGGAATCTTCCAATTCCACTCTATACAGAGATGCCCGTTCTGCATGGTTGAAATTTCAAAAGTTGAACATATAGTCTCGGCCATATGGGTTTCGGCTTTCAGAAATTTTAATCATGTGTAGGGGACCCTATAAAAACAAATATGCTTACTTAATACATCAGTGCATAAAAATAATACATATATAAATAAGTATAATTAGAAACAACCAAATGTAGTGTCTAGTTAATAGGGTTTGAAGTGTGGTGCAGGCAAAAGATACTCAACAACATAACTGTTAGGTGCAAAATGTGGATATATTATTAGCACAGTGTAAAACTGATAATATTAATGAAACAGAAGAAAAAAATATAGGGCAACATAATGGTAAAGACTGAAAAGAAGAGTGTATGCAGGCTGATCCATAGCTCTTTGGTGGGACTCAGCAGTTTTTCACATATAGAATGGAGGATACAAGCTGTTGGAGCATATCAACAGGTATCTTAAACACTATCTGGGGAACATACAAAACAGAATGTATATGTCACAATGGACATTATGATTTCTACTCCTAACTAGGGGTGTATCATGTGTACAGCACATATATGGACAAAGGGGGCAACTAACGCTGTAGGACTGGACAATACACAGGTATAGGACTGTATAATGTCATGAAGGGTGAGTGGATGTTGCTGGATGTCAGCAACTCTCTAATGACAATTGACAGTTGTGATGAGATAAAAGATCTCAAAGTAGATATGTTGGCAAGACATATGCTGTTACCTTCCACAAAAACCTTATAGTGGTCATCATCAGATTGGCCTTGTATGAGTCCCTACACTACAGCATCAGGATCTTCAAAAGCAAATGGGACACAATATTTTGATTCAGGATCAGTTGGCCTGATTGCTTTTTCAAGGTCCTTGTTATTCAGAGAATAAAATGTCAAAGGAGTTTCCAGTTCCCTAGAAACTGCATTTTAACTCCCTTACAGGGTGGAGTATTGGTGATAAATAGGAGAGACAGCTTTCAGCACACAAGGTGTCCAGTACCCACCTGTCTGGTCTCAAATTTGATTCTTCCACACAAGGGAAGGTTGTCCTCAACATACAGTGAGCTGGCATTGCCTTTCCTTTATTTAAATGAGTGGTAGGAAGACTATGAGATAAGTGAGTGGCCTAGATTAGAGGAAGGATTAGGTGTCCATCAGGTCCCGGTGGGGGCAGGGACAAAAACAAAAACATTTTATTTATTTATTTATCCTTTGTTGACCAGGTTAGTCCCATTAGGTTAATTGCTTCTTTGGGAAACTTTACCTACACTTTTTTGATAGATTCTGTGGGATCTTTTACATCTACTTGAGCTACCACCAACTCAAGCAGATAGGTACTCAGTTTAACATCTCATCTGAAGGACAGCACACTCAGGAGTGTAGCACTCTCCTTATGCTACACTGCAGTGTCAGCAAATTATTTAACTGGTGTGGGAATAGAAGCCACAGCTTTCTGCACCAAAGGCAAGTGTGCTACCTGTTGCACTATTGACAATACAGAGGCACAAGAGACCACAAAACAGGACTGGGCCCTGTAAAAGGAGAACAAGAAGTACATTCTGGGCAGGCCTTTTCCACACTAGAACTTGCAAGTGAGCAGTGCCTTCTGCTCTCCATACTTTTATTTATGTATTTTTTTCTCCATCATCCACTGTCATCTTTTCCTACTGGCAAACCTACTTTTCCTTTCTTTCTCCTGATGACAACTATACAGCTCAGTCTTTCTTTGAATGAGGATCATGTGAAATTGCAATGTAATTATTATATGTGAGGATAAGCATGATTTTCTTTATAGTGCTTCTCTGCCCACACATGCTTAGTAAGTGCAACTGGAATAAAAGGAAATATTATTTCATTCCATGAGTGATGCAAGCCCAATAATGATTTCAGCTTCTAGATGGAGCATGCTGTGCAACTTTCTCCAATCTCTACTGGGGAATGCGTAAACTTTTTGTGCTTCTAGATATGTACTCACCCTACTGCAGCTGAATGAACATTTCAGCATTGCCCTCACATTCTTCTCCATCCCCTGACAGCTCCTAGAGGCATCAGAAATGATACTCAGATTTGGGTTGACAGGATCATATTAATATTTTTATCCATCTTTGCCAAGGGAACTGGCTTTCTAGGCATCATAAGGAGGGAAAAAAAAATCTGGTCAGTGTGGGTGCACATTTACTACCCTGTGAGGGTTGTGGTGTCTCCAGATAGTATTAGAGAAAGTGACCAAATGTATTATTGTTGCTCTCACCAAAGATAGATAAACATACAGTTAGGCTGGTGGGTGATGAAACTATGTGCCAAGAGGGACACCAATTGCCAGTGCATATAGTACTTGATTCTACTGGAATCATGTAACATGGGTGTAGTGGGCACATACCCTCACAAATGGCAGAATGCATTTAAGACATGTTGTATACTTTCACTGACTGATTGCATAGGCAGTGTATACTTAGACAATTGTCATTAGTGTAAACTGAAAGGTGAGAGGAAAGTTCAGTGGTTGACCCAAATTATTAGACTACTACAGGGTAGTGATGTAATTGCCAGGCTGATAACTTTGTGATAAAGCATTATTTTACAAAATTAGAAAATTTATTAAAGGTCACCAATATGTTATGTGATGTGCTTGGTGAACAGCCTAGCTTTCCATACAAGAAGGCCATTAATTTTAAACAATTGCTTGAAAGGGAAATTATAACAAAATTTAAAGTGGTAACAGACATTTGCATGTAAAATATGAATATAGGTACATAGGTTCATAGGTAGGGACTAGGCTATCGGACCAAGGGCCTACATAAGCCTAGCAAACAAGGTTTCCTGGCTTACACCACCCAAGAAAGTTATTTTCCTGTGCCACTGTCGAGCAGAGACACAGAAGTGATCCCCAGGGTGTATTTCCTATTTCCCATCCACTCATCAAGATTTTTCTTGAAGAGTGCTAATTAAGAACTTTGCTTGACACAGATGGGTAGCCTGTTCCAGAGTATGGGAAGTCTCTGGGACAGGAATCTATCCCTCCAGCATATCCTGTTTATTGTGGTGACAAGGTTTAGGTCTCTAGAGCGTGTAGCTCCGAGGGATTGGGATTTCTTTAGGTGTAGCATGTCCAAGAGCTCTGGGTATGACATAGCTTTATATGTTAGGCAGAGATCACCTCAGAGTAGGCAATATGCTACGGAGTAAAGCTGGAGTTTTTTGAGGCGGTCAGTGTAGGGCATTTGTTTGAGGCCAGTAATCCTCTTTGTGAGGTACTTCTGTGGCGTTTCCAGATGATTTATGGGTATTATTATGTGGATGAGTTAAATAATGTAACATATGGCACAAAACAACAATACACATGTAACTCTGAAACAAACAGATACAGTCTGTGAGAGGAGTAACTATACATTGTCTCTGTTGACAAGCCTGTGTCATACAGCCACTATATCAACCAATGAGGTTGTTCAAAACATTCTACCCACCAGTTATACTATAGACCAAGTACATAGAAACACATATGCTGAGGCACTAAAAAGTGATCTGCAGTAGTCAAAAAAGCATCCTAGACAGAGCAATAACACCAGAGTCCCTCAGCAAACTCTATAGCTCTCAACTGTCTAGATTTTTACAGAATATCCAGCTTTTTGGTCTGTTCATAGGTTCATAAGTTGGTGCTAGGCTATCGGCCCTAGGGCCTATACAAGCCTAGCCATAACAGTTACCTGGATATTTCTTCCCACAATATTTACTTCCCTGGACCCCTGTCTAGCAGGGCGACTGACATGATCCCCAGGGTGAATCTCCTAACTCCCATCCAATCATCAAGGTTTCTTTTGAAAAGGGCCAAGGAGGGGCTCTGCTTGACATGTACGGGCAGTCTTGTCCAGAGTATGGGGAGTCTCTGGGTCAGGAACCTATCCTTCCAGCATGTTTTGTTCATTGTGATGACAAGGTTTAGATCACTGGAGCATGTGGCTCTGAGGAATTGGGATTTCTTTAAGGGAAGCATGTCCAACAGCTCAGGGTTTGACATGGCCTTGTATGTTAAGCAGAGATCGCCTCTGAGTAGATGACATGCCACAGAGTATAGCTGGAGATTTTTTAGATGGTCAGCATAGGGCATCTGATTTAGGCCTGTGATTCCTTTAGTGAGGTATTTCTGCGGCCTTTCCAGTTGTTGCAGATGCCTTGTGAGGTACATACCAAACACGGTGTTGTACTCTATAATGGGTCTAATGAGGGATGAGTACAGTGGAACAATGACCTCCTTTTTTCTGGATGAAAAGCCCTTAGTGATGAGCTGTGCCACATAGAAGGATTTCCTGACTGTTGTGGTGATGTGGTTATCAAAGGTGAGACCACTTCCCCCTTGTGTCCCTAACTCTCTCATCACACTTTCAGTGTTTAGTGTACTGCCACCTATGTGGTAATTCATGGGTACATGTTTTTTCCCAAAGGGGATAACTATACATTTCTTGGCATTAAGCTTGAGCCCATGGCTCTGGCACCAAGCATCTGTTTCTGTAAGGCCCTTTTGTAGACTATCCACATCATTTGGGGATTCAATAATGGCTCCCAGTTTGCAGTCATCTGCAAACTTTGTTAACCAGAGTCCCTTAGTGTTGGCCTGTACTTCAGAGAAGTAGATGCCCAACAAAAGCAGTCCCAGGACTGAAGCCTGAGGTACTCCACTTGCCACTTGTCTGGAGCTGGATTTGGAGTCAGCTACTTTTACAGTCTGGGTTCTGTCAGTAAGCCAGTTGGCAATCCATCGAGTGATGTAGGGATTTATGCCCAGCTTAGTAAGTTTATCTATGATTCCAGAATGGGGGGTGGTGTCGAAGGCCTTGGTGAGGTCCAGATAGGCTGTGTGTCATAAAATTTGTAGTTTTCTCTGAAATCATTGAGGACTGAAGTTACTAAATAATGACATACATTTAAGTTTCAGATTCTGTGTCCTTCAGAAAATGCAGGCTAACACAAATCCTATATTCTAGCAATGTTCTAAGTTTATAAGAACAATATTTAAAATATGTCCCTATATTTGGAAATTTGTCCCATCATTGTTTTAGGGTTTGTCCAGATTTTGTTTGTGGCAAGAGGTTGAGATGTATGGCAAACTCACAAACATTCTACCAAAGCAACACTCACCATGATACATACAGCTTCAGTGCATGGTGTCTTAGCTCATAAGCCCATGAGTCAAACCTCCACAGAAGCTAACATTCTAGTCAGAGGTGACACCATCATAAGACACACAGATGTTCAACACACCAAGCTGAGCAAGAAGAGAGTCACAGTCAGCTGTATTTCAGAGTCCAGGATGTGCCAAATAATGTACATACTCAGGTCATTCACACATACTAATATGGCCTCCGCCATTGTGCATGTGGATGCAAATGAGCTATATCTTTCAGGTCTATAAAAAAAGAAACATGATGGAGCTCTGGGATTACTTATCCCATGATAGTATCAACCTAGCACTGAGCAGAATTCTTCTGTCCCTGAGGATGATGCTGTTATATGAGCAGAATATAATTGGCTTTAATAACTGGCTTAGCTTTTGGTGCCATTTGAATAAGGTGTTGACATGCTGGCAAAATATGAAGCCCCCAAAACACATGAACATTGTTGCCTATGTGGAATTGTTAATAGAAACTTTATACCACCACATAAATAACTGTAGTGAGGCAGCTGTACCCTTCAATAAGAATAATAGGACTAACTTAAAGAACAAACTATTCTGGTAGAATCCTAATATCAGCAAGTTACTTAAAAAAAACATGGCCAAGACTAGGAAGTGTAATGTTCAGAAATATTAAAAAAATACTCATCAAATTAAATTAGCAACTCAGGAGTCATCAAATTCTTCAAAACCAAATTTGAGGTGAAGACAGTCTCACAAGCAAAAGTCGACCCTAAAGCCTTCTTCAGCTATGTATGCAACCCGAAATGGTAACTCACAACAGTGTGCTGAAATAATTATAAACAGAATCAACTTTAAGGAGCCAGAGGAAGGGACGCCCATTCATGCATGTCTCCACACAGAAGATGCTCTAGCTGAGAATCGAACCAGACAGCGCCTTACTGTGAGGCAACAATGCTACTGCAGTGCCACCACAAACCTACTAGCTGCAAGCTGTGTTCCAGTTTCACCCAGCTGCCCCTCACTCCCACAACTCTACCCAAGAATTAACTTCAACCATAACATCCTCCCAGCTATCACAAGCGAATAAGTCCTCAATGTGGTCTCCAAAGAAAAAAAAATGCTACATCTGTGGTTTCTGATAATATCCCAGGCTGGTTCTTAAATAGCATGAAATATGACCTATCTGACCTTTTAGAATCCTTGTTCAACCTTATCCTTCAAACTGGCTTTGTGCCTGTCAAACTGAGGAATGCAACAGCTATCCCTCTGCACAAGGGCAAGCCATCTACTGACCTGGGAAATTACAGACCTATAAGTCTAGCTAGACTCATATGCAAGGCTATGGAAAGGAAATAATTATCATGGACAGTATAAAGAGATATGAAATATTCAGACACTGGTTCAAACAGATTGAAATTATCAAAGCCAGATCATGTCTGCTCAGTCTGGTAGACTTCTTCATGAAGGACACCGAAGTTATGGATGAGGTCAAAACTGTACATGTTGCCCATCTTGACCTGGCCAAGGCACTGAACACTATTCCTCATTCAGGTAATCGGCAAACTCACAAAACAAGTAGTAAATCCCTGCATCACCCCCTGGATAGTCAACTAGCTCATTGGATAGGACAGAGGAAGTCAGGATAAGGGATTCTACCTCCACAAAATGGTCAGTCACCACTAGGGTACCTCAGTGATCAGATCTAGAACCACTCCTTTTTGCATTTATTTTTCAGAAGTTGAAACTAATATTAAAGATCTTTGGTTGACCATGTTGCAGATGACTGCAAGCTTTACATGATTTTAAAGTTTCCAAAGACACTAATATCCCCAAAGGGTTTGTCACAAAGTAATAATTGGTGCTAGAGGCATGATCTAAAACCAAATGCCAAAAAAGTGCATAATACTATTATTTGCAAGGTTGGCCTCTCCTGGAAATTATCACATAGACAATATATCCCCTATGAGAAGACCCAGTGGTTAGGGACTTAGGATTATATGTTGACCACCATGTGTCTACTGCTTTAAGGAAATAATTCTATAGTGTGCATCTCATTAGCATCTAGTTCCAAAGATGTCATTATCCCTCTGTACTCAGCCCTCACTAGGCCCGTCATAAAGTACAATGCTCTCTTTGGCATGCATTTTACCTGGCTTGTGCAACAAATGGAATGCCAGCAGAGGCTTATGACAAAAAGAATACAAGATGCAAACCACGTGGGATATGCAGACAGCCTCAGAGCCTTATCATAATACCCGGTCTTGTTAAGAATACTGAAAGGTGATCTGTACCTGTCTTATCATCATCTGATCTAGTACTGAGAGATGTATTGCACATCAACAAGTCTAGCAGAGTTAGAAATACCTGCTCCAAGGACATATATATAATTTCTAACATAAACAAAGCATGTTGGAGGGGCTGTCCTTGCTTTGAAACAAGCTTCTCACTAATGTGAAGCTGAGTTTGTCCCTCACCATAGCAAAATAAGAAGTTTGTGTCAGAGACTTCAGCTGTCCAGCCCCAACCTGATGATTCTGCTTTGTCTAATGATGAAGCCTTAGGTTATCCAGCTCTGACCCCTGCCCCTGCTATCGTGACCTCATCAGAGGCTAATATGGGAAGGTCACATACTCATCTGCTGGGGCTGACAAGATGGGAAACCTTGGCTGGTTATTTTAGAATGGCTGGAGCATATTCATCAGATTCTTGTTCATGCATATGTATAGGGTTCCTTTTCTGAAGTACATCAGGGCTTTAACCTTACAAGATTTATGTGGGCTGACATCCCCAGTAAAAATAAGAAAAAGACTAAGCATGTCTCTCTTGTGGCAACAGGCCCACACAAGGAGTAACAGGACTTTACACAGGGACTTTTTAAAGTTCTTATGTCTCTGAAGCCCAGTCAGAGTTTTCAGGTGCATTCTGATGTTGGGATTCCTTTTCCTCTACTCCTTTAAAGAAGAAGGGGATTCATTTTATGAAGATGAGTATCTAGACTCTTAAATCTCTTGCCTCTCAGATTCATTCTCCTTTGGCTGTGTCTTACAATAAGGAGGATTCTCATTCTCCTGATTAGCCCTGAGAAGAACTTTCTTTTGGAGATACTATAGCTATAATTATGTAAAACTTCCAGCGGGAATAGTTCTAAGATGTCTGATTTACAGTACAGAGACACTATGCTTTACTTCAGATGTAGACTCTCCAGCCTTCTCCTATTCTGCTTTCTTGAAGCACATTTGAATATTTTTGTTTCTACTCTCAGTATCCTGATTCTCAGCCTCCTGCTCCTAGGAAACCTGACAGGTCTTATAAGGTTCCAGATAAAAAGAAATTTCTTGATAGGAATCCTTCTTCTGATCCTTCTGTTGTGTTTCTTTATGCAGACAAGACTACTTAGTTGTTTTCTTCCCCTAAAGTCTTGCCTACTGATGAGGATAGCACAGACATGGATAGATATGACAAAAGGTATATACGTTTGCCACTGTGGCCTTTAGCGCTATTAACTGTTACACTCACATGATATGTGTTATCTCTTCTCTCTAAGCTTGGAGATGTCTTGAGTGATAAGCTCATTTCTACCAATAACTATTCAAGCTTATCATTGCTTAGTTCTGTTTCTCAAGTAGCCAGGAGATCTGACAAGTGCAGCTATGATGCTGCTGATGCTTCTTTTAGGGTGGTTGCATCTGGGTTGGTGATTTATAGATATGTTGGCTTAGACTCCAGTCCCTTGTAGATGTCATAGCTAAGCATTTGGATTCTCCTTTGGAAATTCAGAAGTTGTTTGTTTCTGCTGCTGCAGGTCTATTTAACATTTTTTACAAGACAAGAGTAAAATAATACAAAACTTGAAACAAAATTTCCTTTCCTCTGTCCCTAGGTATCAAAGAAATTATCCCTTTAAAGCAAGTCTTTTTCTCAGGAGGCAATACAGACTACCTCAAAAGGATAAGATTCTCTCTAAGGATAGATTTATTTCGAGAAAAAAAAATAATAATAAAAAGGACAGGTCTCTAAGGTTAAGAAACTTTCTTTTCTCGACAAATCTGCTAACCTGTGACTATCATCCTTCTTTTCAGTCAGGTTTCTCGTTCTCAAAGACAGTCTCTGTCCTTTCTAGATTGGCAGCAGATCATAACAGATAAGTGGATTCTTTCCATTACAAAAAAGAGCTAACAGGATATCAAGAAAGTCTCTACCCCCTTTGCAGACATACTTCAACCTCTTCCAAACCACTTATCTCTGCTTCTTCCACTCGTTTATGATCTTTTGTATCAGGGCACCATTCAGCCCATTCCTCCATCTCAAGGCAGCAAAGGGTTTCTATTCTCAGATCTGCCTGCTTCCCAGGAAAAACAATTCCTGGGGACAAATCTTAGATCTTTCCTTTCTCAGCATATTCCTACTGGTTCCCAGTTTCAAGATGTTAACACTTCAGAATTTGTTTTCCATGCTACTCCCTCAAGCTTTCTAGTCTCCCTATATTCGAATGATGCTTATGTTCATATTCTTATACATCCCCAGTTCAGGACATTTTTGAGGTTCTGTGTGTCTTTACCTCATTTTTAGTTCCGTATTTTGCCCATTGCTTTTTTATATGGCACTGAGTGTAATTACCAAACACCTTTTTCAGACTTCATGGCATTCAAATACTTCTTTATCTGGGTGGTCTTTTGATTAAGACTGTGATGGTCCCTACCCTGGGCAAGTAATCAGTTAGCCTCAATCCTCACCATTGACACCAGTGAGGGATGGCCATTAGGACAAAATGAATACACAGAGTAGTTTCAGATGCAGATCTCTTCACCAAGCACAATTTCCCTTAAGAGCACACAGGGAGCACACTCCAGACCTGGGGCTGGACTCTTTCGCACTCTCTTTTTCTGTCTCCAGGCCCAAACAAGACCCACACTGACCACTCTGGGGCTCTGTCCCTGTTCCATGTAGCTGATATGCACACTTGGATATTTGATTTTCACACACATGCGCGCACACACACACACACACAAACCTGTGAAAAGCTGGCACAGATTTACCAGCTGTGCCCCTTCTGACTGGAATATAAGGTAATTACACTGCCACCAGTCACCTATTCTAATGCTTTTACAAGGGTAACCAAGTATACTGAATAAAATGAATACTAATACAAATGGTAGAGTTTGACCAATGCATCAAGGCTTTCAGGAGTGGCTGCAGTGTCACTAAAATAAGCATAAGTACTCTTAAGATATTAAAAGTATTCTCTAAAATTTCAGCCACAATGAAAGGTATAGAGATATTTAATAACAAATAGTAAAATAGAAAACATGAGAATATTACATATCTAGTTACAATAAAAAACAGAGTTTCAATCACAACAGACATAAAAAATAACACAGTTGGATAGACTCACACAGATGCAGAAAAACAATACTTAACTAATCTCACTATATTTTCCTGACTGACTGAAGAATTGCTGTTCCCTATTTAAGTTACTACAGCAAGGCAAGATGATGACTGTTGAGTTGCTTACTACAGCAAGACGAGATGAAATGTGTGGAATGTGTAAGATCTCTGTGAGAGAGCTTTCCTGTCAGGTTTCGAAAAACAAAGTGCTGCTGCGAGAGTTCCTGAATATCTCACACTAATATCTGAATAAATAATTTCAGTGCTGGTTGTAGAATGACATCACATTTGGCCACCTGACTCTGGTACAATACACACACAGAGCTTTGCTAAGATTTGTTGTAGCATCTGAAAGCTATAAAATAATTTCAAAAACTTCCACCCTTCCAGGCCAGCAATTAGTTCACCCCTAAGGACAATACAGTACAATTCCTATCCTGGTTTTCCCAGACATTTTTGTGTCTGGCTGCAGTCAAACCTGTAAGAAAAAATCTTTATGGCCTTAACTAACCCATTTAATTTTTAAAGTATTTTTTCAAAATTAGCTGGACTGAGATTAACCTATTCCCTTCCAGAATTCTCTGTTAAAACATATAGATTTAATCAGTTTTAATAATACTGTC
Source organism: Protopterus annectens (assembly GCF_019279795.1). Lineage (NCBI taxonomy): Eukaryota > Metazoa > Chordata > Ceratodontiformes > Protopteridae > Protopterus > Protopterus annectens. The sequence goes on along the minus strand of NC_056737.1, from coordinate 1,653,458,592 downwards.
TGATATACATGTATATATCTCTTTTCTGTCCAGCAGGGCCTGCCTTAGCTGCATTTTTAACACAAGGAACTTTAAAAGTGCATGTTTAACACATGCATCTGTACAAATCAGTGTGATAGTCAAATTACATAAAATTATTCACAAAACTTTAACTAGCTCTACTGGTATATGTTACACATGCACCATCCTTCTCTCCCTGACACAGATGGCACTACCTCATATCACCACAAAGATCACCACTCTACTTGTTCTTCAAAAGGATTTGAGTTCACCATAGATCTCCTGTGCAGTCCTGGGTTCACTCTAAATCTAAATAAATCAGCTTTTACAACCTCGCAAGACCAGCATTTCTTGTGCTGCAGAATTCACCCTCTTTCTCAGACAGCTTTTCTTCCTCTGTTCAAGGTTCTGTCTCTAACAAACTTCTTTCAGAGACCTTCTTTTTTTGCAATGACCTCTGCAATAAAGATTTGTAGAGACCTGGGTTTCATGGCATCTATTATTCCTATAATTCCATTTGCCAGCCTCTGTATGAGGAAATTGCAGTGGTAGCTGAAAGCATTTTGGCTTCAACATAGCCATCCATTAGACTTTTAGATCCCTTTCTTGCCTTGCTTAAAGAAGGAGGTTTGTGATGGATCAACCACATTTCTCTCAACCGAGAACTCCCATTTTTGGTCCCCCTTTCAAGAACTGTATACTGATGCTTAAACCAGGCTGGCGGGGGGGGGGGGGTTGTTACAACAATATCTGGGTTGCAGGGGACTGGTTATCCTGAGTGGTATCAAAGTGATGAGGGTGTTGATTCTGAATATCAAATCCCTGCAATAACTCTATCTCTGAGTCACCTCAGTGTTCACAGTCAGCACTGTGGTCATGTAGTACATAAACAAACAGGGGAAGACAATATCTTATCACCTTTACAAACTTGGAAACTTAGCCTCATAGCATGGAAATTTGCCATCCAACACAATTTGATTCTTCAGGCAGTCATTTTTCTCTCAAAAAGAAATATTGTGACAGACACATTGAGCAGATATAGGGCAGATCTTCAAGAATGGATGTTGCAAATGGAGGTCTTCTTTGACATTTTTCATCAGTGAGGTATTCCCCAAATAGATCTATTTGCCTTCACCTAGAGCAAAAAACTCTGAAAATTCTGTTCCAGAATGTGAAGTCTACTGGCACGGAAAACTGATGCCTTGTCCTTCTCTTTGATGGGGATGTTTCTTTATGCACTTCTTTTTTCTATTCTACCAAAGGTCCTACAAAATATTTTTGGGCAGGATCAAAAACTTGCTTATGGCTCCCTTTTGGAATAGACAGCACTGGTTTCTTCTTTTTCATCAGACCAAGGGCAATCATCATGCAACCCCAAAGGATGGAATCCTCACACACTGGACAACTGCTCACTCATTCACCCACATCATCTAACCTTGCAATTGCCTCTTAGAATAATTTGGTTTTACTTCCTTTCAGGTCTGATTTTTTTTTGAGGACATATTCCAGGTTTTACAGGAGGCTAGAAAACTAAATACAAGGAAATCTCATGTTTGTAAATGAAAAAGATTTCCTTTATACTGTAAAAAATGGAACCAGAGCCCCTTTTTTGTTGGTATTCCTCTTGTTCTTTCATATCTACATGAATTGCTCAGCTCTAGTCTGGTTTGCTGTTCTTTCAAGGCCCATTTTCAACCATTTCTGCTTGTCACCCTTTAGACCCATCTCTTTCAACTAGATTTGAGGTCAAGCAACTTTTTGAGAGGTGTGCTTCATGTTAGAGCTCCAAGAAAGCCTATATCTCCTTCTTGGGACGTGAACAGTGATCCGAAAAAGTTGACCCAGCCAAACTTTGAATTAGAAGCCAGTTCTTCTTTTAACTCTCGTACCTGGAAAACTGTGCTGTTTGTTGTCCTGATTGCTGCAAAGTGGGATTCTGAACTGCATTCATTTTTGGCAGTCCCTCTCTTCTTGTTTTTTGATTAGGAAAGGGTTTCCCTTAGGACTAATCCTTCCTTTATGCATAATGTAGTTAATGACTTTTCGTTAAACCAGTCTATCAGCTTCCTTCTGTTTTACCCCTCAATTTATAATACAGGCGAGAGGATTCTTCATTCTTTGGATTTGCATTAGGCAGCTCCATAGGTGCTGGAACCATAGAGTGGAGGGAGGGGCACCCCCCCGACTTTTACAGCTGCAAGACCTGTAACATTTTAGGACCCAATGGAGGACTCATGCATGCATTGCACGCTAACGTGAATTTAAACACAAAAGTGCGCAGGTTCCCAATCACATCATTGCTGCTGCCACAGGCAACCATGGTAAGTGCTGCTCCATTTATGTTTTATGAAGGCAAACTGCTCCATTTATGTTTTATGAAGGCATGACTGCCGTTTATGTTTTGTGAAGGCATGACTGCTCCGGTTATGAATGGTTTGTGAAGGCATGACTGCCCCGGTTATGAATGTTTTGTGAAGGCATGACTGCTCCGGTTATGAATGAAGGCAAACGCGTGCGCATGCACGCGTATGTGTGTGTGTGTGTTTGTGTGTGTGTGTGTGTGTGTGTGTGTGTGTGTGTGTGTGTGTGTGTGTGTGTGTGTGTGTGTGTGTGTGTGTGTGCGTGTGCTTGTGAGTGTGTGTGTGTGTGTGTGTGTGTGTGTGTGTGTGTGTGTGTGTGTGTGTGTGTGTGTTTCTGGTTTAGCACTTCGTGATCTAATCTGCTTTATTTGTGATCTAATCTGTTTGCTACAAATATAGCAAATACAATGTAGCAAGTAGCTTTTGACAGATCAAAAGAAAAAATGAAAAGAAGATTTTTTTTTTTTGCTCCTCATCCCAAAGTTGAGAGGGGGACTCTAGAGTGGGGACAACACAGAGCACAAAAAAAGGCTGGCTACTTTTCTGGTATAACATCTGTTGCCTCTTGCCATCATTAAATATAATACTAATGAAAATGACAACAAGCCACATTAAAGAAGCATTTTGCATGATAGCTATTTTAAATAGATGTTGTCATGTGAAACAAAAAAAAAAGAAATATAACAAAATAAAAGTAAATTCTCCACCAGCTAAAGTATCACAGAACAACTCTGAAGGAAATATTGTAGTGAATCAAGTGATTTATGAAAGTATTTTCACTGTCAGACTGTGTATAAGTTAAAAACCTGTTGGGCCTACAGCTTTGTAAACATATATCAAAATTTACTATGGCAGTATGAAAATAATTTATTTTTTTGCAATCACATATTAAAATAATGTGTGTTATTGGATTTTACAAAAAGGATGGACATGGCTGTGGTGAATACGTATTTTAACAAGAGGGAGGAGCATAGGGTGACGTACAAGAGTGGAGGAAGATTCACACAGGTGGATTATATCTTATGTAGGAGGGCCAGTTTGAAGGAGATTGGAGACTATAAAGTGGTGACCGGGGAAAGTGTAATTAGGCAGCATAGGATGGTGGTTTGTAGGATGACATTGGTGATCAAGAAGATGAGGAGGAGTGTGAGGGCAGCACCAAGGATCAAATGGTGGAAATTGAAAAAGGGTAATTGTGAGGTGGAGTTCAGGGATGAGTTAAGACAGGCACTGGGTGGCAGTGAAGAGTTACCAAATAGCTGGGTAACTACAGCAGCAGCTAGTAAGGGAGACGGCTAGAAAGGTGCTTGGTATGACATCTGGACAGAGGAAGGACAACAAGGAGACCTGGTGGTGGAATGAGGAAGTACAGGAGAGTATACAGTGAAAGAGGTTGGCAAAGAAGAAGTGGGATTGTCAGAGAGATGAAGAAAGTAGACAGGCGTATAAGGAGATGAGGTGTATGGGAAAGAGAGAGGAGGCAAAGGCTAAGGATAAGGCATAAAAAGAGTTGTATGAAAGGTTGGACACTAAAGAGGGAGAAAAAGACCTGTACCAATTGGCTAGACAGAGGGACCTAGCTCAGAAAGATGTGCAGCAGGTAAAGGTGATAAAGGATAATAAGGGAAACTCACAAGCATGGAGAGTGTGTTGAGAAGATGGAAAGAGTACTTTGAGCGGTTGATGAATGAAGAGAATGAGAGGGAGAGAGGTTTGGATGATGTGGGTATAGTGAATCATGAAGTACAATGGATTAGCAAGGAGAAAGTAAGGATAGCTATGAAGAGGATGAAGAATGGAAAGGCTGTCGGTCCAGATGACATACCTGTGAAAGCATGGAGTTGTGGAAGTGTTTAGGTGAAATGGCAGTGGAGTTTTTAACCAGATTGTTTAATGAAATCTTGGAAAGTGAGAGGATGCCTGAGGAATGGAGAAAAAATGTTTTGGTACCGATTTTTAAGAACAAGGGTGATGTGCAGAACTGTAGTTACTACAGAGGGATTAAATTGATCAGTCACAGCATGAAGTTATGGGAAAGAGTAGTGGAAGCTAGGTTAAGAAGGGACGTGATGATTAGTGATCAGCAGTATGGTTTCGTGCCGGGAAAGAGCACTACAGATGCGATGTTTGCTCTGAGAGTGTTGATGGAGAAGTACAGAGAAGGTCAGAAGGAGTTGCATTGTGTTTTTGTAGACTTGGAGAAAGCATATGACAGGGTGCCTAGAGAGGAGTTGTGGTATTGTATGAGGAAGTCGGGAGTGTCAGAGAAGTATGTAAGAGTGGTACAGGATATGTACGAGGGTAGTGTGACAGTGGTGAGGTCTGCGGTGGGAGTGACAAATACATTTAAGGTGGAGGTGGGGTTACATCAAGGATCTGCTCTGAGCCCTTTCTTATTTGCAATGGTGATGGACAGGTTGACAGATGAGATCAGATAAGAGTCACCATGGACTATGATGTTTGCAGATGACATTGTGATCTGTAGTGAGAGTAGGGAACAGGTGGAGGAGACCCTGGAGAGATGGAGATATGCTCTAGAGAGAAGAGGAATGACGGTCAGCAGGACTAAGGCAGAATATATGTGTGTGAATGAGATGGAGGATAGAGGTGGATTAGTTTAAATACTTGGGATCAATATTTCAGAGTAAAGGTGAGTGTGGAGGAGAGGTGAAGAAGAGAGTGCAGGCAGGGTGGAGTGGGTGGAGAAGAGTGTCAGGAGTGATTTGTGACAGACGAGTACCAGTAAGAGTGAAAGGGAAGGTCTACAAGAGGGTAGTGAGACCAGCTATGTTATATGGGTTGGAGACAGTGGCACTGACAAAAAGGCAGGAGTTTGAGCTGAATGTGGCAGAGTTAAAGATGTTAAGATTTGCACTGGGTGTGACAAGGGTGGACAGGATTAGGAATAAGTATATTAGAGGGTTAGCCCAGGTTGGAAGGTTTGGAGACAAAGCCAGAGAGGCAAGATTATGTTGGTTTGGACATGAACTGAGGAGGGATGCTGAGTATATTGGGAAAAAGATGCTAAGGATGAAGCTACCAGGTAACAGGAAAAGAGGAAGGCCTAAGATAAGGTTTATGGATGTAGTGAGAGAGGACATGCAGGTGGTTGGTGTGACAGAGCAAGATGCAGAGGACAGGAAGAAATGGAAACAGATGATCCGCTGTTGCGACCCCTAATGGGAGCAGCTGAAAAATGATGATTAAAATAATGTGTGTTATGTCTCTATATAAGATTCATTATACCTTATTTAAATATTATGATCTCTAAGCTGTATTCTGCTTTGTTTATATACTGTATTATATGTGTAACTGATTACTAACTGTGTGCTTACAGTATATGTTTGCCATTTATGATTGCTAGGGCTGTGCCTAAAAACAGTCCTCTTGTCAGGACTAGTTCATTTATGAGTTAACAAATTAAGTAAACAAACGCTGCACATTTTAGGGGGGAATGTTATAAATTGTCAAGCTATGAGACTGTAGCTTTACAATTTCATTTCTGCATCTTAATTTCAGCTGTTGTTAGTGCTGTCACATAGTATTGCATGTTACTCCATGAATACATACATACAGTGGCCCAAAAATGAGAAGAGTTGATAATGAAGTGAAGAGAGTAATAATGAGGCTGCAGTATGCTCACTTCATCACAGGAATTAGGAGACATTTCTAGAGTCTTGGTTCCCAGGGAAGACCAGGATCTCTGAAGGATGTAGTGGTAGCTATCACAGCAGTTAGGCAGACCATCTCAGAAACATGTCATTTAATAGGCAAGACACGCTTCTTCATGACACCCGCACAGCATACCCCATTTGATGACATACTCCACATGGTGTGAGAGGCTCAATCTTGCCTTCAGTTACACTCCACCCATCAGCCATTTTCAGAGGCAACTGTGATGATGTTGTAATCTCATTCCTTTGCTGTCATCCTACCCTCACTGACCTGACAGATAGAAGGTGTAGCAAACTATGTCAGGAGGCAGGGTGACCGGAGGAGCACTGGTAACTTAGACACATAAGAAAGGGGCACTATGGCCTATGCTCATTGCTACAGTAATCCTGATGTAAATAGTCCTTATGATGGACAAAAAACACCTTTGGAGATGCACCTGACCTATCCAAAAATAAGTCTGAAGAAATGTTTAATGTATCATTTACAGGAACACTTTTGAATTCATCAAAGTCAAAATGATGTATTTACCAGATTAAACAATGTCAACATCAATGGAAGTTTTCACTATTTTCATACCATAATGTGAGCATAATATGTTTATGATAATATGCCACAAATTTCTGGCATAAAAGTTTTCTTCTCTCGCACAAAAGGTGATTTTGCAAACTTAGAGCTAGACCTCTTACTACGGTAGGCAAAATTATACCTGGAACATTTTTGTCAAATAACAGTTAGGATTTTCATGATGTTGCTCAAATTAAATGTGTATATGCTAACATGCAAAACAGTGTGCTATAAAATTTTCATCTTATGAGACATCATTATAATAAAGTTCATAAATGGCATTTTCCAATGCTTTTGGCACAGTCTGTCAACATTTCCATATTTGGTCCTGCTTTTATTTAATCCATGTGTAGCCCCTGGGTTCTCTGTTGACCAGCATGCCTATGATCCTATGTTCAGATCTATTCCACATTACAGGTAAGAGTTGAAACCAACAGGGTTGCCCTTGATCATGTCATGTTGGCATTGTTTCATTGTGCTGCTGTATAACTTGAGGAGAACATGAAAACACATTTTGAGTGAAATGCAATAAGCACAGTGATGGAAATGGGCTTCACTTCTGCATGGGTACACCCTGGCCTTGAACCCTATTTCTCCATGTGCTGGAAACTGTCATCATGTTGATAATCTGCAGCAGGAGTTTCTAAAGAAGATACCCCACCAGAACCCCTATCACTTCCCCCTACCACAATAGAAAGTAAATAGGTACAGCCTGTCCTTCCTTCCCCTCCCCCTTCCTGGCTGACCTTCTGATTCCCAGGCTACTAAATGAACACAGGCAGAGAATGCTGTAGGTGTACAAACCTGATCATCCAACGCCAGCACATTGTATCTCCCTGATTCATGAGCTAAAGTATTCTTACTGGAAGCTCATTATGTGGAGTGACTGCACACACTCTCTTTGGCAAAGAATTGTGCAATGGCAGTGTCATAAGTCATGTGGTGAGGCTCCCTTAATTTCACAATGGAAACGCTGGCCAAAAATATTGAAGTTACTTATGGATAAACATCAATAAACCCACTTTAGCAGTTATTATTAATTCTGGATCAAACATTTAGAATAGAGTCTTAATGTCCCACCTTATAAATTATGACAAAGCTGTTACAAAATTTCATGACAAAGCTTGATTTTACATTTGTTTTATGGAATCGCACTTTGGGATGGCATTATGTAATATGAGTGTTAAAGTTCATGATATGGTAAGGTGAAAACATTGACTGAAAGTCTTGGGAAATGTATGGTTGTATTTACTTGGTTAATACCAAAATAAAATAATGCAAACCTATAAGTATAGCCCTCATGTCATGGTCATGGACTGAAACCATGTTTCCATACTAGCAAAGATTTGATTGCATAGATGATAAATGTGGCTGTAAATTGTAAGTGCTTGGATTTCATACTGAGGTTTTGGTACTGAAAAAAAACATAGCAACTGAATTTTCTGTTTTATAAGAAAACATGCCAGTTGTTCTTTGTTTTTCAAGGAGTTAAGGTAACAATGTCTGTACTAGGAATGCTAACATGAGGAATGGGCATCCCTTCAAAAGGGTCTAAGTTTTAAGAGAGCAGAATACTGTTGTGTGTAGAAGGATGACGATGATGATGATAATTCATTACACTGTGCTGGTGGTTTGAAATGGATAGTTACTTCAAGGGAATGGAAACAAGGATGAATGATGGCCTACTTAATACGACTGCTTATTTTCTAAAGGAGTTGGGCAGCCTCACTTTGATTGTAAGGGCCTGCAGAAGATTTCTGTTCATAGACCTGACACTGGCAAGATAGATGGCCACTGATGTCATTACCTGGAGTAGTGAAACGTGAGTACTAGGATCATCTCATTACATCTGCAAAAATGGTTTTGTCTGAGCTGGGAATAGAAGAATAGGCATGAGTGGGGAAAATATTTTTTTTACTCTTATTAAGGAAATTTGATTTTGCCATTTGCAAACATTGTTTTTTCTTTATTTCATTGAGTCATAACAGTAGACTAAATATCTTTCAGTGTGTTGGTATGTTGGGACTTGAACGACTGTTACACCTCCATGCTCGCTGTCTTTTGTGTGAATTTCAAAGGAAAGGATAATATCTGTCCTGTATTTTTTGAAGTAAACTGCATTTATGATTTGACAATTGTTGACAATGTAGTTATATAGTTTACATAGAATGACACGTTGAGTAATGTACTCAGTTTCAGTGTGTGTGTGTGTAAAATGCCCCAGTTACCTATGTCTGCTGGTTAAAATTACCCAAGCTCAAACCCTCTACCTTAAGTACAACAGCCTGAATTCTCTGCCCACACCACCACTTCTAATTCAGGGAGTTGAGTCCATAGCTCTCTACTCAGAATATTTGATTCATACTTTTGGTCTGTTCCTCTTAAAATTCATTAAATAATGATAGCCCTTTTTATGTTTCAGTCTTCCTATCTTTTTTGGAAACACATGGTAACACAAAACACTATTATAGCAACTTTCTAAGATTATACAAGTAATATTTAAAATGTGTCCCTGCTTTTGTGCCTTTGCCCTCACCCCCCAAAAAATTTAGCTTTTTCCAGATGTCTTCTGCTGTGAAATTGAGAGATTTAGTTGCATTAAGTGGATGGTGCAGTGGTGCAGTGGTAGTGTTGTTGCCCCAGAGTAAGAGGTACTCTGGTTTAATTCTTGGCTGTGTTGCCTTCCGTGCAGAGTCTGTATGTCCTCCCTGTTTTTGTGTGGGCTTCCTCCCACATTACAAAGACATGCATCTAGAACATTTCTCCCTGGCCTCTGCTGACATTTGGCTATGTTCCAAGTCAGACTTTCCTAGTAAACAAATATTAACTAAATAAAAAATTTCAGCTGAGAGCTTCAGGGGAAGAAAAGTTTAGTGCTGTTTATTCTGAGGGTGATTGCATTGTTACTAGCACAACAGGTAATAGCCTTACTTTTCATGCAGAAGGCTGTGGGTTCTACTTCCACAGTATGCAGATGGATCTCTGATACTCCACTATGTTGTACTTTAAAGGGAGTGGATGCTGCAGTCCTGTGAATGTCCTCCTTTGCAGGAGTTACCTAGTAACTATGAACCTGTTATCGGTTTGCCATCCATTCCCTATTGCAATATTACTAGCTTATCATTTTTAATGTAACATAGGCAACTTATTCTTCAAGGGTAACAGCCACTTTATTTGTAGATGAAACAATGACATATAATGTTGTTTCCTAGCAGCAACCTCTTCATTAGTTAGAGATCCCTTTAATGTGGAATTATTTGGATGGCTTACTTCTGCAGACATTTTGCATATTACTGATATTGATGGATTGTAATGACAAAAGTTTGAGTGGCCTTTTATGGTTGAGATTTTCTGAAATGGGTAGTTTTGTCATTATTGGTTTGTACATTTTGTTTTATTGCTTACCAGAAGACTGTTCAAAACTGCAAAATTAAAACACATTCTAACAACTGGTGCTGTATTATACAAGGAATATAATTTAATACAATCAGGAAGGGGAATCAAAGAATGCATACATGTAGATATATATATATATATATATATATATATATATATATATATATATATATATATATATATATATATATATCTACAAATGCTCTACAGTGACTCCAGAAAATGCTGCTTAATATTTTTACCTCAGTTGCATTTCAAATAATATATTGCCACCTCTGGACATGTGATCTGGGATGGCTGATAGCATTCATAATGTAAACATTGTCACCAACAAATATGGCATGGAAATCTCAATGATATTCTTGTTATTCAGTGTTGTTTTTATGTAAATTTTATTTAAGTACTACACAATGCCTCGGAGGGACAAAAATGTAATACATGTGAATGATGCCACCTTGAAAATGCACCATGGCAAAAACAAAAATGAACTGGATTCTTTACATTAGCTTTTAACACCCCAGTGGAAATTACATCCAATGTTGAAACCTGTGTTCTAAAAGTTAGTACAAGTGCATGTATGCCTGTCTCTGTCAACCATGTAACTGTTGCATTATACAAAGCTTTTTTATTAGAAGAAAAATTTGACACAACTATGTTTTTTGTAGAAATATTTCTCATTCCATTCATATTTTCCCTAGCAGGGCTAGACACCCAATGGTGTAAACCTTGGCTTTAGATGATTGTCACTGTTGAAGTGACACCCAGACCATATTTACAAAAATGACATTCATTTTTGGAATATATTCATTGCTAACATGTGCCAAAGCAATGCCTTATTTGTGAGTCATACTGTAAAGTCTTTTTGCAAGCATTATTATTTTCTGAGTTTTTGTCATAAGATGTGAATTGCCAGTTCTTTGCAGTCATTCCTTTACACTTACAATAGTCAATACCAGCCGTCACACAAAGAAGAAGATACCACACACTTGATGAGCTGTTGTTGTCAATGACAGCATTATATATTTGTAGGATGACAAATATTGAGAAAAGGGCCATACACAGTTTACAGTAGGCGGTGTTCTCCACAGTACCTATCAGTACAATGCACTTGGGATTATTATAAATATAATCCATGGAACTAGTGCTCAAGCATGTACTGGAAGCTGTGTTGCTGTACTCTTCATATTTCTTTAATTAATTATCTTCTTAATTTTAGTACCTCATAGTATTGCACATGTACTGTTTATTTTACAGCATGCATAAAGTAATGCATTTTAGTATAATTAGTTATATTAGCAGTGCTTGTGACAAAGGTCACATTGTCATATTTAGCAGTCATACTATACAATTATATTGCAGCATTGACATATTTATAAATTACATTTATAGTACATTGTAAAGTAAAGTAAACAAAACTAGACCACACGTATTATGCCACATAAAAGTCAAATATCCCTACTCTGGTTTCAAACACTGCACCACTTGCGCTGTTATTCAGAACATACTTAACTAACACATTGAGCCATTGAAGAAAGTATAGACAATGTGTATTTTCTGTTTTCAGTAACATCCAAACTGCTGAATAAGGTGCACCACTGCCACTCTTATTTGTGTAACTGATGGCTAAGTCTTTGTGCATGCTAATCCAAATTTTGCATTTTTTTCTACAGGAGGTGAACTCATTCAGTGAATGACATCACTGATGGGCACTGATATGCAATGCCAACTGTTGCACAAAGCAAGAAACAAAATAAATAAATGCATATGTAACTCGGTGTGACGATTTCTCAAATTTGCATGTTTATGTAAAATGTTTAAAGTAAAGATTCTTACTTTCACATAGATGGCACTTTACCTGTGAAGCATTGACATGATGATTATATTTGCCACCTGAACATTTATATACAAAGTACAGAAAGTCAAATACATGTGCTTAGCAATGTACTTCTGAAAGTTACATTTACACTGCACTATACCATTGTTACCACTCTGTTGTCATTTGTCCTGCCACAGTACAGTTGTGTGACTGTGATCATTGCAGATATGAATACTATAAAGCATGAGAGGTTGCAAACGGGTGTCTGCAAGGCAAGCATTTCTGATTTCAGTTTTTGTGCATTGCCTCATTGTATTTCCTTTGTACAATGAATATATTACATTTTTCCATGAGACTGACCCCCGGATTCATGAAGCTTGGCGCAAGTCCGGCGTAAGTCTTGCGCCGGCCGTTCAGCGTAGATGGGGAGTAGATGCACCATATGCATATTAATGAAGGCGTGCAGCTGCCACAGCCACGTGCATAGGAAATGTGCGCGAGTGCAAGGGGCATATCGAAGTTGCGCAGGGAGGCGCGTCAATGTTGGCTTCTGAGGAGCAACCTAAACTGCTGAATATTATATTCCACCAGCAATAGTAATCATACCTATCAGTGCCCGCGGAGATTGAAATGTATGCAAAGCAGCAGAGTCCCTGTGAACAGAAAATGAAGACTCAAACACAAATGCACGGTAGGGAATAACGGGTCCCTACCCATGAACAAATGACAGGAAAACCGTGTGCCTGTAGTCCAACATAGTGGTGCTAGCTATACCATGTGGAAGTGAAACATATCAGATGTTAGCGCGCCGCAAGTAGGTACGTCCAGTCCAACGGAGAGGATCACCATCCGACCCATAATATGAGGGAGGGAACATAGCTGTGCAGATGTGTCCATAACAAAATACACGAGGAGAAATGTAGATATAGGTAGTGACCGTATGTCTGAATCATATCCCACAAGCTATGTAATAGTCACATACAAAAGGTATGTCCGTATTTCACATACCAAAAGTGATAGGAAATAGCATACGCATGTAAACGAAACAGAAGGAGTATATAAACGAGCCATAACAAAACGGACACATGTAGGCCGAAAGGAACAGTTTGATCTGTACCGTCGACCAAGATTACCACCTGTCCCACTTTGCGAGCGACAGTCCCTCTGTGGGCAGATGTGTCCTGACACAAACATGTAAAACTGGCAAATGTCCAGAGAATACAGGACATAATTCCTCCGTAGACGTCATGCAATAGTTGCAGTAAACATATTTTACTGGACGTATAATACAATAAGATACCAAAATGCTACAAGAATAAGCTTAGATATAGGCAAGAATTGTAAGTTTTATCTGCCGAACTAACCTTGGGTATGTGTCGGCCTGTAAAATATGCCGTGTTCACCGCAACTGTCACAGTAGGGTTGCCACCCTTACAAATGGCCAAAGTGGGACATGTTTGGTACAGACATCAGACTGTACAGGCCGACACATACCCACGGCCAGTACAAAGGACTGAACATAACTGTTTTGCTTACAGAAAAGCGTATTCCTGTAGCATTTTATTTGCTTATTCTGTTTCTCATAACAGCCAGGTATTTCAGATACAGAATTAACTGTTTAATGCAACTATCACATAAAATATAAGAAATATGTGTGTCCTAAAATCTCAGGACATTTGCCATGTTGACAATTACATGTCAGGACACAACTGTCCAAAGAGGGACTGGCCCTCGCAAAGTGGGACAGGTGGTAACCCTATGTCACATTGTGGCCAATTGAAATGGTGGAAACACAACCGTTGACTGTGGGGAGGCAATGTCCACAACGGTCGGACATGTGTAAGGAATAGCTTGGACATAGGAAAAGGTACCATCCTACCAATGAGTAGAACAGGCTGGCAAAATCCGGAAGTCAGCTGTATAATCCGAACGTGTATGTGACACAGTCGAACGGGTAGTACCCGGATACACCAACCAAGTAATGAAAGTGAAGTAAGGGCGTGTACCTATGTGCGTGAGGTATAGTATATGGAAAGCAAACATGGCAGGATAGTCCACACAACCATAAAGGTACCCGACACATGTAGGGTAGTAACTCTGGCCATGTCATGGTTCAACAACCAAAGTAGTGCTCTATGGGGTGTGAGTAATTCGCGTGTGAAGGGTGTGTGTTTAATGGTAAATTCCTCAAAGGCGATAAATGTGTCGTATGCAGAAAAGTTGAACCGGAGGTGTATGAGGGGGCAGCGGGTGAAGTGGAAAGAAACACAACCTTATGTAGAAACAGCTGCAAGACAAGCAGACAGGCCATAGTGTAGAACACAATCTCACAAACATATGAATATGGAAATATGCGAGACAAATGTATAGATACGGCACCGTCACATACCCACAGATGGGTCCTGATGGAACTGGCCATAACAAACGCAACACACCTGGATGCATAATAGCCTACCCAGCATACCCTCCACAACACACAACCTGCCACCATACCAGAATGTCCACCAAATACAGCCGTACTTGGTCCACTGGTTTGTTGCAGAAACAACTACACACAGTGACCCCTATGCATATGTAGTAGGTATTGTCACCCTAGGCAGTGTCAGGATTGCAAACCATGTATCCCCTGCAGGTAAAACCCCCTGCACATTTTCGTGCATCCACAAAAATCTTCGTTATCCAACATGTTTTCGTTTTGACCAATTTTTGGGATATCCCTCATGGGATGACCAAATTGTGTAAATAATAGAATGGGTATGACGACATGATGTCCAATCCAGTAGATATCTGGACACAAGTCAGAACGTGCAGTGGAGGTCCATGACACTGTCCAGCCCTAAGTGGGCATGCATAACCTACCACCCAGGATAAAACACCTTCCCGTGATGCACATGTCCAGACACAAATAGGAGGGAGAATATAATGCACACATTTGCAAAGTGGAAAACGTCATGAGGGTGAGGAAGACACTACGTAAACAGGTCAACCCTGATCAAGTGTGAGGGACACTGACTGTGTGCAGTCATGACTGACCATACCTGTCAACCTGTGTGAGCAAGATATCTGGACAGAGCCGTGAATATAAGTGAGACAAAGGTCCAAAATCAGGGACACTCTGTAAACATATCTCTTAGAAACATAGACTTTGATAGAATAACAGTTTGCACATTGGCATTAATGTCTGGAGTATGAAGTCTGAAACCCAACTGTCTGTCAGCACGTTCCGACTGCAGTGTTTAATGCTGAGCTACTGCTGTGCCAGAACACAACAGCATATTACAGAGGTCTGTGCCATACCACCCAACTGTCCGGATATTCGCAGAATGACTAGGGTCACCACATGTCCCACTTTGCGAGTAACACCCCCTCTGTAGGCAGCTGTGTCCTGTGAAATAAATCAACACATAGCAAATGTCCCAAGAGTTTATTCCCTAATTTACTTTAATAGTCACATAAAATGGTTATTATGTATGAATCCTCAATATGTTATGTGAAGTAGCATAAGCAATTCAAATGTTACTAGAATAAGCTATTATATGTACAAAAAAGGTTAAAGTTCAGTACTATGCATGGCTGTAGGTATGATTTGTCCTGGAAAATCTGACATCTCTACAGAACATGTCCCACTGTCGGCAGTCGAAAAGGTGGCAACCCTAAGAATGACCATAGGTTAGCCCCATAGTGCTGGTGTGTGCCTCCGACAATCTGCACCAGTCTGGTAAATAGCTGCGGATTGACATCACTAAATAATGAGAAATATCCTGAGTATAAGACTCTACAACCTGCACAACAGTCATGCTAATGCAAAACCTAGCATTCTACCAATGTTCTAAGCTTGTAAGAGCAATCGTTAAAATGTGTCCCTAACTGTCCCACCATCGTGTAGGTTTTGCGCAGGTTCTGTGCTTTAAGAGGTTGAGAGGTATGTTCTGTACAAATTTACAGGAACAGCCCTCACACTTGTGTAATGTACAACTGCATAGCTGTAGTCACTTCATGTCCAAAAATAATAATCCCCATATGACTGTATACAGGTAATAGTCAAATGTGAATGGGAACACCCCTCATCGTGGAGTATGGACTATAACAACCACACCCATAATATGTAATGCCAACAGAATAAGCTGCTGACAGCTGCCCAAACACCTGTTTCTATAAACACAGGTAAAACTTCAAAATAGGGAGATAATCCCTGTCCATATGCTTTGTCTGACATTTGACCTCGGCCAGGGAAGTTCCGTTCACCAGGTGGACAAGCCTAAATCCAGATCATTACATGAACACCCTGACAATCAAAGACCTGTATGTGGCTGGACTATATGCCTTGGTGTTCTGCATATCCTCGGAGTGATTAACAATGCAGCCAGAGTCCACAGCAGTAGGCAATAGGGAATGTGTAATATGTAGTACCGCCTTTTTCCCAGCAGGAGAATGGATGCCTATGTCGTAGATGAAGCGGTGAGGCATATGTTGCTGTAGCTAAGTACTATGGGTATGCATATCAATGAGGGAGAACACCAATAGAATAGTGGTCCCGGTATCCGTCCAACGTGAATGAAGTCCCGGTTGACCTACGACCACTGCACATATAACCTGAAAGTGTAATGAAAGCGTTCGTGAAGTACACACATTTAAATATGTAAAGGTGAACGTGTGTTTTGCAGTAGTCCGTAAACTGGAATACAGATATGTAACTGTTACGGTCAGAATTATGAATGATCACGGAAGCACAATTAACTATGAAACACATGTAACCCACAATAAGGATATGCAAGTGCTCCTGCGCGTGTGTAATCCACTCACAGAATAGAAAATGAATGGTATTTTCCCCACGTTCTATGTACATGGCTCATACCTGTTAAACCCGTAAAGTACGAAACTGGACAAAGCCATGACAACAACTGGTACAAATAGGGACATTCCCCAGATATTGCCCTAACAAACATAGAAAGTCGATAGAATAACAGGCGTGTCACTAGCATGGATTCTCTGAAGGGTATGAAGTTGTAACCTGAAATGTTTGTCATTATTTACCAACATCAGTCTTTAATGATATGCCACTAACTTGCCAGATAGACACAAGGTTATGAAAAACGGACCAAAAATAAGAGGCAAACAGCTGTACATGCAGCTGAAATTTGTACAGTTGAAAGGTACGATATGGAGATATATATACACATATATCCACAGATATAATCCATAGCAAATTACAAGATGAGGAGTGTACAGGCATATGTATATATGTACATATATAAATCTATACACACACGATACATGAATAGATATATACGCAACAAACATATGTCCCTGTACATATAACACATGTATATAAATAGGTCACGGTATAGCTAATATGGATAGACAGACAGACATGCATGAAAGGAGAATACACCGATGGTTTCCGAACCATTGCATGGAAAGTACCAGTGTGGCAGGGCCTGCAAGTTCTACACGTTAAACATGAATATAGGTGTCCTTTGCAGGACCACAAAAATAGATCCTGTACGAAATGTCAACCGTTACTGATGCAAAAGAAGTCACACCTGCAACTACGATATAGGTGTACATGCAACAGTAGCAGATGCAAGGGTAATAACACATGGGTCGATTGAATGTATGACGTATGAGCTGATATCCGCAGAGTGGGGAGTGCTCAGAAGTGTCCCACACTTTATTATCGCTCACATTAAACATGTTTAATGGGTACTGTGGAGGTGTGTCAGGTATGGGAATCATGGGTATGCAGAATTGGGACAAGGTGTTGGTTGGCAGAGATCCATTAGGTACGCCCCATGGGAGTGATCAATATACCTATGTGGGTATAGCACACGCCTACATTCTCCAAAACGGTGCAACCCATCTACTGGATATTTTGTAAACCATTGGGGGAAGACGTAGGGACCTATATCAGTGTCATGTAGGCAATTATCATGGAAGGACACACGTACGACCAAGATGGTAACCATACCTGCCAGAATGTCAGAATAAGACAGCTGGACTAAGGCATAGTACATGACAGACAAATAGGGACTATATTAAATATACCTCGGACAAAGTCAGACCGTTGATAGAATAATCGCGTAGTCAGGAATACGAATGTTATGAGAGTTAGTAATCATGAAATAGAAATGCCAGTCATGATTACCTAACCGCACAGTCCATCATGGCTTGCCAGCAATCTACCAGAAAGGCACATTATCATGACAAATGTAACAGAATCATAGGTCTAACCCCAGGGCGTATACCCATAATGTGTACAGGTGAGAGGTATGAAGGTAACCCGTCCTAATGAAATGTACAGAACTAGTGATACTAGGTGGACAGGTGAGAAGAAAGACGTCAGGACAAATGACAAAACATGTACAAGTCATAAGCATGTTTGTCCACAAATGTGAATTACAATGTATGGCCTGTGAAAGTCAATATGCAAGGTTAATAGACTCAAAAGACATGTGTCCCTCAGGGTGTCATGCAGTGTCACTGATACAGTGTCCAGTCCCCCATACTCATACGTGAGCTCTGCCACTGACGTAAAGCGCAAATACCAGCGTACACATAAGGTACATGATGGAATAATTAGTGTGGATAAGCACCTGTTGGCCTGTGTGAGGAATATAACCCAGTGGGTGGGTGTGTCCCGCAATAGGAATGTAATGGTAACTGGCCTGTGATGGCACCATGTATTGTGTGTATTGACGTAAGGAAATAGATGTCCAGTATCAGAAACTTACCTCGCAACTGTACAAATGTGCAGATGTATGTCTCATATGTGTGGTGTGTTCCTCTCACAATCTGTACCTGTCAGCCAAATACCTGAGAACTGACATCATTACATAATGATAAACATATGTGTTTAAGACCCCAAATCCCTCAGAAAGGTCATACTAATGCAAAACCTATAATACTGTCAACTATCTACGTGTGTAAGAGCAATATGTAGAATCTGCCCCCATCTGTCCCCCCATCATCTTAGGCTTTGTACAGATGTTTTGCACTAGGAGGGTGATAGGTATGATCTGAAACAGATACATGTCTGAGGAAACAGCATTATTGACTGCAAGATAACTCAGAAGATATGAAAAGCACTGCAGTAGGATGTTCATCCGCAGGTATGTGCTGACATGTCAAATGACACAGCAGTCTACAGGAAGTACCTATAGGGTGTCACCTTTACCAATGATGACAGTGGGACATACCCACAGCCATGCATACACCACAAATAGACATAGCACACAGCAAAGCCTAGGCCATGATACATGAAGCCTCCGGCATGTATGGATTGAGTGAGAGTACAGCAAGGAAAGATGACTGCCAGTCTATTCAGCAAACACCTGCAGGGGCGTGCAAGACCGCCCTTAACATGAACATTGCACGGACAATGTTGGGATTTGCAACATACCCCATTTGTATGTGTAAGCTATGCAAATGATGTAATGATAGGGATGCCACCTTTCCAAATGCCCAAAGTGGGACATGTGTGCTACAAACATCAGAGTTTGCAGAGCAAAACATACCCACGGCCAGTACAAAGGACAGAACTTCAGTGTTTTGCCTGAATAAAAGTCTATTCTTGTAGCATTTTAGTTCCTAAGTCTGTTTCTTATAACATTTAGGTGTTTCAGATACAGAATAACTGTTTTATGCAACTATGACATAAAATATAGAAAATAATTTTGTCCTAAAATCTCAGGACATTTGCCATTTACTCACATTTTTGCAGGACACAACTGCCCAAAGAGGGACTGTCCCTCGCAAAGTGTGACAGATGGTAACCCTACGTAATTATGCGATACATGAAACAGTAAGCTGTCCGTGCACGAGCAGTGTTATGTGCAGAAATGTACCCAGATGTTATGCGACTGTTTTGCACGTTGCTAAACGGAGCAATGACAGCTGCAAATACAGTATGAATACAGTCGAAGAAGCATGCCAATGTCCAAGTCCAAGGTGAGTGGCGGCTTTGTCCATTGGATATCAATGAACCAGTAGTTGTCCTCCCCCGATCCCTGGTGTGGAAGCGTAGTGCGGTGCCACGAGAACAGGCTGCGCCTCAAAACAAGACATATGGATAATATACTTACTAAATGTAGGTTTAGTTAGATGTAAGTACCCCACGCAGATGAATGGCAAGCTGGAGACAACATGGCTACTGTGTACTGGTACTTATGTGTGGAAGCGCTCTGTCAGAGATGCAACAAAGCATTTGTAGGCAGTGTGAGGCAAGTGAGGCTGAGGATAGTGAATCACAACATGTCATGCCATATGGGCCAAGCCTCTACCATGTAGTGTAGGTTAAGGGGACTATTAGAGTAGAAGATAGGTGACAACATGAGTGTGTATGTACAAAACACTGTAACCTCACCGGAGCACTGTCACATGTGTGCTGTCTGTACTCAGTGGAAGAGACATGTCATGAGCTATCCTAGGGAACGTCAGAAGACTGACGGCGTACGCCATGGATACCACCGATGTGACCTGCAAACCTGCCCACAGTGTGTCTGCGCCCATGAGCGCCAGTAAGCCCTAGTAAGTATGTGTGCGTGCGTGTTAGCCTGTGTGCGCATGTGGAAGAATGAGTAAGCTAGTGTATGAATGTTGAAGACCGTGTAATGTTGTGTATGCGTTTGTAAGCATGTATACATGTGTACTACACACATCACACACGTACTGCACACACAGACACACATGCTGCCAATACTACACACATCAGTGAAATGGCACATGGATGGAGACTACATCATCAGAAGTAACAGTGCTGTAAACTATGCTACAGTGATGGTCATAGCTGCAATGCATCATGCCTGCTGAAGTACACCTGGAAGTAACACACTGTGTGTTAACAGCATGCTAACATCAATACAGCGGAATAAAGCCACTGTGTGCAGCAGCACCAGGTTAGACAGATCCTGCATCAATGTTACACATCACAGGTAGTGGCACAGGTGACATCATATGCACAGGGTGTGGTGTTAACATGTCCAGAGCTGTCATAGAGTCATCCAATGTACACATAGGTGTGTGTGTGTGTGTGTGTGAGGGACAACGGTTATTGCATGGCCCAATGGTGGTGCAATGGGTGTGTGTATGTGATAGCCGTAGCTGTTTGTGGTAAGTGTGTGTGTCTGCATATACACAGGTACAGCATGTGTCGGCCATATACAGGAGGTTGTGGGACAGTCACAGACCGTACCTGCCAGGCTGTAGAGATCCCCATTACTGGCCATGGACACCTCTCCATGCATCCAACACAACTCAGTCCTGCACCTGTCAATGTCTACACATACAGCCCTGGGATCTGTACCACAACCTGTGGATAAATGTGCTTCTGTAATGTTAACCTGAGGTGCATAGAATTGACAGTTACTACAGATGGATATGAGGCATACTCACACTCCAATGTAATAACCACTGCTGACTGTTGCCGAGATCTGCATACGACCAGTCAAAGGTGCTGCACTAACATTGTTTCCAATGCCCCTGTAATACCCAGCAACACAATAACCAGTCTCTACACATGTATAACCCACGATCACTACAGCACACAGTATGTGCACTATCACAGAGCCATAGCAGATGTACATACATCCATGGTGCTCACGTACAGACAATGCAGCATAGTCAAGAGTGATAATCCCAACATACATATCTATATACAATATACATTATATATATATATATATATATATATATATATATATATATATATATATATATATATATATATAGCCATATACATACATATAGATATATATATATATATATATATATATATATATATATATATATAGATATATAGATAGATATATATATATATATAGATATATATATATATATATATATATATATATATATATATGTAGATAGATACATACACACACATACACACACACACACACATACACACACAGACACTTGGCAGGGTTGGGAGCAGAACATAAACGTAAGCACTGTACCACATGACAGCATCACACAGTTACAAAACGCGCTACCGTGATCAGTAGATCACATGATTCACACAGGCAAATGTCTAGCCTGCAGACAGCAGCATCAAAAGCAAAGATGCTGCACGGATGTTATGGAGAGAGAATACTGTAAAAGCAATGTACTGTTGTCATGCAGCTGGAAACACACACACACACACACACACACACACACACACACACACTTGGCAGGTCTGGGAGTCGAACATACACCAAACTACCCTAACACACTACAGCATAATGCATTTACAGAATGCGCTACCGAGATTACTAAGCAAAGGAGTCCCAGAGGCAGTCATCTAGGTGCGTGTCATCATCCGCCAAAGCAAAGACATTGGTAGCAAACTGCTGTGCGGCGTCTAAAAGCAAGACCGCATCCCCAGGTGGATGGGAGCATGCGCGCAAACACACACACACACACACACACTTGGCAGGTCTGGGAGTCAAACATACACCTAACTTCCCTAACACACTACAGCATGACGCATTTACAGAATGCGCTACTGAGATTACTAAGCACAGCAGTCCCAGAGGCAGTCATCTAGGTGCGTGTCATCATCCGCAAAGGCAAAGACATCGGTAGCAAACTGCTGTGGTGTGCGGCATCTAAAAGCAAGACTGCGTCCCCAGGCAGACAGAAGCATGCACACACACACACACACACACACACACACACACACACACACACACACACACTTGGCAGGTCTGGGAGTCGAACATACACCTAACTACTCTAACACACTACAGCATAACACATTTACAGAACGCACTACCGAGATTACTAAGCACAGCAGTCCCAGAGGCAGTCATCTAGGTGCGTGTCATCATCCGCAAAGTCAAAGACATCGGTAGCAAACTGCTGTGGTGTGCGGCGTCTAAAAGCATGACTGCATCCCTAGGCGGACGGGAGCATGCATGCAAACACACACACAAACTTGGCAGGGCTGGGAGTCAAACATACACCTAACTACCCTAACACACTACAGCATGACGCATTTACAGAACGCGCTACCGAGATTACTGAACACAGCACTCCCAGAGGCATACTTCGAGGTGGGTGACATCATCTGCAAAGGCAAAGATGCCGATAGGGAATGTATGTGGTGTGAGGCATCTAAAAGCATTACTGTGTCCCCAAGCAGCTGCAAACACACACACACAAACACACACACAAACACACACTTGACAGGGCTGGGAGTCGAAAATACACCTAACTACCTTACCACACTACAGCATTACACATTTACAGAACGCGCTACCGAGATTACTGAGCATAGCACTCCCAGAGGCATACTTCTAGGTGGGTGACATCATCAGCAAAGGCAAGGACACCGATAGGGAATGTATAGAGTGTGAGCAGTCTGAAAGCATATTACTGTCCCAAGGTGGACATAGACAAACACACGGCAGTGGTGTGATCGGGGCAACCAAATATCTACGGAGCACTACATCAACACTACATAGATACGGGACGCGCCGCAGACAGTACACCCTTCATGACAGCAACCAGTGTGTTCAATGTAGGCATCCATCGTGACATAGGAAATGGACATCTGTTGCCTGGATGACCACCAGCACTATACAGGATGTCAATGGCCATGGCCACACGCTTAGTATCATACGTCTGTTTGGAATGTACTGTTTGTCAATCTACACAATGGTGTACTGGGCATGCTCACACACTTAGCAGTTGCAAAGGGCCGTCTTGCATGCACACAGATTCTAATCACAGAAGGGCAGAGTATGGTATTACTGTCCCCACGTACATGAAGGCCACTCACATGTATTGACCAGTACACACTCAGGAGCTATCACAGTTGTCTCAGGTGTAGATCACAGAGGTAGACACCACAATCTACAATGTAGCCGTCACACATCACCATGTCATTGGACCGGCAATACACAGCCGTACATTAACACAACACCGTGTGACTCATGCCCAGTGGACTGTACATAGGTCTACAGCAACTGTACAGACTACACATGTACCAACATGGTTCCATCATGTGTTAAGCATTGCAATGATACCACTGTACATAATCAGGTCAGCTCTACACATACCAGGGGCCATGGGTCTTACACAGCTGTGACAGATGACTGTCGCTGTACACCAATGAACACACATGTTTGGCTATGTCATACATGTAATTGCAGTGGTTATGTGCATGGACCAAACATACACCACATATGTACATAGCATAGCTTTCGCTGTCCACTGTGCAGACAAGTGGCTACAGCAATCATATGCACACAAACTGAAGGTGGGTCCATGGCTGTTGAATGCTAACAGTACATGAGGTAGCAATGTTGACCGAGGACACATTCCCTCTGTACTAGTTACCCATGACACCCATCATATCATACAACAGTCTGTGTGTTATGTATGTCAACACATGTCCACCAATTGCAATACATACAAACATGGCTACATGACAGGCATGTAGGACCAACACACATGTACAATCTGTAGTGTGCATGCAGCTACCATGCATGTACAGTAGCTGATGTAAGTAACTCATCTGTGCCTAACTACAACATGCAGCTGCAATGCAGCCCCATAATTGACACCTGTATATGGTGACATACTGACAGTATGGTAGGATGTACAGGAGGTATGGATGGATGTGTGTACATAAAGTGGTGATGCACCTGTGTAGATGGATGTTTGCCAGGGACGGCTCACAGGTGTGTCACACGCCATCCAACCATGACATGCGCAAATAGTACACTATGTTACCATAATCTGACGGTGGAGACATAACACCTACACAGCGGTCAGGTGTCACCAACAGTATGTCACTTGACACCTGTAACACTTACATCCTCCCGTATGCATATAGCAGCACAATTGCTGAAGGTAGCGTTGGTACACATATTGCGGCCAATACTACTGCATGTCTGTCAGACGTATCATCATATAGCAGGTGTATCATTCACAGTGCTGCCATGTGTGTTTGCTTGTGTGACCATATATGCCACATATGGTGTGGAATAGAACCCAATTGTCACACACCCCTGTACACTGTTGTAGAGATCTGTACATACTGCAGTGTGGAAAGCATGACGTAGGCAGGTGTGGTGTGTGTATCACACACATCAGCTATCCAAATGTGTATGACATTTGTGGTCTCCACAGTGTGTGTGTGTGTGTGTGTGTGTGTGTGTGTGTGTGTGTGTGTGTGTGTGTGTGTGTGTGTATGTAGGTATGTATGGCTGTCTGGTGCATGGAGTGAGGGTGTATGCTACCATACAGAACACACAGGATCCCTAACCCCTCATGTTGATGCAGTCCACTACCCTGTTGATGCCATCGGTCTCAGCCACACTGGCTACCTGTACATGTACGTTCTCGGTGTTGCATTGTGTGGGTGCACAGTACTGTGAGGGTGATGACCACATAGGCAAGGGTCCTCACCTCAACAGTATGGGGTGTGCATTATAGTGTTGTTGACCCCATTAGTGTGAGCATGTTCCTGTAATGTGACAGGGTATTACTGCTACACAGTGAGGCCTCATGCTATCAAGTGGCCTCTAACATTGTCATTGGCAAGACCGCTGAATACAACCCCTGCACCATGTCAACATACCTGTGATGTGACGTGGTATGGATGTCACGTCTCTAGCCACTGTAGCCTATTAAACTGCCCACATGCTTCTGGATCAGTATATGTGTTGACATCTGTGGTATGTTAGACTTTCAGACAGTCAGGCTGAGGCTACGTTTAGCATGCTGATATTGCCATATGTGCCTGTGAGTACTCCACAGTTACACATTGGAGACTGCAAACAGTGCTACCTGTAGGCACATGCAAGTAGACCATAAGGAGGGAACCAGGGCACCATTACCAACATACTGTTACTGTTGTTACCATGACATATACTGTGAACATATCACAATGCATGCTAAACCTGTACTACATGGTATGTCTGGTGCGTGTCAACAGTACACAACTAATTTAATATACATGTCTCTCACTATTCTCACAAAACTATTGTAATATACACTTCTCTCAATATTCTTACACAACTAATGTTAATTACACTTCTCACTATTCTGTTCACCCTGTGCATCAGAACATTTGAGCATGTCCCTGCACCGATGGTGTGGATGACAGGGATGCGGCACAGGCTTCATTATATGCACAGGGTGATAATGTTTGCCAGGGGCATACGCTGCACCAAAGGATGACATAATGTGTGCGGGTAAAGGCCAGTGATGTGATTGGACATGTCTGTTCAGTATGCATGTGGTTGTTGTTGTGCCCTACAGATGTCTTTGCTGTGTGCGTGTATGTGTGCACACAGTTCTGCCTTTTGTGAGGCCTACACGGGGTATGATTGACAGCTCCAGATTGTACAGACCAGGTTGTACAGCTCACTGTGTCCGGCCACGGCCACGTGACCTGTGCCTGCCAGGGGTTGCACTGGCACTACGAGGCGGAGGTACGGATTGGCTACTGTCTGATGACACATGTCCACTGGAACCGTGTCCCCGCTGGGAACGTCTAGGGCCACATCCACATGGCCTACTGTGTCCTGGTGTGGACAGCACAGCACCAGCTGCACTGCTACTGCTACCGGCACTATGGGAGCGGGCATGTGAGGTGGCACACTCACGTTGACCTGCACTAGGTGGTGTGGCTGGCCTACGTCCACGTGGCCTATGCCTCACTCCTACCAGATGTTCCAGCACAGACAGCTCACACTCTCGGATTGCCATGCCATGGTTAAGGATTCCAACCATGTCACCCAATCGCCTGTCAATAACATCAGCAATCTGCTGTTGAGCATTTGCCAATGCCTGGATGTTGTTATTTAGGGTACAGATAGCAGCCCTCTGCAGCCTCTGCCCTTCCCTGGTGTGCCTTTCAGCACGTGCCTGTGCCGCCATTACAGTCTGGAACATGCGTCTGGTGATACCAGCTCCTGCGCTCTGTCCTGCAGGTGCATGTCTGCCAGAGGTCCTCCTACGAGCAGCACCGGCCACATGCCTGTGTGGCACATCTGCAATCATTACACCATGGTGTGTAGACACACCTTCTGTAGCCACCACACATTCCTGTCCCACGCTAACAGATGCTGACTGTCCTTCCTCTATGTCCACTGGTGATGCGGTATGTGTCGGCAGCAGAACTGTATGCAGGAAAGAGGGGGACATAGCTGGGATGGCAACTGTTGGCACAGATTCAGCCCCTGACAACCCTGCCTGTACTTCATGCATATGTTCATCACTGCTAGTATCTGTGGGGCCAAAAACATTAGATGGACCGCAGTAGGGTAATGCACCTACATCACCTGTGAATGCAAAGAATGACTCTAAATTACAATAGGCACAGACACACACACACACAGACACACACACACACACACACACACACACACACACACACACACACACACAGACACACACACAGACACACCATGCATGTGATTTGACAAATGGCATGCAGCATGCCTGTGGTACAGCAGAGGGCATGCAGCTCGGACATTAATAGTGTTGGTAAGCATACCTCCCTGGGGTGCACACTACAGCAAGGAGGTGTCATATCAGTAGTCATGCAGTTCACACAATCATGGTAGTATGCATGCATCCCCGTGATACACCATGTGGACCAGAACAGGGTCACAGTACATATGGCTGATGTGACCTTGTCATGTACTCTGCTGACGTGTGCATTAACATGCATACATGTCTGACACAATGGTGTCCTGACACATGTACAGCATCATAATGGGCATCACAGTGTGGTGTTGTCTGTATGCCCTACAGATAGACTGCATGTTTAGCAAATATGCATGAGCATGGAAGGGTAGTGTGAGCCATCTACATTGCTATACAGTGTGAAGTACAGACACTGTGCCAGTGCATGACATCTTGAGGCATCTATATTGCTGTACAATGCATAATATGTACACATTGCATAGCCATAACTGCATGCATACCCATGACATAACTGTGGATTGTGACCCACAATGCTGAGGTGTATACACGCCAAACCATGCTGTGTCAAGTGACAGGTCACTGGAGGCCTACAGCTGACACCCCTGTACAACAACTACAGGGTCTTAGCTGCCTGGCAACCATGTCCACACAGCGCGGACATGTCAATTCACCATTTCCCACATGACATTGGTGTACCACACACACATGAGGTGCACAGCTAACGGTGATGTCCTACAGCAGCAAGGGAAATGTACAGTATCTGTGGCCTGATGTGGTGTCAATGTCTGTGGAAGCTGTACAGGTGACTACTGTCATGCTATGACACAGTCGTGATGTGCAACTGATCTTCTATGGTAGACTTCAGTGACACCTCTACTAGCTGTGCACAGGCTGTTAGGATGTCCACTGTACCACTTCAACTGTATAATCAGTCAACTAAGGCTATAGGTGGACCATGTGTGGACAATGTGCAACAGGGTGTATACACATCACATCTACTGTGTGGCTACGTGTTTCTGCCCATCCCCCATGGCCATGTGTGTACATGTGTTGGCCAAATGTGTGTGATGGCCATCTATCTCACATGTCTGTGTTTTCCCATATGACATACACCCATAGATGTCAGATATGTCACCATCCACAGGGCTATGCATACAACGGGTTGTATGTTTGGTATGTGGGGTATGGGTCGTGGGATAGTGTGACAATATTGCAGCCAGAACACTACATGTCTGGGACATTTCAGATAGCACATCACAATATGTGTGCTCCCAATGCAGGGGCATACAACACAATGGTGACATCTGTGGGCTGCCCATATCACAGCTCACTGTGTGGTACTGTTTGCGTACCACACATGTTGTTCCAATGCATACTACATATGCCTTCATTGTAGAACACCTCCACCATTGTATGCACAGCTGACCACACATGTAGCATTGACAAATAATGTGGTTTCAAGTTGGTCTATCATTACGTTTGTATATATTGCACATGGGTGTCCTGTGTGAATGATAGGTGTTGCGACCTGTATATCATGACTGGAACGAACATCAAGTGTGCAAGTGTTAACTGGCCACATGGCAAATAGATCTATGCTTTAACATGCCTGATACTGATCACAGTCTTACCTGCAATGGACTCATGTCTGTGCGGCATGCCAGAGGTACCTGTATAGGGGTGACACAACAGTATGAACATTACCCATGACTGTATGACAGCCACAGGGTGCACTGTGCATGTTAACACATTTGCCTGTATAATAGCATATAGTATGCACATGTGTGCAAACACAGGGTAGCATACTGTAGTATGCAGCTTGTGTGTCCACATACCTTGCATATGTTGTTACTTTACATAATGTACAGTGACACATGCAACTAAATGGGATATAATAGCCATATGTGCAGTACTGACTTACCAGGCAATTCCAGACTCATTGGTTGGGAGACACCCACCTCCACGATGACAGCTACAGTTTCTGGATGCTGTTCTGAGGGTGTCCCCAGACTGGCCAGTAGCTCCTCGGTGTGTGTGAGTGGGGGCTGGGTTGGTGGCCCACCACCTGTTCCACCTTGTTCCCTGGCAATTGCAGTGGCACGCTGTTTTGCATGTCGTATCACGTCCGTGCAGTGTCTGCGCACCTGCTGGTAGGTGCGGTTATGGCCACCCACATTGTTCACCCTCCTGCGAAGATCCTGCCACAGGTCGTCCTGCTGCTGGGCATGCTGTGGCACATGGCTGAACAACACCTCGTAGTTCTCATGGAGGTACGGGATGAGGACATCATCCTCCTGCCGGCTGTACGCCGGAAGGCGTGTATGAGGCATTATCTGTAAGACATAATGATGGTGACAGGTCACAGTTTCAGAGATGTACAGACATACTGCAACACATACATTTCTATGACATCTAGTACATCTGCACAGTTATCTTTGCAAATCTTCATGACACGGACATGACTGACTTGTTTGTGTCACACACATGTAACACCCGTTGTGCATTGGATATCATCACCAGATATGTGTGTCACCTCATTACTGTGTTCATACTCCATGTGAATGATGTCTTGATGTTGGCATGTCTATTTGCCTGCACTGGTGTTCTTACCTATCTAAACATACCTGGATGTGTCCACGGTAATGCTGTTGACCTTGATGCTGTGTATATGTCACATATCAACACAGACACAGCCTTAATGGACTTGAGCAGTGACAATGCACACATATGCATGGAAACCTGTACATGCATGTGTTATGCCATGTACATCTACACAGCACTGTACAGCTGTTCAACATCCTGCCACGGCTCGCCTGTGCTGCACATGTGGTAGACATGGGACAATGGTTAGTCGGATGTCACTTGCAGGGATGCTTATGAACCATAGCATGTATGGGCAAGGTGTCCTAGCTGTGACAGACAGCCATTATGTCACCGTGAGGTGCATCAGTGCCACATTACTGATCCAGACAGTTGATACTACATCTACCATGCGGCCATCACACCATGTATGACTGGGATGACATGTGCAGCTTTGATGGACAGGGTTGCATGGTTTGGTGGGAGTATGTCACATGTATGGCACAGGGATCTGTCCAGCATGTGGCAATCCTAGTATTCGGGCAGTGGATGTCCATGACATGTATCTTACAGATCAGGATATGGACATGTAGCTTGTCCATCATCATGGTGTAGCAGATGTCTTTATGCAAGGTAGACAGCATGCTGCATAGTGGAGGTGAGGATTGTGAAGGCTGGTATCGCTCATACACGCATGGCCATTACCCCTTAAAAGTGATATGTGATCCAATATTGGTCACCCCAGTGCTGTATATGCCTGTCCAATGATCTCTGTGCTCATGGATGGCACCCTGTCATGACATGGGTACCTCGTATGACTACCTAAGGTGCCTGGAGATGTCACCAAGTCAGGGAGGTGTACTGCACAGCACCATCCCTTACACAGTGTCCATAATGATGACCACAGCCTAGGTGGTAGTTAATGCGTACAGGGATGTTCACCTAGCAGTGACAATGCTGATATCATCCATCAGAATGTGCACATATGTCACACACCTCACCCACACAGCCCATTCCGTATGTTGTTCACAACACTGACACAGCTATTCCTCATAGGTCATGGCCATTCACATCCTTACATACACAGATGCCTAACATTTGTCTGTGTGGTATGGGCTACAATGAGGGTGGAGTACAACACATTAACCCTGTTCTACTGTAGCTGGCACTGGTGTGATATGCACATGTCACTGTGGCACCATTTGTAGTTGTGAGTCTGTCAACAGGCCACTGGTAGAACACTCCTGTGACATACAAAGGTATTTGTAATCAAATATCCGTACTGTCTTGTACATCTGTACTGCTAACATCTACAGTGATAATGGTTCATGGACATGCACACCATACTCAGCAGGGTTATAGTGTGGTGCCACACATTATGACTGTCATCACCACTTGTGGGTTGATATTATCCAACACCCTATCTGTATTTTATGGTCATGCTAGGCACTTGTACAGAACTTGTGAGCATGTCATGAGCTACTGATTAATATAGCACCCATTCCACACCATTTCCCACAGGTACACTGGCTTTGCTACAATTTCCAGCTTACTTATGGTACAACAACTGTTGTACACACGTAACTCACATATCCTGTGAGACACGGTTGTATATACAGGCATATCCAACTGTCATGTACCAGTGCTATTGCCTGTCTATAAGATGGATATGTCGTACATGTGGCAATGGAGCAATTGTCTCATGTACACATTCAATGCTCACCTCCTGACATACCACCCTACAGCCTGTGGGGGATGCACTTATGCAGCCCTGCTGGGGGTAATGCTGTCACCAACCCTGACTGCACCTGACAGTCATGTAGGGATGTGTAACATTCGCAACACACCACACTCATCACATAGTCTCACATGATCTCCACCACAGGGCACACATACAAGGACAACGTGTGCAGTACCTCTCCATACTCTGTGTAGGCACCAGAGGAAGCCCCCATACGGAACACACATCACCAACTTATAGCCCACAGACTCATGTGTGCCCATCACATACAGCCAATAGTGTGTTATAACATACACAACACACCAGTCATAGGTGACTCTGTAGGCGGTCACACTGCAGTTCCACACAGCAGGCTACACAAGGCGATAGTCGCTTACATCTTGCTGTCGGGTAACTGGTTCTGCAACATGACCTATGCACCCATGCCACACCTCACTAGGTACGCTGTGACTTGTCATTCTCCATGTTAGTGTGACTGCCCTGAGATGCCACTTCACAGACTACGTGTTCAGGGACATGCAATAGCTTGCCAGTCTTGTAGCCCTGAAGGTGTGGGCCAAGCCCTGGGGAGCATTATGCATTCATCCAGACCGGATACCACTGTACAATGCCTGACTGTGTCACTTCAGCAGTTGCCTATGCTTCTGCTGTCATTCCGCAGGCATCTGGTATCTGTCCGCTTTGACTGACCTGGTCAAACACAATGCTTTAGCACAGATGACCTGCACCTGTCAGCCCTGGGAGTACAGCTCACATGCAAGGCTCTTGCTGCTTCTATACTGCCTTTCTTGCACAGTTTCCAATAACAGTCACCGGCGGAACGGGAACTGGCAAGCACGACATGGGGTCATGTGACACAATGCTTGCATCTTCCTCTGTGATGCACGCAGGCAAGGCACACCTTAGAATGCACCACTCCAATATCTCTGCAGTGACTGGGACCTGCCTCTCGTCTCTGCATAGCACACCTGCAATGACAGGTTATAGACAGTCCATACCTTTCAGGCACATACCTGGACTGGCACACCCACAGCTGAGGTGTTCCCACATCCCACTATGTTGTACACACATCCTGGCTAGTTACTTAGCACAATGCATCAGAGGTGCTCCACATGCAACTAACTGTGTCCGGAACCACTATACACATTGTAACAAGCTACAGATTCCACTACATACCCCATGGTTACATTTGTTGGTGTACTGGACAGTAGGGCTCAGACAGCTACTACTGATGTGTGACTGACAGTAACCCACACTTAACTGGGATAGCCACTCATGTACTGACACATCCATGAGTCATAACCTCCACTCAGCTGGATAAACCCATACACACCACCTCCAAGACCAACTTTAACCTTGACATGAACACTACCAACATGTGACTGGTGTTCCACACCTGTGGTCATCCCCTCATTGGTGGATTCTGAACATATGCTAATTAACCTTGTTAGCCACATCCCAGCACCACACCCTTCACGGCATACACAGTACATGAGTACTACAACACCTACTACAGACGTCTTATGACAGCGGTTGTTAATGTCATGACACCCGTGCAGATGGACATTGCACATACAAATGCTGCAACACTCCCCAGTGCACTTCAGTAGCACGTACACAACTGCATGGATCATGCTATGCCACACAGAGCCATGATGGTACACACCAGATAACAGACGCCACTCCAGTGGTCAAGTTCCATGGACATAATGTACAACAACAGTTGGTGGCTGTTGCACAGTGGTGTACAATCCCATGGGTGGGGTAGCTCACTGGTCAGCCTCGGTAGGGCCATGGGATCCCTCGTCACATACTCCATGACTAGCTACGTAATCATTACTGCGACACATTCTGGGGTGTACCACAAGGCAATATGGTGGTATGTCAGTAGTCACTGGCAATACCCACATCTGCTGTCACATACAACAGTCACTCAGGAACATTACAGACCCAGGTGATGTTAGCAACATGCTGGTGGATGGATTCAATGCTAACATTACACCCTCGCACTCAGTACAGGGCCACAATCCATGCAGGAACATTGAGGTGTCCCTGCGGTCACACCTACACAGTACTAACCTGCCCTCTATATGTCCTAGGACACTGGCCCCATGTCACCTTCCTAAGTCCCAGGCCATGATGTCCACAAACCTCTGAACGACATGTCTCCCCACTAGGCTACCATATTCAGTAATAGCCTTGTATCAGACATTGTGGCCCCTGAAGGGCACACAGCAACATTCATCACACTCCACACAGGTGGAACCACAGTGCACGAGTGGGACTGTAGTCCTACACACCTGACTGAACTGTTCTGCATGGCTATGGGGCACATCATCAAGGACGTCATTCACAGAGACATTGTTGGGCTCCAGTCCTTTGATGCCACCCGGGTTGGACTTGTTATGGCCAGAGCATGGCCCCTACACCTGGTGGACTCCTTTCATACAGTTACCAGGGTAGTTGATGATGGTGCGGGAGTCCACACATCCTACATTGTCCTCTCATTGCCTCTCATCACTGTTCTCCATTCTGGTATTGACAACATACACATCCACCTGCACATCGTACCCTATGTCTCAGGATGTTATGCAATGTGGCTCATGGACAGGACACACAATGAGGGTAGCATAACATAGTACCTACTGCATTTCACTTACATTTGGCATACCACAGTCCCCAGTCATAGGGCCCCTCATGTTCAGTATATGCTTCCCTGAGGTACAGGCTAGCACAGAGGGGCTTTCCCTGCCTAGCTTTACAAAGCCCTGCATACAAAGCACCATGATTGATCCACCAGCTGATACTGACTCCATCCATATGGGTGTCACTGTGACAGATACCTGATATGAATATCATGGCCTCAAGCTGCATAACACAAGATCCATGGACATCACCTTTGCATTACACCATTCATCCACTATCACATAGGTGGAAGTCCCCTACATACATGTCACATTGTACATGTTTGTAGTATACACGTATGTCACACCCACTACTGTGATTACCGTATTGCCACTGTGGCGTGGACATCCTTCTACATGGTCACACTTATCTGTACTGGGTGTGTAGCTGCTACATAGCCACCCATTGTTCCTCTGAACTCAAGACTTCTACACACATTCAGGGGTACACCACCCCATTTAGGGTGTACCTTACACAACAGCTACAGCTTTACATACCACAACATTAACATGCCATAAAGTTTATTGAGCTCTGACAGCTAAGGTATGTGGCTGAACTACGGACACCATGTCTGTACACATTTGCATACTACATACTCAGGGGTGACCTCTGCTGAACAGACAGGGCCCATGTCCACAACAATATTAATGGATATACTCCACATACGCGACATACGCAGATGCCACTGTGCGCAACATGCTCATGGATATGTGCACACACGCAACAATGAGTGGGATGTGCTTGAGGGTTACATCCCAAACCGGACACTCACCATGCTTTGGAACATGACTCCTATGTACATCATGCAGGGACACTCAGTAGCACTGTTCATGTGATACCTCCCTTGGTGTTTGGGACACACATGTACGCCAGGGATCACTGCAGTGGCTGTACTATGCAGAGGTGCAGGTAACACATGGTTCTGCTGATCACAGGGCACTACCCTAGAGAGGTGCCACTGGTGTGAACACTGTGGTTATGCTTACACATGGACTTACCAGACTGCATAGTACCTCACTATGAACCTGTGAAGCTATTACATGCCCTTTGTGCATGGTTACTTGGTAGCCCTTCCATTTAGATTAGCTATCATGCTATTACAATGTCCCATGCCTAGAAGCCATATGTATCCTGTTATTGTACATGCCAATAGACAATACCTGTGGTATGCATGATATGCTTGTTATGTTGTGTAGAATATCTGACATATCTACCTACAATACTAAATATTACACATATTTTACATAGTATCCCATAATGCAAAGCATACTTGCACAGCGGGACCGCCTTCGACATGTCATTGTCGTTATATGCCCATACACATGCCTACTGTGACAGTATATCAACATATACTATCCCTGGCTATGGCACGTACTTGTTGGACATACCCTACCACTAATGGCGGGTTGTATGTAATTGTTCTGTTTAAAGCCCTCATGTAGCATCCCTTGTGGTGTCTGTGATGTGTACCTTGTGGCCCACAGCTGGATGCACAGTTTCTACAAGCTTAAGTATGCTCAGCAAGACATCACTACATAAATACCTTTTCCCATGTTATGGATTGCAGACACTTTTAATTAATGCATAACGAGCTATACATAAATAATTAATACAACAGATGCTATACATATACTTACATACCGAGTGTTCTACATACCTTGTTATTGTTACGTACTTTCATCTCTATCTCTCTCACATTGCTTGAATGTCTGGCAAGTCTTCCTTATATACGTTGATACCTGTAACATGTGGTTTTCTGCCGCCTATTGGTGAGTCTGAGTGACTAATTACTTGCATATCAGCTTTGCAGCTAGTACATTTGCCAATTACGTGGCAACAGTGGGGTATAATTGACTTCTCCACTTGGGCGTTGGCCATTTGCCCTACCTTCGGGTAGACGGCCTGTATTGCGTTTTGTTATGTGTAATTGCAACTGCTATGCATAGAGACAAGTATACTTTGGTTTCATGTCCCCCGTGGATTGTGTGAGACATCTAGAGTATGTGATTCAACATGTGGGTGTACCTGTCATCCCAACGTCTGTTAACGGACTATTGCGAACAAAACCTGTAACATCGCCGTTTGTTCCATTATACAATGGCTGCAATTTTGCATGGCACCTTTAATTGTGTCTCTCACAAGGTATGTCGACAGTTCTGCAGTTGTAATTGACTGACTGGATGTTTGTGCTGTTATTACAGTCTGTATTGCTATAGTTTCTAGTGTGGGAGATGTCGGTGGGTGTACATACCATATACAGGTTTGTGGACCTTGCATTTCTACATATTCCATATATATGTGTGTGGGTCCATCCCTTATTAAAGAGCTATCAGTTAGTAGACTTATGTTACGGGATTGTACATTGGGCTGTTGTTAATTGGTTTCTATATAGTATGCAGGTGAGGTTGATACTTCCATACCTCCGGAATTGCAGCGATATGTAAAGGGATATGTCTACATGACAGCTATCCTGTGTATGTCTGTCCCAGATATTTACAGTCATTGTGTTTGTGTTGGTAACAGAACCTCTTTGCCATGGGTTGACACCTTTTCATATGGCCATTGTTGGACACTTCTGGGACACACAGCTGTGTTTACAGGCCAACACATAGCCACGGTCAGTACACAGGATAGCACATACTTTTATCCTCAATACATACCTATTGTTGTTGGACTTTGGCTACTTATCATATTGCATGTAACATTCACGTTTCTTACATACAGGCATAACTATTTAATGCAACTCTTACATTATGTATGGGACATATTAATGTCCTACGATCTCGGACATTTGCCCTTTGTAATGTTTGATGTCAGGACACACCTGCACAGGGAGGGGCTGTCCCTCCCAATGTGGGACAGGTGGTGACTGTATGCCTACGGCTAGCTATACCCACACCTACCGTAATCATCTACCTCCGAGTTGGCACTAGCAGACACATGATGCAAACACACACACACATTACAGTCACACGGGGACGGACACGGCACCCTCAACACACACATACACAGACTACGGCACTCACACACACAGCTGAACACAGTACCTACGTGGACTGCAACACCGGCAGCAGTACCGAATTATCCATTCATATCATCATACTATTACTCGCGGTTGTACTGTTCTCTTTCGGTCTTTCAGCCTCATAGTTACGCATGTCGGTATGTTACACATTCCATAGTTGGCGGTATCCTAAGTATTTGTACCTCCAAGGTACTTGTTGGTGTATACTGTTTCGTGGACTCCGCACGTTTGTGTCTGTTTACACACCTGGCATAGGTTAGGGTTGCCAGTTGTCCCACTCTGCAATGGACAGTCCCTCTTTGGGCAGTTCTGTCCTGCAAAATATTTTTAAACATGGCAATTGTCCTGTGATGTTAGAACATACTTATTTCCTATAGTTTATGTAATAATCGCATAATACAGTTATTCTGTATCTGAACCAACAAACAGAATACGTAAGTAAACATTACAAGAATGAGCTTTTATCTAGGTAAAACAGTGCAGTTCTGCTTTCTGTACTGGCCGGGTGTACGTGTTGGCCTGCAGACATCTGACG
The DNA here is from genome assembly GCF_019279795.1 of Protopterus annectens. Taxonomy (NCBI): domain Eukaryota; kingdom Metazoa; phylum Chordata; order Ceratodontiformes; family Protopteridae; genus Protopterus; species Protopterus annectens. The sequence goes on along the minus strand of NC_056737.1, from coordinate 1,653,420,792 downwards.
TATGTCCCACATTAGTACTTTGAAGAGGTGGCAACCCTACCATAGGTATATCTTGCCTAGCAATAGTGTTAAGTGATTCTATACATGATTGCGTGTTCTACCCCTGGCAGTGGTCGTTTTACCCTTCAGAGCAGGCGCTATTAGTAGAGGGGTATATAATGCTGGTTTCACCTGTTCTGGACATCATTCACCGTGGTCTGTGCGATATTCGGAGTAGCTTATCCCTGTTTTGCGCATATCCATATAGTCATATTTAACGTCGCTTACCAGTAGTGGGCAATGCATATTCCCGGTTACATGTGCTAAACATATGGATCTGATGACCTGCATCTGACAGGCATTACTCGTGCCTTTGGGGTTACGTTACATCCCTTGCAGGACGTGGGACTGGGAACATGCACGACGGTCACTGCATTTAACATATGGCCATCTGGGATATGTACATGTATTATGTCGTTTTGTATGTGGAGTACACTACAGCTGTTACTCCATACTGCAATCACATGGGTAACTCAGTTAGTTTACATATTGATGAGTTCAGTTAATGGTATGTCCATGTGATGTTTACTGTATGTGCTCCGACATTGGGTATGAATATCACAGTGAGCCACACACGATACTGTGCTACACCTTCAAACGACCATGGATGGAGCATGCTGGGGTGACGAATACCTGTCATGGGTACACCCCATGCCTTGACACAACACCCATGATTATATTATGTGGAGCCCCTCATTAACGTAGCAGGGACTCCGTGCTGAGTGTCTGCAGAACAGTGCTTAAACACATGTGCTCCCACGATTGACTCTGCTCCTCTACGCAACATTTGGTTACTCGATGTTGTGGTGACAGCGGACACTGTTTGCCCCGTTTGGTGTATGGCCTCTGACAATCGGCCATGTACCCACCGATGTACCTGGGTACCTATACACACAGCACCAACATATGCTGATAGGCGCATGTACTGTTCAGGTGTTGACATTCCGTGTTCCAATAGCTGTTGTGTGTACAATGTTTCTGGGCTGCCTATGTAGGATTCACACAGTGGGCCACCTATACATTACAATTTACAAGTGGTCGTGCTTGTGTGCCATCCATTTTACTGTGTGTGCAGGTGGAGAGGTGTGTCAGTCCGTAGGGGCCTACACTGTCAGCGTATGTGCTATACGTTCCCTCTTTGCCAAGGCGTAGGCATATTGGGCATGCCTCCGTCTGCCTACTGGGGCTGGCACAGTGTGTTCATGGTCTGAATCCCTCTGTGCCTGTGATGGCCTTGGCAAATGTGGTGGGCTATGAGGGCCTTCACCATTTTGTCCCTGCTGCAGCTGTTTCCGCAGGATCATATTATGTAGCATGGCACATACTATGACAATGTGGGCACATGTGCCTGGATAGTACTGCAAGGCTCCACCAGATGTGTCCAAGCACCGGAACCGTGATTTCAGCATCCCAAACACATGCTATATGATGATTCTGGTTTGTGCGTGTGCCTCATTATGGCGTTCTTGCATGGGTGTGTGTGCATTTCTGATGGGAGTCATCATCCATGGCTCCAGTGCATAGCCAGTATCCCCCACAAGGTGGCCATGTGGGATGTCCCCCCTGACAAATACCTGATACAGCTGTGAGACATGCCAGATATGGGAGTCATGGTAGCTTCCAGGGCTGCCAGCACACACATCCATGATTATACCCTGGACATTGCACACGACCTGGCAGTTGATGGAGTGGAATCCCTTGTGGTTTATGTAGTGCCTACCATGCTCACCGGGTGGTGACTTGATTTGTATGTGCGTGCAGTCTATCGCACCCAGTACCTCCGGGTAGTGTGCCACACGGTGGAAGTGACGCATATTGCTGGCCAACTCCTCCTGAGTTCGGGGGAAGTATATCTGCTCATTGGCATGTGGTAACATGGCATCCAGGAACTGGTGTAGTACCCTGGATGCTGATGCCTGTGAGATCCCCATTATATCTCCAGTTGGCCTTTGGAAGGTACCTGTGGCTAGTATTTGCATGCTTACACATACCTTCATGTCCACTGGGATGGGTTCCCCTCTGTTGTTTCTGGTTCTCAGGCGTGGCCGGCACAGCTCCACTATTTGCTGTAAGATGTCCATGTCCACCCTGTAACGCTCTACTATCTCCAGATCATGTAGCCCCTGGTAGGTTACCCTTGGTCTGAATACTCTTCTCCTCCTCCGGGGCCTGCGGTGGTTGTTGGCATCATCCTCCACAACACCGTCAGTCTCTAACACATGCTGATGAATCACAGCTATGGCAGCTCCCAACATGTACATTTTAAAATTTCCCCGTATGTTTACACCTATGGTGCAGTGTTTGGGAATTCACAGGTGTGTGTAGGGTGCTTTCACACTTTATACTATTGTGCTGTGAACACCGATGATGTCATAGGGTGTGTATGTACGATCATAGCTACAGGATATCTTATGTGTTTTACTAACGGAAATACTATTGTGGTGCCTTTGGTGTTGAGTTACATTTGGCTGCCGTGGATTACCTCTTGACCTTCACTTTACAATTCTGCATGTTCCACCTACCATTTTCTGGCATGCATACGGCAGCCTGCTTTCATTTGTACTTTCCTAGACCTGGCGTATCTTGCGTAATGTGTGCTATTGCCGGTCTACTGTCGGTTTGCTTTGCTCTGCTATGACAGATCTCCTATCTTTGCAATCCAATGCCTCCCCTCCTTTCTTTGCATTCCAATGCCTCCCCTATCCTGTTTTGCAGGTTTCTGCGATAAGACTTGACAGCTGCCGTCGATTGGCCACTGTGAGTTGATTGGTGTTGATTGCTCATTAGTATGCCAATTACCCTATTTCGGCATTTCCTTCTTTTCTTCCCCTGACCTTCCTGTTTGTGCTAATGTTCGCGCCACGTGCATCCGCTTACTGGGTTTCGGGCACGTTTTCATCCCCGTACACATGCGCTTTTGGGCACCATCTGTGCTCTCAACTAAACAATTCTATACCTTCCTCCCCACCCCTGTCCTGCAGCTTTGCTTAGCAAAAGACAGGCCAGATTTGCATTGCTCCAATGTGCTTACTGCTACGGTGGCACACCCCTTTGCTGATGTCATGTATCTCCTCTGAGCCACTCCTCGGTGTTATAGTGCTGCGCCATATGGTTCAACCTTCATCCAGTGGGACATTTGCGATTCAGTATTATCTGCCTCATTTGCATGGCATTGACTACTAATTCATAGTTACTGCACCGAACAGTCTCGCAGGCCCTTAGCAACCCTTGCTCCTTGGTTGTGGTGTTCCATGCCTACCATTGTGTATTATGGTGTACACCTGATTTGTATTACATTGCGATTTTATGACATTTTTATATATTTTCTTTATGTTCCAGTTTGCGCACACATGCCCTGTGGTTATACTTTGCATTACTGTGGACATAATATTAAATTTGTTTTTTAGGTGTTGTGCATCCTTTCTTATGCCATTGGCTGTGTATTTAGCCATTGGCATATGTTAACTTTGTAATACATGAGTCTGGTCCGCTTCCATAGCTCAGATGTTCTGTTTGGGAAAATGTAAACCGTGTTTTTTGGTTTACATTTCCGTGGCCTTACGCTACACCTGCACCACTTCATGGATCACTATATGCCTTCATTTGCATGGTGTGACACTGTGCATGGGGTGATTAGCATACCTATGCCGAGGGCTGCGCAGTTCTGGCGTACGCCAGTAGTGCACGTGGTATTGGCTCATACCTGAATCGCTCGAAGGCCATATTTGGTGTTATTCCTCCTATGCTATGCCTGCACCTGACGCAAGCTTCATGAATCCTGGGGTGAATCTTTCTAAGTTGTGTATGTGCTATAAGTTATAGCCATTTTTGTCATTACAAACACCCCCTAAACATCTTACAAAATGTTAACAAAAGTGTCTATCAAGGTTTTCTCCTCACTCAAGAAACATAACTTAAACATTATCAGTAAGGCTTTTTTCTATGACAGATCCTCTTGAAGTATGCTTCTCATCAGCAGGGATGGTAGTTGAATGGGCACAACTGCTAAAGAGTTATACTTGCAAGGCATTACCTTCCAAAAACTCCTAATAATTGCTTTTGTACTGCTCAAATGTGTGCACATCATCATGTGAGATTTAACACTATGTTGACCTACCCATCACATAAAGCAGATTGATTAATTTAGGGAAGATAATGAGTTGAGACATATTTAATATATTAATCAGGCCCCGGGGGGGTAATCGATAGCATATAAGCAGGGCCTGGGGTTATGGAACTTATGTTGTGCTAGGAAAGACTGCTTGGTGTCCAAGTTCAAGTTCTGTCAAACAAACTTGCTGCCAACTTGTTGATTTGTGATACTTACAATAACTTTCTGAAATCTTTCAATGTATGCAATCTTCTTTACAAATATTGCTTCATACAGTTATATATTGATAGGATATTTATAGGACTGCTATCTAACTTGCCAAATATTTGTGTTTTGGAAAAGATACAAGCAAAACATTTGTTATTGCAATTATACCTTACTTGTATTTCATGGGAACTGAGCAAAGAGCCATGGGGATGTTTGGACATGTCTGAATTATAGAAGCTATGTGGGTAAGTGTTATATTAAGCAGCTGTTCTCTTCTTATACCATTTTATCTGCCTTGTAATTGTATCCATTTATCTATGTACATGAAATACATTTTTTTCACTTCTATAGTCATAAGTTGTATAATTTAAGGGGTGCACATGGAGATATTACAGTTCCCTTTTCATATGCTGAGAATGTGGTCATAATACAGGCCCTCCACCTCAATGGGGCACAGCTCCTAGATCCACATTAAGCAGACAAGCCCTGCCATCACCCTGTTTGGTGGCAGGTAGTTAATAATCTCAACACTGTGTGTAGCCATGGCCAAGGCTACATAATGATCTGAGATAGGGTCTCTTACATGATTAAAAAGGCTAATGATAGAGCAAAGACTGTGGCATGGGAGTAAAAGGTTACTAGTGTGTGGGCCTCCTACTGCACCAACACTCATTTGAGACAGTGGAGTTGATGTCAACTGTAAATGATCCAGTCAGCTCATGAGTGTTTCACAGTGCAGTGCTTGATGTTAGGTTAGAGCTGGAGGACAACTAGAGGATCTCCACTAGTGAATTTCCAGGGTTGCCATTTAAACATATAAAGTAGTTACTTTTTTTTTTTAATTAAGTTGTCATAAGATGCATGTAAGCGCTATGTTTTGTCAATGGTTCAAAAGGTAGCATGCTCACCTTTGGTGCAGAAGGCTGTGGGTTCTATTCCTACACCAGGTAGATCAACTGCTGTCACTGCAGTGCAGCATCAGGGAATTGCTGTACTCCTAAGTATCCTGTCCTTCAGATACAATGTTACACTGAGTACCAATTTGTTGGAGTTGGTGATAGCTCAAGTAGATGTAAAAGATCCCATAGCACCAAATGAAAAGAGTAGGGGTCCTTTATTTATATACACAAAGACAACTCTTAGCATGATTACATATTTACAAATATTTACACATGTACAAATATACAATCATATTAAATTTTCATCCATGTTAGACCCCCACTCCTTTTTCCATAATCACCATCTGATTTTACTTAATATTGTTGCTAAACTCCATTTGCCATTAAACATACTTTCATTTATTCTTTCACTGCATATAACTCCATATGATACAAAATAACTTGTATCTATGATTTTAACATAATCTTTACTTCTGTTCTTACAATACACATATATAATCATATCCATGTTTATTTTAACCACTTTGATTATATCTTCAAAGAAACAAAATCTTCTCATAGTTTTCCCCATACTTTTTTTTTACTTTTTTACATTTCAAAAATACCTATGCAGTAGTTTCTTGTATTTCACAATGTAAACATATTCTATGACTTTTCTTTTTATATGGCATATTTCCTTTTACTGGTAATTTATCTATTACCAGTCTCCACAAAAAAATCTTGACATTCTACTTTCTGATTACATTTTCATCTTATATTTATAGTTTTCATTTTTGCATTTCGGCCCCTAAATCTGGATGAAAGATCTAAAGGTTGTGTTGACCGAAGCCCCAAAGGCAGAGGTGTATCCATCTTCATAAAAGATACGCACACCTTCAGACTAGTTGTCCAACATAATGCATCAGAGATACCTCAGGTACAACTAAAACTGGATAAAACTGAAATCCATGTTGTAGCCTGCTATAGATCCCCAACAATGTCCCAAGACTCCCACTCTGCATTCCTGAACACTCTGTAAAATATCAAGTTTCATCCTAATACCCTTATACTGGGAGACTTTAACTACCCTTCCATTAGCTGGGACAACTACTCCTGTTCAAACTCATTTACCCAACGTTTTTTGGAATTCATTCATTCCAACACCCTGGATCAACTCATCCTCAACCCCACAAGAGGTAAAATCATTCTTGACCTGGTCATTACAAACATGGGGCACTGCTGCTCTACACCAATAATTAACCCCTCCCTGGATAGATCTGACCACAAGTTAATCACATCGATATCCAAACCCTACCCCCACCCCCAAAAAGGAAACCACAGTGATGAACTTCTCCAAAGCTAATTTTGAGCATCTAAAGACAGAAGTGGCAAACTTTATGTCATGTATGGATTTGGAAAATGGGAGTATGGCTGATGAATCATACATCAAGGTGCTGTAATAGCATTTACACAAGTGCATAGATCAGGCCATACCAAACAGATCCAAGATGCTGTCCTCCAAAAAAGGAAGCCAATCTGGTGGACCCCTAACATCAACAAACTCTACAACAGAAGGAAAAAAAAACTGTTGCAGAAAAGGGTAAAGTCCCAAGTCTGGAAAATTTCCCTTGTAAATCTTAGGAAAAAAACTGAGATGCCTCATCAAATCCACCAAAGCTAGTTATGAAAACAAAATTTCTGCAGATATTAAGGACAACCACAAGGCATTCTTTAGTTATGTCAAGAAGCTGCATAACAGTACACAGATTTGCTCTGAGCTACTGCACAACGTCACCACTTATACTGAACTAACTGATATTGCTAATATCTTGGCAGACAGGTTAAGTGCAAACTTTAACCCCCCCTTCACCCCCTAAATGGCCGATCCCAATACCCAAGGAATGCCAAATCCCTATTATCATGACTGTATATGTAGAAACCACACTGACCAAAGCCAAGAATACAGGTTCCATGGGCCTGGATAATATACCGGGATGTGTCCTACATGATTTAAAAAGGAACTGGCACCACACCTGAGTGCCCTGTTCAACTACAGCCTCACTTCAGGCTTTGTTCCCAATGAATGGCACACCACTACAGTCATCCCACTCCACAAACACTGAGCAACTACTGACCCTGGTAACTACTGCCCTATCAGCCTGACGAGCCTGATCTGTAAGGCTATGGAGCACATTATTATAGATTTTATAAATAGGGATATAGGGAACCTTCAAACCCTGGACCCCACATGGTTTGGGTTTGTGAAGTGCAAATCATGTCTGCTCAATCTGATAGACTTCTTCGAATCTGTCACCAGAGTGGTGGATGAAGGCAAGGCTGTCCACACAGTCTACCTTGCTCTAGCCAAAGCCTTCGATACCATCCCTACTCTGGAATCATTGCTAGATTTACTAATCTGGGCATTAAACCCCCCCATCACAAGATGGGTCACCAACTGGCTCACTGACAGAACCCACATGGTGAAAGTAGCAGAGTGCAAACTGACTACTGAGCAGTTACAAGTGGAGTCCCACAGGGTCCACTCCTGTTTGGCGTCTACTTCTCTGAAGTTCAAGCTAATACAAACGGACTCTGATTAACCAAATTATTGGATGCCTGCAAACTGGGAGCTATTACTGATTCTCAAGCTGATGTAGACATCCTACAAAAAGGCCTCATGGAGACCAACGACTGGTGCCAAAACCATGGCCTTAGGCTAAATGCTAAAATGCGCAATGTCATTCCCTTCGGGGAAAACATGGTGCCCACAAACTACCCTATCGACAGTAACCCATTTAACTCCAAAAGTGTGATAAGAGATCTAGGGACACAGGTAGATAGCAACCTCTCCTTCGACAACCATGTTGCCACTGTCATTAGATAGTCATTCTACATGCTCCATCTCCTTACAAAAGGTTTCTCATCCATGAAGAAAGAAGTCATAATCCTTTCTACTCGTCCCTCATTAGACCAATTATAGAGTACAATGCCCCATTTGGCATGTACCTCACTAGACACCCCCAACAGCTGGAGATGCCACAAAAGTTCCTCACAAAGAGAATCTTAGGACTCAAACATGTGCCTTCTACAGAAAGACTCAAAAAATCCCAGCTTTACTCCATCTCATATCACCTACTTAGAGTTGATCTCTGCTTGACATATAAAGCCATGTCTGACCCATTATTGCTAGACATGCTTCATCTGAATAAGTCACAATCCCTCCACATCACAACTCATCACCACATTAAAAAGAACCTGCTGGAGGGACAGGTTCCTAAACCAGAGACTTCCCATACTCTGGAATAAACTCCCTATTCATGTCAAGTAGAGCACCTCACTATCCCTCTTCAAGAAAAATCTTGACGAGTGGATGGGTAATTGGAAATTCACCCCGGGGATCACTTTAATAGCCTTGCTCAATAGGGGCATCAGGAACTAATGTCTGGCAGCAAGAAGACTGGGAATATTCTTGGGCTAGGTTTGCATTGGCTCCAGGGCCGTTAGCCTAGTACTAACCTATGAATCTATGAACCTATCTGTTAGATTTTCACATAGTTTTTCCATATTAGTGTTTTATCATTATATTGTAATACCATACCATTCTTTCTTTTTCTATTTCATAGATTTTTATTTTCCACAAAATAATTTTCTTGGTAACATTTTCTTTATTTATTTATACATTCTTTTTTCTGTTTTACTCTTTTTTACCATGTCTTAATATTTATCATACTTATATTAAAACAATTTTACTACTAATCTTTTATCTTTTTCATTTATCCACTTTAACACTTTGTACAAATTTAAATGACACAGCATACATCACTGGGATAATTAACCCTAAAACTCCTTCCTCTTTATTTACATGCAAAACTCCTCTTTTTACTGGGTTTAATCTAGAACCCTATATAAATGAAACAATATAACTACTTTTCAACTCCTGTTGACAACATAAATATACTTGCTAACTATGCTATTTTCCCGTCAGTACTGAATTTATCAAATAAGCCTTTTTTTCTGATTGATAATTTATATATTCTCAAGAAAAAAACAAACTTGTTTTATTTTTTCTATTATTTTTTTTTTCTCATTGAATTCTACTTACATCTTTACTCGTGGTAAAATATATACCCCCGATCTTTACTTTTCTCTTCATGTAAAGCCATCCCTGTCACATCTAGAAAAATGTGTGCAAATTATTACTTCTTTTATCCACATTTTGTTTTTTGCAGTTACTATAATGTCATCTGCATATGTTAACAGAACTGTAATTCTTAACCTTTCAGGTGTTATACACCCACATGCTTCATTTTGTAATTTATTCACATACTATCACATTCATAACTAATGAAAAGAGTATACAGCTCATTAGGCATCCCTGTCTTACATCACTGTTTGTATATACCTCTTGGCTAAACCAGACATTTATAGGTATTTTTGCTTTATTATTGATATACATTGACAAACATAATTTACTGACTTTCTCACTTAGATGCTTTTATTATTCTCCATAGGATTGCATGTCTAATTGTATCAAATGCCCTATTAAGGATTCCTGTCATGACTTCCAGTTCTTCTTTCCTATTTATAATATCATACTCAAATTTTCTGTCATTAATAATTCTCGACAAGCTGACAACCCTTCCCCTTTGTGCTATATATGCTTTCTTCCAGCATATTTTCCATTTAATTTTCAACTCTCTTTTGAATTGTTTTCATATCTTATAATGATTATTATGCAATAATATTGGTCTCAAGTTTTTCAATTGCCTTCTATTTATCTTCCTTCTTACAAATGAGTTTAATTATTACACTACATAATTCTTTATACATAAAGCCTTCATTTAACCATTACTTCAAAATATTTATGTATGTATTTGTTTGTTTATTTATTTATTTTGCCAGTCCCTTAATTTTTTATACATTTCACACCCTATTCCATCTGGTCTTGTAAATGAATCTATATTTACTTGTCCTAGTACTTTAGCTAATTTAAAAAAAATCTCCTTTTCCAACTCTTTATTCTCTTTTTCAATTAGAGCCTACTTCTATGTCCTTTTTTATTTTTTCTCATCTAATTTTTCTATTGTTTCTACTACTTCTAAATTTAATTTTCTTTGTTAATTTTCTTTTCTTTCTTTTTTATTTTTACAACTTATCCATAAATGTACCACACTATTCATAATATTTTCCTGAGTTCTTTCTATTTCTCCTTTTACATTTTTTATTTCTCTCATTACACTACCATCTTCCTTTAATAATATGCTTAAGTAACTCAATACTTATTCTCTGTTTCCTTGTAAAATATTCAGGGGATTCAAATTCAGTAAAGCCTACATGACAATTTTTACCATATACACATTGCTGCATGATGCTAACATGGCTGCTAAAATGTTAGATTCGGTAAACTCTGTATAGCAGTGCACACTCACTTGCAAACATGGAAACTTTTGAGGCATGCAAATTACAGTATCATTTGCTGATTTTTATGCTAATGAAGCACACCAACATGGTGCAGTGATTCGATAACGTATAACCCAACCATGTAGACTCCATGTTCGCGTTAGCCATGTATTCTAAAACTTTCCAAATACAGTCATGGAAAGGAGTCCACACTGAAACAATAGCAAGTGAAAGCTCTTGCATTTGTACAAAAATTACTCTAACATGTAACACCACACATATTATGACCCATTTACACATTGTGGATGCTAGAAAAGCAGAGTAACAAATACAAAAATACCTATTTAAGTGTTATGACATAAATGTAGCTTCTCTCCCCCACCCCAAACTGAACAATATACTAGTAAGTAATGCAGGCTCTAAAGTGTTCAAACATCATGAAACAAACTATTACACTGTAATGTAAGCATATGCAGTATGTAGTTGATAGTTTACAGTCCCATTTTATTAAAACATGTATTTCTCTGTGCAGATATACAGTCAAATTATTACCCTCACTTGTGTTTACAACACTGGGCTCCTGTGCAGTTTCCCTGCCTACATGGTTACTAACTGTGTAGATTCTGGGCTGTCAGCATGGTGAAGATGCAAATTGTTTAATCTCAAAAAAGATAACCATGTAGGGATGTTCACTTCATGTAGGCACTTCCGCAGTGATTGTGTTGAATGCATGGCAACAGTGAATTATGACATCAGGGGGGTGTCTCAGGTTACACTTGCAGAGGGTAACATATAGGCCTGTGAAGGGTGAACATGCATGTAAGCAGTGCACAACTCTCAAGTTCTGTTTCATCCTAATTATTTAGTTGTTAAAATTTGTGATTTTTGTCCGGGTTAATTATTGTTTTTTTCTTTACCATTATTTGCATGATACAAGCTTAGCACAACCATGAGAAACAGAGGAATGAATGGCAGGTTTATCTGGGTTGTTATGCAACTATTCTTATGGAAGCACATGTATGTGTAAAGGCTGAAATATAGATGGTGATGTATTCAACTACAGGGTGTCCAACCTTTCTTTCACTTTTTATGGCTCATGTTTGTGTAATATCATGAGACTGGAGAAATCAAATATCAATTTTGCCTATGTTTACCTTATTTATGTGAAGGTTCGCAAAGGTGCGCAAAGGTTCATGGAAGTGTGCATTGTGCACTAATGAGTAAGTAACAGGTGTGTTTAATAGATGATATTTATAGCATAAGCAGGAGAATCACACGTTAATCAAACAATCCAACATGTTGGAGGTATTCGATGATGTATAAAGCATCCATGTAGCCTCCTTCCTGGTTTTCCCTCAATACTTCAATACCATTAGAGTAGTGTCAAGTAAATATTAACTGACACAATGCTAAAGGCTGCTGTAGCTATTCTACATCTGTAAGTGCTACAGGTTGAAACCAATGCTGCTGACAATAGGCCTAGCCCAAGAAAGAAGAGTGTTCTGGCCCAGGGAAACTTTTCAGGTGCTACATTAACTGCTATAGATGCCACTCCATCAACTGCCAAGTTGTGTGCAATACCAAGAGAATTGTCTTGAATGTGTGTGCTGGCAACCCTGGCAGTTATCATGACTCTCATAAATGGCACATATCACAGCTGTACCAAATGTTTGTTAGGGATGTCATCACCCATTTACTGGGGGATGCTGGCTATGCCTTGGAACTGTGGCTGACGACACCCATTAGAAGTGCACACCCACCCATGGAAGAATGCCATAATGAGGCACACGCTCAAACTAGAAACATCATAGAGCAAGTATTTGGGCTTCTGAAATCACTCTTCTAGTGCCTAGATATAGCTGGTGGAGCCCTGCATTATAATCAATGCAGATGCACACAAATATTCAGAGTATGTACTATGCTCCACAATCCGTTCTTGCAATAACAGCTGCAGCAGAATCAGCAAGAGGAAGGGACACGCATCTCCTCACCAACGCCCAGGTCACCACAGCCACAGTCAGAGGAGGACTCATAGGAGGAACCACCAGCTGCTCTTCCTGTAGGAAGCTGCAGGTGTGATCAGTATGCTCTTGCTTTGGCTAAGAGGCAACACATAGCACATTCACTGACCACATGAGGACCTAATAACTTTCTTCTACTCACATACATACAGTAAAATTGATGCCAGGCAACTTACACAACCTTTACTTCTCCATGTATTCACTGTGTACTGCTTTCATCAGACAGAGTCAGCCCTGCACTAAAGGTGTGTCAGCTGCTGCATTTGCAAGGTAAGTCCTGAACCTAGAGTGGGTTCTTTAATAATATTATGGTGTATCCTTTTATTTCTTAACTTGGTACAGTAAACACATAAATGGTGGTGGATTTGTACAGAAAGTGCATTAATGTAACACCAGAGACTTATTTTACTTTTATTTGTCAACTGTTAATTTGTAGGCTTCAGGCATGAAAGATTCACACAGTCATACCTCGGAAGAATACTGATGGTCCCTGCATGAACTCAGTTTAGAACCATACCTTTGTACTGGTAAATCATTAAAGACAGAAGTCAGAAAGTGATGATACACAATGCAGTTTCAGACTTCAGACTTCTTTGTGTCATAACAGTAACTGAGCTCTGCCCTCCCCCAAAAGAGGAGTACACTCTTGTTCCTGCCATAATAGCAACTCAGCCATGCTATCCACAAAAGAACAGTATATGTGTGTTTGTGCCATCCAAACAGGACTTCATTTGTTAGCAACTGCATATCATATTATTCCCAGTTAATATCCTCTCATATTTTAAGGCCAATGATATAGAATGGCTTACACACTGCATGTGTTAGATAAGTGATGAATGACAAAGAAACACAGAAAGGTAAGACAGAGTCACTAACTGCTCTATGTCCAAATGCAGTAAAGAGAATTACATATACAAATCATAGCTGATTGTTTGATAGCAGTATACATTCTGATGCAGTTGGTTGTATGAAGAATTACTTCATTTCATTGATGCAAAGCTGTTTGTGTGGCAAAGAGGACTAAGGCATCCCTCCCGTTTTCTGAAGCTGTATTGGTTTGAGGGTTAAAATCCTGACATATGTAGAAATTTGTGATTAATGTTAGCTGTGCTTTTACAGATTTTGTGTATGTGTCCCTTAGTTTTATCATCTTTTCCTCTTTGTCTTCTTTTAATTCCACTTTTGCATGATGCAGCCTGTCCTGAAATAAAAAAAAAAAAAAGATTGTCTAGAATCAGACAGGCAAAAATAGCAAATGGATACATTCAATTAATACTGTTACCCATTGCGAAAAGCCGTTCTGGAGTACAGATGAGACTGGGGTATAGAAGCACATATATATTAGATACTAGTAATGCAAAACATTTGCAATGCAGCTTGCTTTTGCACACTGCTTCCCTACACACAAACAGGCTTATCTTGCATGTGTGTACACTTTGCTAACCATCGAGCAAATCCAATGCAAGTTGTGCTATGGAATTGGATTCTTTATTATTGGTGTTTATTGTTCAGTTCCTTTATATGATATAAAACTACATGTGGAAGCATTGCAAACAAAGACTACAATATAACTATATGTCATATATTTACAATACATCCATTTGTCCCCTCTAATCATCCCAAACAAGCACTACAACCCTGGGTCTCATTACTTTCTCCATACATATATCAACTACAATACAACGTGTTATATATAATGTTGTGTCCTCACTCATGGACAGGGCCGCTTGGTGGTGCTCAAACCCTTGATCTGCAAAACTCAAACAGCTAACTATGCTCAAAAAGGGTGTTTGTGTTGTTATACAGCTAGGCTTCTATATAGCCTACTGCTGTTAGGCTACTTGCCTCACATGACACTATGAAGTAATGTGCCTATGCAGGCCTTACAATGTCTTTTCTCCCACATGGCCTGCTGATGCCATCTACTATAAGTTCACCTGCAGTCCTGTCAAAATCAGAAATGTGAGATGGCATGTGCATTAAGTACTGTGTTCTGTATTCTATGTATTTAGATGGATAGGGATTATATTCTCTTTGCAGTACACTGGGTGTGTGTGTGTGTGTGTGTGTGTGTGTGTGTGTGTGTGTGTGTGTGTGTGTGTGTGTGTGTGTGTGTGTGTGTGTGTGTGTGTGTCTAGACAGAAGAACAGAAGTATTTATCCCACAGTTACTTCTCCAATGGCATGGCTTGCCAGTTTTTGGAGACTTGCACAAATCTACACATGCATTTCATACAGGCCTCCCAACTTCTTGCCTCCCACATTGCCTGCCATTGTCATCTATTATAAGTCACCTGCAATCCTGACAAATTCAGACTTCCGGCATGGCACATGCATTAAGTACTATGTTTTGTAGTCTTTATAGTCTGATGGATAGTGGTTCTATTCTCACTGTAGTCCATTGTGTGTGTGTGTGTGTATGTGTGTGTCTAGCTAGAAATGCAAGTACTTATCCTGCAGTTACTGCTCTAATCCCATAAACTAAAAGTATTTTGATACTTGCACATAGCTACAGATCCATTTCATGCAGGCATCCCAACATCATGTCCCTCACATGGCCCGCTGATGTACTCCACTACAAGTTGACCTGCAGCCATGTAAAAGTCAGACATGTGCCGTGGGGCTTTCATAAAGTACTGTTTTCTGTACTCTGTGTACTTAAATATGAGGGGTTCTGTTCTTCTTGCAATCAGCTGGGTGTTGTCTGTGTGTCTAGACAAAACAGCAGAAGCGTGTTTTCCACAGTTACTTCTCCAATGGCATAGTTTGCCAGCTTTTTTGAGACTTTCACAAGATTCCACATCCATTTCATGCTGGCCTCTCAAACTCTTATCTCAAACATGGTATGTTGATGTCATCAACTATAAGTGCACCTGCAGTCCTGCTAAATTATGTTTGTTTGATGGTGTGTGGATTAAGTACTGTCTTCTGTAGTCTGTGTACTTAGATAGGTAGGGGTTCTATTCTCACTGCAGCCAAATGGTAAGGGTGTGTGTGTGTGTGTGTGTGTGTGTGTGTGTGTGTGTGTGTGTGTGTGTGTGTGTGTGTGTGAGCTCTTCTTGGGCATTATAGTGAGCCTTTTACAGCAGACTGTGGAACACTGTTATCTTGTGTTGGACAGACACACATCTGTCATTACTAGGGTATACAGTAAGCAAAAGAAATTGCTGTCTACAAATACAAAAATAAGAACTCAGAACTAGAAGACCACCATCCTCAGCCTAAACAAGCAAATAAAACAGCTTGCATTGTCTCTCACCCAACCCTTATTTTCTCCTTTTTGGGTTGTTTTTATTTTTTTCTCTCACAGCACGGCAAAGTAGGCCTGGCCCATGTGATCCACCTGTGCCCACTCCATTGACTATGGCACTAAGGGCCAGCACATCTAATCCATGACTTGGTAACACCCCTTCTTCTGCCCCTGTACTACCTAGCCCCTCAGGTAGTACAAGGGCAGAAGAAGGGGAGCCACAACCTGGTAGCACTATGTCTTCCATCCCTGTACTACCTAGCCTCTCAGGTAGTTCTGTCCTGTAGGACAGGCCTGTGGTTCCCTCCAGGAGCAGTGGCAGAGCTGCTGGGGATAGTGTGTAGAATCATGTACCTCGCTTTGGGCACACTCATATGATGGAAGGAGACAATGCTTTCTGTCATTGTACTGAATAACACAAGGATATACAGACATCAGAAACGGCAGCCATCGGCACAGTGAAGTGACAGTGATGCCAGTCCAGTGGGTGAGGACTCAATTCTCACTGTCACCCAGTTTGACCTCCATGGATTTGCAAGCTTAACACCCTTATCACAACCATGGTGTTCTCCACCTTTTGTGTTCTTCACCATCCCTGTGTTTTGTCTTGTATGTCCTGTCAGAAATTGATTCCTCACCTTGCCAACTTACCTGCCTCAGATATACCTGCATCACCCCTCCCCCAAAAAAAGGGCACAAAAATATATCATCCCATACATAGCTCTCAATGCCTCAAATGTATTTAGTTGACACACTTAATTTTGTCCAGCTGGCTATACAACATGATTACACTGTTGTCACTTCTGTATCTCTGGAGATGACAGTCCAAATTCAGCTAATCTTCTGTATGTATAATCAGTTATTCAGGGCAAATTCTAAGTATATGCCATATATTCACAATACATACATTTGCTGTCCACTCCTTACAAGCAATACAACCCTTGTGTCTCAGTATTTTTTACACAAATATATCAACCACACTATAATGTGCAAAATACAATGTTGTGTGCACCCTCATGGACAGGGGAAGTCAGTGTTGTTGACAACCTTGCTCTGCTAAACTCAAACATCCAACTATGCTCAATAAGGGTGCTTATGTTTTTACACAGCTAGGCTTCTACACACCTGGGACACACTCTAGAGTTAGGCTACTTGTCCTATATGAACCTATGAATCTATGTGCCCATGCAGGCCTAACAACTGTCCCCTACATGGCCTGCTGATGTCATCTACCATACGTTCACCTGCAACCATGTACAAGTCAGACTTGTGGAGTGGTGTGTATGTAAAATACTAAGGTCTAGAGTCTGCATACTTAGGTAAGGTTTCTATTCTCACTTTAGTCACCTGTGTGTGTGTGTGTGTGTGTGTGTGTGTGTGTGTGTGTGTGTGTGTGTGTGTGTGTGTGTGTGTGTGTGTGTGTGTGTGTGTGTGTGTGTGTGTGTGTGTGTGTGTGTGTGTGTGTGTGTGTGTTTGTGAGTGTGTGTGAGTGTGTGTGTGTGTGTGTGTGTGTGTGTGTGTGTGTGTGTGTGTGTGTGTGTGTGTGTGTGTCCCTTTACTCAGCAGAGTAGATGTGCTATCTTATAGTTACTTCTCCAATGGCATGTCATGCTAGGATTTCCATACTTGCAGATGTCTACACACCCATTTCATGCAGCCCAACCACATGGCCTGCTGAGGTCATCCAATATCAGACGTGTTCTGTAGTCTATGTTTTTAGAGTGATACGGGTTCTGTTCTCACTGCAGTCAGCTGTGTGTGTTTGTGTGTGTGTGTGTGTGTGTGTGTGTGTGTGTGTGTGTGTGTGTGTGTGTGTGTGTGTGTGCCTGTGTGTGTGTGTGTGTTTGTGTGTGTGTGATGTTACTTGACATTACACAGCTCCTTTTTACACCAGCATGTGAGACACTGTTATCACCATATGCTCAACAGACAATGCTGATATACCACCACATGCTCAACAGACAGTGCTGATGTAATCACCTATATGAGATTATTGCATATACAAGTATCCCGCCAGGGCAGGATCAGACACTGGCCTGGTGCCCAGGTAGATGTCACCTTAGGTTCATAGGAGATTACTAAGTAGAGATCTGGTGACATGTATGCTTTGGGCTATGTATGGTGGGGACACTGGGAGGTGAAATTTGCTCTAATCTCCCTGGTAGCAGGTTGGTGATGTCCTCAGGATCAGTACTGGAGTGGTATTGTCCACTACTATTTTGGCACAAAGCTAGTGCTTCACTTTCAGATTTCTGGCATAGCTAATGAATAGCTCCTGATTATCTTTAGCTAGGGATGCTCCTTTAGGTTTGTGCATGGCTTTAGAGGACTTTTCAAGACAGCTAATTTCCTTTTTAAGCTGTGGAGGGTGTCCTTCCTCTGCTGTGTCAGTTTGCTGTTGTTCTTAAACATTACTTTCTTCTACTTGTTGTATAACCTATGTATGCTTGATGCCCACCAGGGTGGCTTGTTTTCTGTGAGGAACTTATTTTAATCTGTTCAGGTTCAGCCAACTCTCTACATTTGTGTAGGTGTTTATACAAGCCATTTATGTAGACCTTTGTTTATTAGTCATTGTTGACAGTAGTAGCAGGGGGGTTGCAACTATGTTGGCATATGTTAGGATTCTATAGTTTATAAGTACAAACTAGCACAAACTGAGAAAAATAATCCGGATTCGAAGCAATGAGGTAGCAAGTTGTTATAAACCACAGCAGTCACAGGGCAAAAAAGATAAAAAGATTTAATGAAGCGCTTTTCGTCTGTGGTAATACACAGACTTCTTCTTTTTCTTAGGATTCTATAGTTTACTTTGGTAAATGTTTCATCCCTTCTGCTCTTGAAGGGGTGTTGAGTATGATTGTGAATGTGAATGAGACTGAAATGTGATCTGACCCTAACGGGGGGCCAACACACAGGGATTAGTGCAGAGAACCCTAAGTTGGTTAGTAGTAAGTCTAGGAATTTCAAGCCCCTTGTGGGGGTACAGACTATCTGTTACACAGCATGTGTATTAACAAAGTTCAGGCTCTTTAGGGTGAGCATGTTTGTGCACATATATGACTCTAAATAGATGGAAGGATAGTTGAAATTACACATGTCCAACGTGTTTTGTCGCTCGTTCATCTCTAGCACATATGACAAGAATGCTGGGGTTTTGTTTATATGCTTTAATACATAGAAACACATCAGGATGGATAACAGCATCTTTAAATATGAATGAATTAGTTAACTCATTCACTCCATCAGAGCTCAGGAAGTTTGCACTGTAACTTGCAATGGGTGGAGCCTAAGCCTTTTGACAGAATCAAATTATGTCTTCACAGTTTAAAATAATGCTCATACCTCTGGACCCATAGGGGTTATGAAAGAAGTATAGATGATAAACTCTTCAGCAAAAGCTATTTTTATAGTGGCAGTATTCTTTAGGTTCTAGGAGTTAAACCAAATTTTATAAGTCACAGTAAACACAGTCACCCAGATTTAATATTCCTCCGTGAAGGACTAGCTTAGTCCTGCATGGCGGCGGCCATTTAGGAGCAGGACGGCAGCAATGAGGCGCACCGCCTAAGCTCCTAATCTTACATGGAGCATGTAAGAGTGCAGGGGGTGTGTCTGAGAGCAGAGCTCTCAGAACATACATGCCCTCACAATGAAGAACTGCTGAAAGGGCTAAGAAATTAGTGCGATGCTCAGAGGTGTCTGCATATCCCCACCAACAGTCCCCCTCATGTACAACAGCAAGTATACAGAAATAAAATGAACAAACCCTTTTTTATTTAAAAAAATCCAATTAAAGCTAGCCGTAGATGCGTGGGTGTACCCATCGCTTAACTACTGTTAATGCAGCTTAAATGGCTGAAGAGGATAACAAGAAGATATATGCAAATGAAGCCGCATAGCAATAGTGTAGTGGGCAGAGCATTTGCCTTATGAGCAGGCATTCCTGGTTTGAGTCCCACTGCAACACATTCCATTTTCCATGGCAAAGCATGTTATGACTAATATTTATATTGCATAACCCACTAGATAACATATAGTAATGAACTTGAGTACTGCAGTAAATGCACATGTGAGGTGTCAGTATCATAATGAATAAAACACTAGTAAGCAAGTTTAAGCACCAATAAGCTGTAGTAAGCATATTTAAGCAGTCTTAAATGGGTTTAAGCCCATTTGCATGGGGGTAAGCAATGTGCACACAGGTTAAGCAATTTTGAAGCTAACTCTATGTAAGCATATGTAACCCGAAATTAGCATTGCATACCCTCACGCAAACCCACGCAAACCCACTTACAACTGCTCAAAAGTGCCCTAATCACTCTGCATCCAACAGCCCTTCTTCTGCCCATCAACAAAATAAACAGCCTTACAGGTCTTGAACCCAGGGCCCTATACACTATAGTCACTGTAGTTAACCACCAAGCAATCACAGAAATACAGAAGACAGAAGAACAAGGTATCAGCAAACAAGTCTTCACCATAGTAAAATCAAACTGAACCTGTGAAAGGAATCAGTATGCAGACATATGTACCTCAACCCACTACATAACATAAATATGTGAACTGTAAGCCCAGAAATCAGGTGTAATTCTAATAGAGTTTTGAAGTCCCCAGTAAAACACAAGGATCCCATACAGTGTATGTACACATGAATCATGGATACCAGCCATACATATAAGATGCAATGAATGATAAATCAATGCCAAAAAGAAAATATAATGCAAAGTCTAATGTAAGCAACTCTAAGCATTGCACAGGCCAGCTTAGGAGGTGTAAGCAATGTGTACACTAGCTAACTCAGTGTGCCCAGAGGTATACCCCTTTAAACAATGCCAGCCCTAGGTAAGCAGGTTTGCCCATAGCTTAGCCTTTTCAAAACTGGCAAATCACGGAAAAGTGTGGGAAATTGGCCCTACTTAAATCCAACATGTGGGAATACATATCATAATTGGTTGTAGCTTCCCCTTGCAGGCACCATGTCAGGAAGGAGAGAAGGTGTGTGCTTTCAGGTGCAGCACTGGTGCATCTAAGAGTCTAGAATCATGGCAGGACTCCTTGTCAAAGACCATGGTCAGAGACTGCTGCAGGGCCAGTACCAGGGCTCCCAATATAAGGTGGAGGCCTGGGACCATCTCACCAATGAACTTATCAGTGCCACTGGCATATCCCAAACTGGAGGGCAGGTCAGTCATCACTATGCTGACTTGAAGCGGCGTAAGGGGGACCTCTTGGAACAGTGGATTCAAGAGGCTAGAATGGAAGGGGATGTCCCAGCTGTGTGTAAGTATCACCCCACTATGTGTGTAATAATTGCCAGCTCCTGTATATCATGGATAGGTATGGCTAAATATTCCTCATATGTCCCCTTCAGCTGAAATGGAGCGGGCCACAAACCAGGAGGCCGAAATCAGTCACCTGGTGAGGTTGCGATGCGAGGCAGGTCAATAATACTCATGCATTTACTGTCATAGGAATAAAACTAAAAGTATTAGTAAATTAATTGCCTGTATTAAAGCCGAATTGTTCAAGGCAGTTACTGCATACACCAGAGAATATGGAAGGAAGAGTCAGATATAGTTTGTATATAAATAAAGCGTAATAGTCTGACAATAAAGTTCTAATTGCTGGACTGCAAGTGTATTCTCTGGTATCATATGGTAATCACGTAATAGTACTGTTATATTAAGCACTGTTACCCACACTGTGCACCATAAATAGAATGTGTAAGAATGCCTGTATATGACTGGTGTAATCTCCATAAGCAATTTAGTACAACTGAGAGACACATAGACACAAAACAGAGAAAAGGCAGACAACAAAACCCAAATAGCACATGTAACTGAGATTTGAACTGTTATATATTTAGCTCACACAGCCATGGTTCAAATACTGGCGGTGGGAGTAATTTGCATACAGAATCATACCCCACAACTGTACTGATATGTCCAGAATGTCCAGTAAAGTGGCCCATATCTGGTGCCTGTCAACCTGTCCCCCTGTGAAATCAGTGAGATGATCCCAGGCATATAGACAGCAAACAGGAAATACAACTGATTGATACACATCTATGAGAACAAAGCTGTCACACTAGCAACTCCCCAAAACCATATGAGAGTAAGAAGCCACGTATGTCTCATTTACACCCCCATGTTGTCAAGCTGTGGCCAGAGTGTGTATAGTAACAGAGTGAGATGTATGTGCATATTAGTAATGTGTAATCTGGTACTGTGTGCGCAACATTCAGGGAGTGCTAACAAACAGTTCTCCCACAGGTCTGTTGGATACCAACACTGTGCCCAGAAATACAAGAATGTTACCCTGTACTGGTACTGTTTACATTGGTATTGTATGGCATTGTGACTGATGCAGTTTCTCTGAATAACGAGGTAGTAGTCATCACTGTTGCCCACACTGTCCTACAAAATATAACTGTCTAGGATATCTGTATAAGACTGTTGTAATGCAAGGTCAGAATGCCAAAGCACAGGAGAATTATAAGACAGAAAGCAGATAGGAGATATACAGCAATATCTATATAACACACACAACTCTGATAGACAGTCTGTAAGGTGTAGCAGACACAGATATGGTCTGAATCATGGGAGTGGGAGTAGGCTACATACAGAATCATACCCCACAACTGTACAGATAAGACCAGGATATCCAGTATATGGGCCCATATCTGGTGCCTATCCCCCTGTTCCCTTGAGAAGTCTGTGAAATGATCCCAGATGTTTAGCCAGCGAACAGGGGATACACGTGTTTGTCAAAAATCTATGAGAACAAACCTGTTACTGTAGCAACTCCTAAAACTGTAAGGAGAGTAATAAGCCAAGTATGTCCTATCTACACCCCCATGTTGTCAAGCTGTGACCAGAGTGTGTATAGTAACAGAGTAAAATGTATGTGCATAATACTAGTGTGTAATCTGGAACTTTGTGCAGCAAAAATCAGGTAGTGCTAACAATCATTGCTCACACAGGTACGTCGGATATGAACACTGTGCCGAGAAATAAAACCCTTCATACCCTGCACTGTTACTGTTTACTCTGGTATTGCAGGGAATAGTGAGTGTTGCAGTTTCTCTGAATAATAACGTATCACCATCACCCACACTCTGCTACATAATATAATTGTGTAGGAAAGCATGCATATGTGTGTGTCAAGTCAATAAAGGTTGAAGAGGGCAATAGTCTAGATATATCCTGGTATAGCTGCATTTGGTCAAGACATAGCCAGAGTCTGTGTAAAAAGAGTTGGATAGCTATGTGTACAACATCAACCTGGAATCTGGGAGTATGTGTAAAAACAGTTAGTTAGTGTTAACAAACATTTCCTCCACAGATATACCAGGTAAGAGGTGTATACTGCAGATAAAATTAGTTCATGTATAACAATGACAACAGCCATATCACTGTCTAAACTAAGGCTTTCGGGTAGTGTAGTAATACTTGTAAGGTACAGATAACAGCACTGACTAGGAAAGTAATGTGGACTACAGGAATATACTAGTTGTTAAATGACATCTTTCTCTCCCCCCACCATATCTCCAACAATAAACTACATACCCACCCCAACCAGTATGTAATGTCTCCAATGTTCTGATTATGCCATATTGGTAAATAAATATTTATATTTCTTTCCATGCATGTGCTATATTGAATTATTCCAGCATTGGTGGCATGGTGCCATCAATGTACCTGCATGCTGTTCTTATTACCACTGAGGTCCTATATATGCATGTGCTCTGTTTGATATGCAACTGTTTCATATCTGGTGTCTGGGTTAATGGGAATATCTATGCATGCTGTTGTACCTAACCCTGGAATGTGCTGACTATTACGAACCCACATATGATGATAAAATCTAAACACTATAGCATGTTTGGGAAGGCCAGTCCCATTGGAACCACCTGTCCCACCTCAGCTGGCCGTGGCACCGGGCACCAGCTTGTCTGGGGTCCAATCCGGGACCTGCTCATCCATTGGTCCTGCACCACCTTCAGGTGGAACTGCCTCAGGGGATGGGGCTCGCCCCCCTGGGAGCAGACATGGACAGGTACCTGTCACCCGTCGACAAGTCCGGGTTGTGGTGCTCAACCAGCAGCTTGGTGATCTTATACGCCAGCTCAAGGGTCTCATGTCATGACTAGCACATCAGTCTGGCTCTGTGACTCAGCCTCCAGCACAGCCACCATTAGGGCTGTGAAGGTGCAGTGGTGACTGCTCATGGGTGGGGACCTCAGTCCCACTGTTTCCACTATATGGCTCTTGGGCTTCTGATTTCCCAACACCCCTCCCCATCAAGGTGTTTACCCACCACATGTGTCATACACTGCCCCTGTATGCATCTTGTTTGTCTTGTCTGTTAACCTACCTGCCCACATAGAGCTACTATACCTCCCCAACATCCCACTCACCTTAAGAAAAATAAAAAAGGGCAATCTGTTCCCCCCAAAAAATCACACCCCATACATAGCTGTCCATTTCACACGTGTCCACTGGACACATGTAATCAGGTCTAATTGGCATCACAGTATATTATTGTTGTCCTCACCCCTCTCTCAGGGGTTTTAGTGTCCAAATCTACCTCCAAATTCAGTGTATATCCACAGCTGTTGCTGTAGAAGAAATGGGCAGCTATGAACCTTCCCTACATGCTTCCTGCACACCCCTAGCTTTTTTTCCTACTGTCTTTCCCTCTTTGTGCCCCTTTTTCACTACTTTCCTATCAACCCTTTTTTCTTTTCTTTTAAAGAAATTAGCATGGAGGTAAGTGGGAGTATGCACTTTTAAGCAGCAGTAAGTCGGTTTAAGACTGTTTGTGAGGGGGTAAGCAATGCCTATACAGGTTAAGCAATTAGAAGCTAAATGAGTATTAGAAATTGTAACCAGAAGTTAGCAGTGCTTACCTCTGTGCAAACCCACGCAAACCCTCTTACAACTGCTCAAAAATGACTTAATCACTCTGCATCCAATGGCCCTTGTTCTGCCTAGCAACAAAGTAAACAGTCTCTGCAAGTCCTGATCCCAGGACCCTGCACACCATAGTCAAAGTGATTTACCACTAAGTCATGTCAGATACATATAAGCTTGACGTTTTCACAAACATATCATCCAGCCCAGTCATTCAACAGTACAGGGAATGTATTCCAACATGTATGTGTGTGTGTATGGATATTATTATCTAAATAGATATAACATACCTATATATGTAGATATGCTATCAAAATATATATACATGTAATGTAAAACATAAATACATACAAATGCATACATCTATAGATATATATGTCTACATCTATATGTCTACATATATACAGCAAGTTATATATATGTAAGCAGATATATGTATCTACATAGGTATATATGAACATACATCTGTAGATAACAATCGGAACGTAACATAAACATATATGTCCACATGTACTATTACTGGGGTTGAGAGGTCCCAAACAACATCCTTCTTGTATGATTAGGTATCCCCACCCCCAGTCACACATCTGCCCTGCAATACACTGCCAACTGTTGCAGCCCCGATACCCAGGACCTGACACGACATGGGCACAAGATTTTAACAGTACTCCATCCCACCTGTATGATGTTAGGCTGGTATTAGTAACATATCGTGCAGTACAGTCTGGCTCCCATAGGTAATGTACAATGTGGTAGCAATCAACATCCCTAGGATATATATACACAGACACATATATGCAGATACAGATATGCATACATATATATATATATATATATATATATATATATATATATATATATATATATATATATATAGATATATATATGTGTGTGTGTGTGTGTGTGTAACTACGAATACACACACAGAGATATCTATAGTAAGATACATATGTAGAAGGTGCACACAATATGTAACATCCACTATTCCTACAGTTACCACCTTACCAACTGGAGACTGTATGAGCCACCCATACAAATGACAATCATTGCCTGCAACATATACCCACAGAGAGATCAAAGGATATAACACCACCCACAGGTTTGCATAAATAGGAAAGCTGTATCTGTGTACTATTACAGTTGCATATGCCATGTCATGTAGCTGTTTAGACACAGACATCCATATAAACTGAGTAATGCATCTGTGAAACAGTTATGCTAATACAGTAATCTAGAAATGTTAACAAATGTTGCTGTCCAGGCCAAGGCCATAAAGTAGTACAATAGTAAAGACAGAATGGACCACAGGTTACCAAACAATCAACAGTAAGTAATGCTGATGTATAGTTCAGCAGCCTCTATCTGCACTCTGGAGACAATCCCTAGGGGGTAAAGACCTCAGATGACACAATAGGATGTAATTGTTACATAACAAGGCATAACTAACACCATCACAAGCACACTGACAAACAGAACAGTCTGTATGGCAGGTGGCAATAGACCTGCATTTATCCAAGATGGATTGTATGGTAATGTACATCCATATACCTTAAGGCAGCTCACCCCTGATGGTCTTCAGGATTTTGGGCTTTCGGGATTCTGTAGCGCTCCCATATACATATATGCATATATATAGATATATGTATATGTATATATAGATATATGTATATATAGCTATATATGTATACACATCCTATGTGTACAGATATGCCTAGTTATGTTGGTATATATGTATATCAATAACTATATGTGCATACATATCTATTCTGATATATCTACTACTGTCAGTATATATGTCAATATATATGTAGATATCCATATGTATATGTGCAGATGTATCTCTATCTGTATATGTGCAGACAAATATTGCTCTGCATATGTATATATCTGGGTGTTTATATGTATATCTATGTACATATACATATCCAGCTATGTATGTCGATATGTATATGTGTATGTCTATATAGATATCTGGATAATTATATGCACATATATTCATCATATGTCCTGAACATGGATTGTAGCCCTAACTTAGCCCCTATAGTCCCAACTTCGTAGTGCAAGGGGATGTCAGGTATGTATAGCATGTATATCTGTAGACTATTGCTACTGTAATAAGGAGTGTCTTCATAGACATGGTTTGTCTGGGAGGTCACATGTGCATTTAACATGTGTGCCATTGGCTACTGACAGACATCCTAAGGACATCATAGTACAGTACCACTCCTAGCATGTAATGCTCCTGTGAACTACAGCAGAGATAATGGCCAATACATGTGGACAGTCTGACACACTCTGGACAGTCCAGAGGTATACACATAACCTCTTAATGCGAGACATGTGGTCCAATTCTGACAATGTTGATGTTAGCCATGTAGATGGTTATGACACTTAACTACTGGTATACATGTGCCCCCATAGGTTATGCATTCAACATCCCTGTCTGTCCTGCCACATAATAACTGCTGGTACAGAAGTGCCATGGCCACATACTACCCACTAGATATTAACATAAATCTGTACAGCATCCCGCTGCTCTGTCTGACATACATGACTATTATGGTGGCCCAGCAGCAGTACATCTGGCAAGTATCTGGACATTACATCTCACTGGGTAATTACACTAAGCTGCTGGGCATGTAGCAAAGAACTGTGCAGGCTACAGGCAGACTGTCTCAACACTGGCCTACATTAACTATGGGGGAATTCACATGTACCTGCATATATCAGGCTCTACAGGCATGCCACAGCACAGAGTAACACATACCTGTGTGAAAGTGCATAAACAAAACCAATGTGAACACAGCGACAGCCACATATGGTATGCTAGTGTAGTATTACAGCATATGGACTATCTGTTCAACACCAACCTCATATGTGCCACTCATACATTAACCCTACATATACTGGGCCGCTACACAATGTGGTCCAATGCCAGTCTGTGGTATGGGACATGTGCGTGTATGGCCCTACAAAAATGTAAGCCGACAGGGTAGCATACAGTGGAGCAGCATGTAACATCAGATAGAACAGGGCCAAGAACAATGATATCTACCACAGTCTGTACACAGGTCAAGATACATATTAACAATACACACATTGCCGACAATCACCATAAGTACACAGACCTTAGTACTGTACAGACAACCACAGAATGTCCAGGTTATGTCATCAAATATAACCACTACTATATATAACATGTGTAGCAGTCTAATATCTTACTGGCGTGTTATCAGATATGATGTCATTAATTATGGTGTACAGCACATATGCACCCCTTACTGTATGACATATGTACAAAGGTTGACAGGGTTGTGGCTGGAGGCGCATACACAGGGACAATATTGACATGTTGCTGTGATAACCTCATACATTTACTGTTGTAACAAGGTTTGTTGCAAAATATGTCCTATGAGGGATATGAAGTCAGTAACTCTGACGGCTGTCACCATCTACAGACTGCAATCCTCACACTACCTTCTGCAGTTCACAGATAGGTGCTCTGTGGGTAACACCTGAAACAAAAGGCATCACACACTGGCCAGTCTGCAGATGACTCTACAGATGGGTGTTTCCTGATAAACATAGCACTGACAAGCAGGTATTAAAACATGTAGGACAGTTATATCCACACACACCCTGTTAAACCAACAATACTCTAAATGCAGTATAGCAGCACTTACAGTCTGTAGTCAGGTCAGGCACATACCCCTTTTGTGTGTTGGCCTGTTTTCACAGTTTATGTTGTTAGAGGTGAATCCCCAATCCATCTGAGATGCTGTTTTCCAAACAACAGATTGAGTTCCTGCTCACAGTGAATGAAAGTCCCAACATCAACATGATGTTCCGAGATATTGGAGTACGTTTCCATGCAATTGGCTATGGGAATGTTACCACAGCTGTTCCACATGCAATCAGCTAGAGGAGGGCTGCAATTCATGCAGAGGCCATCAATTGATCATAAGCATCACTTAAAATACACATGCTGCTGCCTAAGAAAAGCAGGTGTAAGTCTCCACATCCACAAGAGAGAGAAAGAGAGAGGCAGACAGAGGCAAAGAAAAGCCAGGGAGGGGTGGGAGAGTAAAACTTAAGCATGTTTGTTTCACATACCTACCAGTACAGGGTAACAAACCACTGATGACTATGTAGCGTTATCACATATCCATGCAGTTATTGGATGCACCACATAGGTTACATGTTAAGGAGCCTTCAGAACGTATATGTGATGGTGGGTGACATCTAAAACAGGGAAATGTTAGCTATGCGGTAGGTGTAGTACACATGCCTGTCCACATGAACAGGTGTCAGCTTCAGCGCAGCCACACTCTCACAGGGATGCATACACATTGACACACTTGGCATGGCCAGGAATACAACTCATCACTAGTGGGATTGCCACAACACTGTACTGTGCAGGTATCACATGCACCACAGGGGTCATATGGAGGTTATATGTGCAAAGGTATGTGGAGGTGTCTGACATCAGACAGCATGTTTCAGTATGCCAATGGGGGTTGCAGTGAGTGTAAATGTGGTCATATGCATCATACAACACACACACAGACACGGGTGCCAGTAATGACATGCATGAGTGTACTGCTTCATGGGTGTGTTGTGGTTGACGGTGTCAGATGGCTATACAAGGCTAGATGATGGGTATACCTTAGCATCAGGCCACATGACAATGGTCTGCATTGTGGCTCAGGGGTGTAGTGTCTGGAGTTGCCCACTCAGGTGGATATTGTATTCACCATCCAGTCACCTGGGTGACTATTGAGTGTGGCCAGTTGTGTGCATTGCTTGCCATGTATGTATTCCTTAGTCCATGATATGGACAGTGTCTGGGATGTGCACACCTCCCACATGCATGCACAGTGACATGTGGAACTGTACCTGGGGTGTCTGTCCCATGTTGTGTACACAGATTGTTATCATCAGATACGGCAGTCCTGGCCTCATGTGGCGGGAACTGTTAACAGACAGCAGGTTGACCCTGCACCTAAATTGATAGCATGATACCAGTATTCCCTGGTGTCAGTGGAATCTGTCCATACAGGGCTTGTATTTCAGGCATGGTATGACCTTTGTAGGTCAGATTTGATGGCACCACAGGTGTTTCAGGTGTCCAGTGGGGAAGATGGGGGAGGTGCACTGTCAGCATGTACATGCCTATTGGACTGATGGACAGGGTGCCATGCCCTCTGTAGCCCACTGCAATCACACCATGGTTACTATCAGTGGGCAATATGCAGGGTACTACCAACATAGCGGCTGATTCCTAGGCAAGTGTGTGTATGTGTGTATGAGACATGGGTTGAGAGTGTTCCCTGGGTAATACAAGGGTTGTTAATGTTGTTCAGCTGGCATTGATGTCACATTTAGGGGTATGGATCTACACCCGAGCCTCTCAGCTATTTCACATCTGTTATCCCTCTATGGTGGACATTGTGATGGGTTGAGAGTGTTCCTTAGGTAATACTATGGTTACTAATGCTGTTCAGCTGGCATTGATGTCACATTTAGGGGTATGGATCTTCACCCCAGCCTCTCAGCTATTTCACATCTGTTATCCCTGTACGGTGGACATTGTGATATATACTTGGGCCACCATATAAGAAGTTTGCAAAACCCACTCCACATTGAAACCAGTTGTTACACACTCACAACCACCTCCACACAGGATATGAATGACAAACACAGACACACACACCTACCTGTCATGTCTAGGATTAGAACACCTATCTAACTAGTATATTATAGGGTCAACCTGTTGTGTACTATGCAGTTATAGGACACGCCACAGAGATTAAAGAAGTATGTTTTCCCCAAAGTTGTATTTCACAGTGAATGACATCAGCAGGATTTCCAAAGTAGGGCATTTGAATTGTATTGAGTGTGTCTAGCCTCAAATACTTTGCTCCCAACACAGACATAGAAACACACACAAAACAACCACAACTGCCATGTGTGGGAATAGAACCCCAACCAGAGTTCTACATCACATTACTGTATGATAAGGTTATAGGACACATCACGGGGATTGCTGGAATGCTCCTTCCCCAAAGGTGTATTTCACAGTGAATGACATCAGCAGGATTTCCAAAGTAGGGCATTTGAATTGTACTGAGTGTGACTAGCCTAAAATGCATTGCTCCCTACACAGCCATAGAACCACACACAAAACATCCACAACTGCCATATGTGGGAATAGAACCCCTACCAGAGAATTATATCACACTACTGCATGATGCTGTTATAGGATGCACCACAGGGATTGCTGGAATGCCCCTTCCCAAAGGTGTATTTCACAGTGATTCACATCAGCAGTATTGCAGTATTTCCAAAGTAGGGCATTTGAATTGTACTGAGTGTAACTAGCCTAAAATGCATTGCTCCCTACACAGACATAGAAACACACACAAAACATCCACAACTGCCATGTGTGGAAATAGAACACCTACCAGAGTTTTATATCACACTACAGCATGATGCTGTTATAGGACACACCATGGGGGGTGCTGGAATGCCCCTTCCCCAAAGGTGTATTTCACCATGAATGACATCAGTAGGATTGCCAAAGTAGGGCATTTGAATTGTACTGAGTGTGACTAGCCTAAAATGCATTGCTTCCTACACAGACAAAGACACACACACAGTTGTCATGTCCGAGATTAGAACTCCTACCTAATTATTTTATCACACAAGAGCAGCATGCAGTTATAGTATGCGCCACGGAGATTACTAGGCTACACCTTTCCAAAATGTGTATTTCAAGGTGGATGACATCAGCAGCCTTGCCAAAGCAGGACATTTGAATTGTAGGGAGTGTGACTAGCCTTAAAATCATTGCTCTTTACACAGACAGGGACAGACACACACAAACAGAGTTGCCAAGACTGGGATTAGAACTCACACCTAACTATTTTATCACACTACAGCAGTACGCAGTTACAGGACGTGCTACGGAGATTACTGGGCTACAACCTTCACAGAGGTGTATTTCAAGGTGGATGACATCAGCAGCCTTGTCAAAGTAGGACATTTGAATTGTAGGGAGTGTGACTACACTAAAAAGCATCACTCTACACAGACAGGGACAGACTCACACACATTTGCCAAGTCTGGGACTAGACCTCCTATCTATTTTATTACAATATAGCAGTATACAGTTGTGGGACGTGCTACAGAGATTACGGGTGCATAACCTTCCCAGAGGTGTATTTCAAGGTGGATGACATCAGCAGCCTTGCCAAAGTAGGGCATTTGAATTGTAGGGAGTGTGACTACACTAAAAAGCATCACTCTTTACACAGACAGGGACAGACTCACACACATTTGCCAAGTCTGGGATTAGAACTCCCACCTAACTATTTTATTACACTACAGCAGTACACAGATATGGGACACACTACAGAGATTACTGGGTTATATCCTTCCCAGAGGTGTATTTCTAGTGGATGACATCAACAGCCTTACCAAAGTAGGGCATGTGAATTGTAGGGAGTGTGAGCACCCTAAAAAGCATTGCTCCCTACACAGACAGATACACACACAGTCACCATATCTGGGATTGGAACTCCTACCTAACTAGTTTATCACACTGCAGCAGATTGCAGTTATAGGTTGCACCACAGAGATTACTGAGCTACAACTTTCCCAAAGGTGTATTTCACAGTGGATGACCTCAGCAGGCTTGTCATCGTAGGGTTATGAGGAGGGCAGTGTGTGTGCATGGGCCATAACCCATTCATCTAGAGTTTGACACACTACATACAGGCACACACAGGGTCATATTCCACAGGTATGTGTATACAGCTGCTAGATGACTGCTTTCTTGTACAGTCATGTTGCATAGACAGCACTTGCACCACATAGTCTGTAATGCTGACAGTGGCTGAGGTGTCTAGTATCTACAGTGAGTGACATCTGAACCTCATGTGGTTGTGGCCCTTTCACTGTGTGCTAGGTGGGACAGGCCTGCATGGCTCCTTGTCACAATCACCTTCTTCCACTCATCTATGTACGTCTACCTTTGGCTTATTATAGTGTGTTCTCCTTAGATATATGTCTGTATTCCTTTCCACTGTGTGTGCAAAGCATGAGTGGTGAATATTGAGGAGTGTCTGCACTAATATATGCGACTGCCAGACTATTATTTTTACATTTATTACTATTATTTTAACAGATTACTGTTTTTATAATTTAATATATATAAAGCACTTTGTCTATTCAGAATCTTCAGAAATCTTTTTCTGTTTAAAAACTTTCATAGCTTGTTGTCTTAGGCTATTTTGTCCCAACCTCCCTCCCTGTTGGTGTCTTGCTCTTATACTTGGTGGCTTTGCAGTTGCCCGCCCCTACTGTGACACACCTCCCAGTCTAGTGTCATTAGCTCATTCTTCTTAATACAGAGAGAACATTTGATAAGGCCTTCTGTTCCTCCTTTTTACCTTTTCAAAAAGTAAAACAAAACTTTTTTTCTTTTTCGCCTGAACCTTCTTGTGTTCTGACTGTCCTTCTCAAACATATTGGAAATATACAGTATATTTCAGAGCATTTGTTATAACTGTATTTGCTATAACTGATTTAAGTATTTTTTCTGGCTTTTTGAATATTTACTGCTTAGCGACTGCATCTTAGCCTGTTTATACAGCTCTGCATTCTATTTAAACTGTTTTTGTGTTGATTAACTGTTTTGCACTCTTAAAAAGTTATTTGTTGCTTAATTTTACCTGTAGGCTAACACACTCAAGTGTGCTAGCCACTTAAAAGCATTTATAGCATTTACTGTCTGTTTTTTCCTTGTCTCTGTAAAAAAAAAAAAAAAAAAAAAAAATCTCTTGTTTTCCCACCTTACTGAACTAGAGTAGTCCAGTTTCAGAGTTGCTGATCCCTGGGCTTTGTTTTTAGTTCCTGTTACTGATCCATTGCCTTATTAGGAAGGAGGAAGTTTCTTTGCTTACCAGTGGGAGTGGGAAGCACTGAGCAGCCTTTTTGTCCGAATTGGTGAAGTTTCAGCCAGAAACTAGTAGTCTATTGGTCGTTTTGGGCCAATTCCTAGCTCCTTTCAGCCCACTGCTATAAAACACGCTAAACACGTGTTTTCCAGCTTATACCAACTCTGCACAGATCCTCGTGGTGGCCTGCAGAGTGATCCAAGCAGCAGAGAGCTAAAAGAGTGACTTTCTACCAGATATAAGTATTTTTGTGGCTTTCCCACTGTTATTAAGCTAGCGACTGCATTTCGCCTGTTTTACTGCTACTTTAAGTGATTTCTGCATTTTACACTGTTTATTGCACTTTAAGTTACTAATTGTTGCAAATTGTTTCTGTAGGCTACACACTAAAGTGCGCTAGCCGATTTACAGCATTTATAGCATTTACTGTCTGTTTTTTTCCTTATCTCTGTAATAAAACAAAAATCTCTTGTTTTCCCACTTTACTGAACTAGAGTAGTCCAGTTTCAGAGTTGCTGATCCCTGGGCTTTGTTTTTAGTTCCTGTTACTGATCCATTGCCTTATTAGGAAGGAGGGAAGTTTCTTTGCTTACCAGTGGGAGTGGGAAGCACTGAGCGGCCTTTTTGTCCGATTTGGTGAAGTTTCAGCCAGAAACTAGTAGTCCATTGGTCGTTTTGGGCCAATTCTAAGCTCGCTTCAGCCCCCTGCTATAAAACACGCTAAACTGTACTGCTGATCTAACCAGCATATCCTATAACTGAAAAGTTCATCTCTACTTGATTCCCAAGTAGACTATTCTCTATCTGTAAAGCCTAGCACTTACTCCTACAGTACTTGCACCTTGATAAGGCACTCTTATTATAGATAGTACCCCACCAGCCTAAAACCCACTTCCCGAGTCCTTTGAAAGTTCTTTATCTACTACTTCTAGTATGTCGAGGGATCAGTTGCTAGTGTCCTCTCCAGCTCAACTGGTGAACCTGGGAATATTGAGGCAATGTTACAATTGCCTCATGTACACAGACAATCCTCTCCTTCTCCCACAAAACACAAATACATGCGAGAGATGCAACTATACGGCCAAACTGGAGGCTGAGCTCTCTCAACATAGGACTGGCAAGACCAGACAGGAGGAGAAGGCAACCACACACAATACATACCCAGTCACACATGGTACCATCACAACTTCAAATCATACACATACTCACACAAAGACATACTGGACGGCTCTGATCAAAAATTTACCAAAACAGCAGAGGCCACCAAAGCAGACACCCAAACAACTACCACCTCACGACCCAACACATGCAACACATGGACCACACAGTCAGAGTGTCAAACAGTCACAGCCCTTAAGGCCAAACAAAATGCCAGACACACTTGTCATTGGTGATTCCATAGTCAGACACACTGACGCCCCGCTCACCAGACTGAGTAAGGAGAAGGTCACAGTAAGCTGCCTGTCGGGCGCTAGAATCCACCACATAACGCAAGCACTCAGGTCTCTCAACAGCAGGTACAAGTACGACTCAGTCATTGTCCACGCTGGTGTCAACGACCTGAGACGCACCTCCTTGGACTACATGAAAAGGGACGTCGAGGAGCTCTCTGATTATGTAGCCCAGGCAGGTATGACCCTGACCTTGAGCAGTATCCTACCTTCACCTAGAATGATGCCACAATACAGTGATAAGATGATCAGCTTTAATAATTGGCTTAAATTCTGGTGTCATTCAAGGGGATCCAATGTCTGTCTGCCTGGGATGACATGCTGGACAAGCCACGCTGCTTTGCAAGGGACGGCTTGCACCTGTCACCCCTGGGCTTCCGGATATTGGCAAAGGCTCTTGCCACCCCATAGTGCCTTTTTTAGGCAAGGCTCAAATTCTAAACCTACCACCCTAGAACACCAAAAGGAAAAAACTAAGGGTAATGCTGCTCAATGCCAGAAGTCTCAATCTCAAGATGCACGCACTCGAGGCCCTTCTCAATATGGAGAACATCGATGTCTGTGCTGTGACAGAAACCTGGTTCAAGGCTCCTGAGAGCACCCCAGCACTAACAGGTTTCACCTCATATCATACGTTCCGGCCCCAAAATCCGGACAACACCAAGAAAGGAGGGGTGTCCATATTCATAAGGACACCCACACCTCAAGGTTGGTGGCAATGCACGATGCATCGGAGACCATCCAGGTGCAATTAACCATAGGCAAGACTGCTCTGCAATTTGTAGCATGTTACAGGCCACCCTCTCAAACTCAGGAACCTCACATGGCCTTCCTGAAAACATTGGAGGGATAAATGTATCTCCAAACACCATCATACTAGGTGACTTCAACTACCCTAATATAGACTGGGAACACTACTCAAGCCCGAACACTCTAACCCAAAGATTCCTGGAGTTCATAAACTCAAATGCCATGGAACAACTAGTCACCATCCCCACAAGAGGTGAAAACATACTTGATCTCATCATCACGAACATGGGATCAAAATGTTCAACACCCGAAGTATACCCCTCACTGGTGAGATCAGATCATAAACTAATCTCGCTGGAGGTCCTCATCCCGGTCCCACCTGAAACAAAAAAGACCACAGTGAAAAACTTCTCAAAAGCCGATTTCACACTTCTAAAAACTAGTGTGGTCTCCTTTAAGGCCCCTGAGCCAGTGGTAAACATTACTCAAACCGCTGAATCACTTACAAATGCCTTCTACCAGCACCTACAGGACTGCATGGATCAGGCAATCCCAAACAAAACTAAGACTCTCTGTACCAAAGGCAAGCGTCCAGTCTGGTGGACCCCAGCCATAAACAAGCTCTACAACAAAAGGAGGAAGCTACTACAAGATAGAGCAAAATCCTTGAAAGGTAAGACACCTTTGATCATTATAAGTAAAAACTAAGAGCTCTCATAAAATCATCCAAGGCAAATTTTGAGAGAAAAATCGCCAAGGACTCTAAAGACAATCATAAGGCCTTCTTTAGCTATGTTAGAAACCTAGGAGGAAACTCCCAGATATGCTCAGAATTAGTTCAAAATGATGTGAAAATTACTGAACCTACACACATTGCTAACATACTGGCTGACAGGTTCAGTGCAAACTTCTCCCCTCCCCAAAAGGAGAGATATCTATTCCAGAGGATTGTAGCCCCCAAACATCTCCAACGCCCAAGTGAGAACTGCCCTCACTAAGGCAAAAACACAGCATCCATGGGACGGATGGTGTCCCCGGCTGTGTGCTTCATGAACTCAACGAGGAATTAAACCCACAGTTAGGACAGCTGTTTAATCTTAGCCTCACCTCAGGATACGTACCCAAGGAGTGGCGCGGCGACTGTGGTCCCACTTCAAAGGGCGGTGCCTCCACAGACCCTGGAAATTACCGCCCCATTAGCTTGACAAGCCTTATCTGCAAAGCCATGGAGAGGATCATAATGGAACTCATAAATAAAGACATAGGGAACTTGCAGACTTTGGATCCAACCCAGTTTGGCTTTGTCAAAGGCAGATCCTGCCTCTTAAACTTGGTTGACTTTTTCGAGACAGTCACCAAGGCCATTGATGAGGGAAAGGCAGTCCATACAGCCTACCTCGACCTGGCAAAGGCCTTGACACAATACCCCACTCAGGTATCATCGAAAAACTCATCAGCTTGAATGTAAACCCATACATCACAAGATGGATTGCAAACTGGCTAAGCGACAGAACCCACAGGGTCAGAGTTGCTGGAGCCATGTCAGACTCAAAGCCTGTCACAAGTGGTGTCCCACAGGGCTCAGTCCTGGGTCCACTCTTGTTCGGCATCTACTTTTCTGAAGTACAAGCAAACACAGGAGGGTTATGGCTGACAAAGTTTGCAGATGACTGCAAACTGGGCGCCATAGTCGAAAACACATCTGACACAGATATCCTCCAGAAGGGCCTCACAGAAACGGATAACTGGTGCCAGAGCCATGGCCTGAAGTTAAACGCCAAAATGCATAGTCATACCCTTCGGGAAAAACAAGGTTACCCCTAGCTACCATATAGGTGACAATCCACTGAGCACAGAAAAGTCATCAGGGATCTGGGGACCCAAGTTGACAGTAGTCTTCGTTTGACACTCATGTTGCTAAAGTAGTTAGGAAAACCTTCTATATCGCCCACCTGATCATGAAGGGATTCACATCTAGATCAAGGAGGTCATCGTCCCCTGTACTCATCACTCATTAGACCTATGATTGAGTACAATGCCCGTTCGAATGTATCTGACCAGACACCTGATGCAGCTTGAAAGGCCCCAAAAGTTCCTCACCAAAAGGATAAAGGGTCTCAAAAATATGTCTTATGCTGCCCGACTGAAAGAACTCCAGCTTTATTCAGTCTCATACCGCTTGCTCAGAGGTGACCTGTGCCTGATATATAAGGCCATGTCAAACCCAGATTTGATGAATATGCTTCACCTCAAAAAATCTAGATCCCTCAGAACCACAAGGGTGGGAGACTTAAACCTTGACACGGTTATAAATAGAACGTGCTGGAGGGACAGATTCATCACCCAGAGACTCCCTATGCTGTGGAACAAAATCCCGGTACGTGTGAGGCAGAGCACCTCGCTGGCCTTGTTCAAAAGGAATCTTGACCAATGGATGGGAGATCGCAGATATACCCCAGGGATTACTTCAGTGTCACTGCTTGACAGAGGCACAGAAAAATGATAGGCATAGTTTTTATTCAAACTAAAGGGGTGGCGAAAGCCACATAACTATGGGCTAGGCTTGTAAATGCCCTTGGGAAGATAGCCTAGTATGAACCTATGAACCTATGAACCTATGAACCTATGTCTGGTCCACTGGTGTTTGCAGACATGGCCTTCATTTGTTTAAGTGTGTGACCATGCCCAGTATGCCCATCTGTACTGAATGTGTGGATCGAGTCCAGGTAGTTTGTACTGCAGTGCAGGCCTTTGTGTTGTACACCTACAGGTAGCATACTGTTTCTGCAGGGTATCCATTGATCATTTGGCAATATGGGGTCAAACTGTGCAGAGGATAGTGTGTACTGTAGGGGATTGTGTCTGTGCTGTTTCAGCTGCATGATACTGCTGTTAGCATAGATATTCAGATGTGTACTGTTATACACAGTGATGTTTTCTCTCCTCGTGTAATGTCAGATGGACATTCTTGTTTACAGTGATGTCTTGAGGGACAAGGGTGACTGCAGCTTTGTCTGGTATTGTGGGCAGATACCTATGTATTCATGGTAAGTTATGCCATTCTGGAGGGGCAGCTGCGGACACTTGGTACTGGGTTTGTGTATCCGGTTCAGCACCTTGGTACAGTGCTGGCAGAGGATCCCATACTTGTATGCCCATCAACATGACAGTATGGGCTTATCTTGCTAGAGCAATGCATCACAGCTGTACAGCTTCACACAGGTTAGCCAGGGGCAGGGGCCATGGGTCAGGACATTTACTGTATTGTGGTGTACTGGCAGGTGTGTAGCCACCCATGTATGTGTTTGCAGCCAGGGATAGTGTGTGCACACAGCTTGGTGTCGGACCCTGCACATTCCATGCTGCCCATGCTCCCACCCCCCCCTGTTATTCTAACCTCTTCCATACATTATGCATACATTCTTTGATATTTTCCCTAAGGGTATAACCCCATCACAGGTGTGTGTCAGTGTTGGTCCATAGTTCATGCAGTGGGACATGGTGGACATGTTATTGTGGTTTGTCCACATGGCCTTGCATATGGCTTATGTGTAGTGTGTTATGTTGTTATTTGGGTGTCCATGACATAACATGCATTGGCAGTATGTGTGAGACAAAGGTCTTTGGCAGATGCCTGTGGAGTATTAGGTATTGCTGCATACCAGATGTGGCAGGTCATTGCATTCTGTCAGTCCTACAGTCCCAGACCACCATACAGTTTATTCCCCTGGGGTGACAAGGTATGTGTGATAGGTGTTCATGCCAATACCTCCTAACAGTCTTGCTCAGGTGGTGTGGATGCTGGCAGGGTGCTACCTACAGCTAGGGACACACCTGCATAGGACACCTGCAATGCATGCGGCAGTCTTCCACTATTGCCGTATACAGGTGGGGTCTTACTGTACCCATTCCCCACAGCAGGGATCTGACAAGAGAGGTGCCTGTGGGTGGTGTTTGCATGAGCTGAGTGCATGTGTACTATGAACGCTACTTGCATCTGACACACAAATATGCATTGGGCATTCCAGTTAGGCTTGCACGTGTAGGTACATCAGTTGTTTCCCAATACATCAGTCCTACCTCCTTTGTGATCTGCGAGTGTTTTGGCAGACAATACCAGTACCTCCTAATACAGGACCAGATAATGTGATGCATACCTGTATGTACTTTTCCAAGGGTGTGTCCATTTCAAAGTGACACAATATATACTCTATGTTAGGGGTACTTTCCCCTGTGTACTGCTTGTATATCTAGCCCAACAGCCATGCCATGTCAGTCTTTCAGATGGTGACACATATTACAACCATTCATTTGCAATGGCTTACTGCTAGCTTGTGTTATACTGCTGGGTATTGTGTATGGCACTGCAAGTGTGAGGACTTGACCCTGTCATCAGCGGTAGTGGGCAATGGCCACCAGGCTTACCTCAACATGCATACATACCGACCACTCTCACACAATATGAGACACACACCAACCCAACACACACATACCTGCATATTGTGCAGATGCTACAACTTATCCTGCTACCTTGGCCACCTCTGTGCATCTGTGCTCTACTGGTATTATACCTACACATACCTGTTACTACATTTCTACATAGGGTTGTGGGGAGGCACAGCTGACTGTTACAATGTGTGTACATCAGATTGGGGGGCACCAGACCGTTACTACATAATTAAGTAAGGTGGGGGAGCACACCTGACTGTTTCTG
Organism: Protopterus annectens; assembly: GCF_019279795.1. Taxonomy (NCBI): domain Eukaryota; kingdom Metazoa; phylum Chordata; order Ceratodontiformes; family Protopteridae; genus Protopterus; species Protopterus annectens. The sequence continues at coordinate 1,653,380,094 of NC_056737.1, read as the reverse complement.
CATTTCTACACAGGATTGGGGGGGGGGCACACCTGACTATTTCTACATTTCTACACAGGATTGATGGGCACACCTGACTATTTCTACACAGGATTGGGTGGGCATACCTGACTATTTCTGCATTTCTACACAGAATTGGGGGGCACACCTGACTGTTTCTGCATTCCTACACAGGATTGGGGGGGGCACACCTCACTATTTCTACATTTCAACACAGGACTGGGGGCACACCTGACTGTTACTACATTTCTACATAGGATGGGGGGCACACCTGACTGTTATTACATTACTACATAGGATGGGGGGCACACCTGACACTTGAACACATTTGCTATGACTGTTCTGGTATGTCAGGTACTCCATTTCATTCTGTATTCTAACCAATCATGCTGACTAGAGGCATATCAGTGTACTACAGATCTTAGCTTTGATTGACCTGCATATTAGTCTCTGACTTCCTACCCTTCAGAACTAATGCCCCACTACCTGACCTGCTGTAGTCTGCCTGTGTAGGCCTGGGGAGGGGGTGGGTACCCGTTGGAATCATTCAGAGGCCATATCGCAGCCTTTGTTTGTGTTTGTCTACACCTGTCCTGCTGGCTGTGACTGTTTTTGGTTATGTGAACCCCCTGACTGGCATGCATGAGTCGCTTACCTTGTGGATGTCCCAGTATTGAGGGTGGTGCTGCAGGGCTGCCTATGTTGGATGCACATAATACACTCCCTATACATGGTTGAGCACAGGTAGTGTCATGTTTGGCATCCCTTTTACTGTATGTGAGAGTCAGAGAGAGGTGTTATTCCCTGGGTCCCTTCTGTGTCAGTGTAGGTGCTATGCATTGCCTCTTTGCCAAGGTCAAGGCATACTGGTCACGCCTCCTTCTGTCTACTAGGGCAGGCTCAGGTTGTTCCTCCTCCAAGTCAGTCTGTGTCTGTGCAGGCCTTGGCAATGGTGGGGGACTGTGTGGTCCTGCCCAGTGCTGTTCCTGCTGCAGCTGTTTCCGCAGGATCATATTGGGTAGCATGGCACATATGATGACAATTTGGGTACATGTAGCAAGTGAGTACTGCAAGGCTCCACCGGATGTGTCCAGGCACTGGAACCGTGACTTGAGCATCCCTAACACATGCTCTACTATAATTCTGATCTGTGCGTATGCCTCATTATGGAGTTCTTGTTCAGGTGTGTGTGCATTTCTGATGGGTGTCATCAGCCATGGCTCCAGTGCATATTCAGCATCCCCCACTAGGTGACCATGTGGGATGTCCTCATTGCCAAATCTCTGGCACAGCTGCGAAAGATGCCAGATGTGGGAATCATGATAGCTTCCAGGGCAGCCAGCACACACATTCATTATTATGCCCTGGACATCGCACATGACTTGACAGTTGATGGAGGGGAAGCCCTTGTGGTTGATGTAGATGTAGTGCTTTGATGCATATGTGCGTGCAATCTATATCACCCACTACCTCAGGGTATTCTGCTATTTAGTGGAACAGTTGCATATTGCTGGCCAATGCCTCATGGGTGTTGGGGAACTATACGTGCTCACCAACATGTGCTGACATGGCATCCAGGAACTGGTGGAGTACCCTGGATGCTGATGCCTGTGAGATCCCAAACATATCCCCAGTTGGTCTTTGGAAGGTACCTGTAGCTAGCATTCTTATGCCTACACATACCTTGGTATCCACTGGGATGGGTTCCCCTCTGTTAGTTATGTGTGTCAGGCGTGGGCAGCATAGCTCAACAATTTGCTGTAGGAGGTCCCTGTCCACCCTATAGCACTCCACTATCTCCAGCTCATGTAGCTCCTGTTAGGGTACCCTGGGTCTGTACACTCTTCTCCATCTCCTTACTGTGGGTTGGTCAACAGCATTCACATCCTCACCACCCTCAGCCTCTTCCACAAGTTGTTGTATGATAGCTATTGCAGCCCCTATCATTTTGTTGTTTTTTTTTTGGTAAAAGTTCCCCACTTGTATACATCGGTGGTGTAGAGTATGGGAAAAACCAGAGGGGAAGGTTTTTGCATAGTTTATAGTGGTGTTCTGGGCTGGGCTGGTCTGCTGCCTGTGTAATTGGTGGATTCTGACACATTTCATCTGCCAGCTATGCTAGTTCTCCTAGATTACCTTCCTACTACTGTTTTCCCTTCCCATTGCATTCCTGTTTAAGCCAGTGGGCATGATGCGCAAACACAGTGCTCAAATGTGCACAAAGATGCTATTTCCTGTTTTAACTTTTTTTTCCTTTAAAACCCGGTGTGTGGCGCGCACACCTGCTTAGGCAATGTAAAGTGTGTTAGGCAGACACAGACACACCCCTTGCTTAGCTGTGCTTAGCTAGGAGCAAACCTAAGCTACAGAGCTCTAATCAACTTACAGTATGCCTGACACCCCCCCATGATGTCAGTTAACTCCTAGGCTTGCATCAAGCTATTCCTGCTCTTACACTGTTGGGACCTGACTAGCATGCTGGGGGAAACTGGGACATTTGCATCCTTACCACTTGTCCCTCTTGTAATGGATTGAGCGGTTTACTGGTTTTATCATAATAGGACTTTTGGGATAGATGCTTCTTCAACAGATTGTCTTTCACTGACCTGTTGTTCTTGACATATGAACCAATGACTGACTATTGATTGCTAATGTGGTTCTGGTTTGTCTTGACAGAAGTTTCTGAGCAGGTGAACCAAGATGTTTATCATAAGGAATATTATTGAGATTCACAGGATTCAGGAAAACATCACTATTACATCCTTTTTACTTCTCATGTAACTGTTTTGCACTTTGAACTGCATGTTCTTCAAAACCATTTGACTGTGGTTACTATGGACTACTTGTGACATGAATAAAGTCCCATTCTTTAACAAATCTTTTAAACTGTTGACTTGTCAACTGCATGCCATTGTCAGAAATAACTTTGTGTGGACTCATACACGGTAGTCCGGGTAGCTGGTTTAGCTGAAGCAGTTCCTTCTGTTGATGTGGCTTTGTATTATTTCACACTGAACAAAATAAAAGTGCTCTCTCAATGTCTTGTGACATAGAAAGCCAAAATACTAGTCCCTTCATCCTTCTTTTAATAGATTTGGTTCCTGGGTGACCATGATGCAGGATATTAATGTACTTTGGTTGCAAGGACTTTGGAACAATTATTTTTGGACTTTTCATAATGATACCATTGTTAGACAAAATCTCATCTCTGTATGGAAAATAAGGTTGCACTTCTTGAGGTAAACTAGATTGCTTTGACAGCCATCTTTGATGGGTAAAGTGGTTGAGCCATTGTAAAACTGGATCTGTGGCTATGTGGTCTCTCTCAACTCATCAAGATGTGTGGAAGAAAAAGTTCTCACTTCCATAACTTCAAAATCAAGGTTCTCATTCTCATACTGTTTTGTGGTGTTTCTAGGTAATCTGGGTAATGTATCAGCAAGATAAAGAAATTTTCCTTTCTTATAGACAAGATAAAAATTGTAGTTTTGCAATTTCAGCATCATATGTTGCAGTCTGGCTGGAGCTGAATGCATTGGCTTTCTCAAGATAGTGACTAATGGTTGGTGGTCTGTTTCAGTCTGGATAGGTCTACTATAAACATAATCATGAAACTTCGAACATGCAAACTGCACAATTGCCAAAAGCTCTTTCTCAGTCTGGGCATACTGCATCTCAGTTTGGGTAAGAGTTCTCAATGCATAGGCAACAGTTTGATTCTGTTGTAGAATGACTGCACCAAGATCAAATTTCAAAAAAATCACAGGAAAGTGCAACTGGTTTCTAAATACTATAGTAGCCAAGAGTTGGCGGACTAGCAATTCTCTGTTTCAGAACATAAAATGCTCTTTGGTGTTGCTCTCACCAAGACCATGCTACATCTTTATGTGTCAGCTCTCTGAGTGGTGCTCAAGTCTGGAATGAACTTGTCTAGGTAGTTGACCATGCCAAGAAAACATTGCAGGGATTGAATATTGTCTGGAGTTAGCATCTTGAGAATGGCTGTTTGTTTTTAAGTGTCTGGTTGTAAGCCTGTACTCATAAATAAATGACCAACAGAAGTAACTTCTTGTAGCCTGAATTTGCATTTCTGTGGATTGTGCTTAAGTTACTTGATGTGCCATTTTTAGAACTTTTTTGATGATTCTGTCATGTTCTGCTTCATCATGACCTCCTACTACTATGCTCAATACTATGATAGCACAAGGATACCCAGAAAAAATTTGCTCCTTTGCACTTTGAAAGACTTCAATTGCAGAATCTATCCCAAATGGCTTTCTCAAAAATCGGTATCTGCCAAACAGAGTTCTAAAAGTAGTGAGCAATGAGGATTTGTTGTCAAGCTGAATTTGCCAAAATTAACTCTTTGCATCTAAGACAGAAAAAAATAGTGGCATTTGGCATCAAGGCTGTGACTTCTTTGACTGTGTGCATTGGATAATGATGTCTTTTTAGTGCCTTGGAAAAATCTCATGGGTCTGTACATATTCTGATGTCATCTGCGCTTTTCTCATGAGCTAACACCATGGATGACACCCATTCGGTTGGAGTTTCGACTGGGCAAATCACACCTTGTCACACCATTTTCTCTAATTCAGCATTAACTCTGTCCTGCATGGCTATTGGAACTTTGTGTGCTGGCCTGATAACTGGACTGACTTCTGGGTCTAACTTCATGGAGTGCACAAGTGGAAGTTTGCATAGTTTGTCTTGGAACAGATCTCCATTGGTAAAAAAAATGGGCCGGGCAAAATTAGAGTAGTGGTCTTTTAAGCCAACATGGTGAGCTTCCTTATTAAATGAAAGCAGTCCCATTTTTAAACTGTCTGTGAGACCTAATAATGACTAGACGTACTTCTTGACCACATAAAATAACAGGTTGTGGCTTCGTCCAGCAGAGTAACATGAAAGCACTACTTAACCTTTGGTTTGAATTTCTTCATTTCCTTAAGCAACAAGCTATACACACCTTGCCAAATCAAGCCTTTCACCTTTACACACTCTAGCAAACATTTCTGCAGACATAACATTGCACTTGGAACCTGTGTCAACTTTGATCTCTATGGGTTTGCCATTCATCGAAAAAGTACAAAATACTTCATTCTTTGCCCTTAAATCTACTGCATTGACCATTTCATGAAGCACTGACACACCATCAACATAAAGAGCGGCCTTCAACCCTATGAATAGCTTTCTAATCGATCAACTCGTTTCTTAAAATGTTCCCTTTTGATAAAAGAATGTGGGCCTCTTGGTTTACAAAACCATTTGAAGTGATTCCACTTATTACATTTGTGGCTTTGTTAACCAAAAGCTAAGCATTTTTTCCCTTTTAGATTCATGACTTCCACCACAGTTATGACAGTTGGCAAAGAAACTAGGTTGGGCCCATGCTTTGAGTTTGCTGACTCACTCTTATGCTTCACTGAGACTGCAATTTCCAGAGTTCATCTTAGAACTTGCTAGAAAGTTCTGGGGTTTACCAGTGAGTGCTGCAGGGGTTACTGTTGCTGCCATGTGCATGGGTCTGTTTCTTCTAACCATGTGCTGCATACTATCAATATGAGCTTTATCACTGTGCCTTCTAGAGGTATTCTCATTTGTAAGCATATTTGTGTGCTTGTTGTGAGCTCATATATCCGACAAATCTCAATGGCCTTATTCAAAGTTAAATCACTGCACAAAACAAAATCTTTCTCACAGCATCATCTTTTATATCACATACAAGTCTGTCTTTTATCTACCCATCCCTTAAATTACCAAATTTTCATGTTTCAGCTTTATTTCTCAGGTCATTTATATATGCTGCAAAAGTTTCACCAGGCTTTTGATCCCTTGTGTAAAATAAGTGCCATTCCATTGTAGCATTTGTCTGGGGGTTACACATTTCCCTAAATTTACATTTTAAGCACTCTGGGTCCTCCCTTGACTCAGCTGGTACAACAATATGATGGTTTCCCCCCTCTCTTGCATAGACAGCAGGTGCATACACACATGAGCGCTCCCTATCCATGGTTTCTGACCCAGCTAATTTAAGTACAATAAATGCCTTTGTACGGTCATCCTTATCAGAAAATGCAGCCTGTATGAAAATGTCATACTGTTGCTCAAACACTTTCCAATTCTCAACAATATTGCTGTCAAACACAAGTGTACTGGGTTTTCGAAATCCATCAGCCATGCGCACAAAGTATACACAACACACTGAAAATATGACCCCTTGTAATTAAGTATGAACAAACAGTGCTATGAGCTTGTAACAGCATTTAAATGCATAATAAACTCTTCAAAATACTTTACTTTGTGAAATATGCTCTGTAATGGCTGTACTCTGTGAAATATGCCTTGTAATGGCTGTACTTTGTGAAATAGCTTTACTGTAACGATGCACATACATTTGAACACTTTATGCACTGCTGATAACTCAGACATCTTTGCTTAATACAAAAAATACATGCTTTGTAAAAACTTGCCCCGGGATTCATGAAGCTCGGCGCAAGGCCGGTGTAAGGCCTGCGCCGGCGGTGCAGTGAATAGTCGGCGTAGTAGCACCATATGCATAGTAATGAGAGCGCGCCGCAACCACAGACACGTGCGTAGTGTACGTGAGCGAGCCCAAGTAGGATGCGTCCGGAGGCGTGGCTAAGCCGGCAGGCGATGAGCAACCTAATGTGCTGACTGCCACGGTCCGCCCATAATAGTAATGGCAGCAGCCAGGGCCCGTGTAGAATGAAACGCACGTAGAGTATGCAACATAGTACCTGTCCCAACAAAACGGAGAAGCAAATACAACCCACGAAGCCCTAAGTGTACCCGTCCAAGGAACAAAGGATACTGCTGCAACATCCAAGGTTACCTGTCCCAACAAACC
>NC_056737.1:1653271415-1653345235 GCF_019279795.1 Protopterus annectens | reverse complement strand
GAAGGGGGAGACAGACATGCTCACGGGGTATCAACGCAGTCGGGCGCGGTGTGCACTGTCCTGTGTGTCAATCTACACAGCTGCTTACTGGGCATGCTCAGACACTTAGACTCGGCACAGAGCAGACATGCATACAAATGGAGCAACAGCATGGGTGGCAGAATGTGGACCGTCGTGTGTCCAGCCACACAACAACAACCCAGCCATGGCACAGGCGTGGCGTTGCGAAGGGATACAGGCATGCACGTATTACTGCAGTCGGGCGCGGTGTGCACTGTCCTGTGTGTCAATCTACACAGCTGCTTACTGGGCATGCTCAGACACTTAGACTCGGCACAGAGCAGACATGCATACACATGGAGCAACAGCATGGGTGGCAGAATGTGGACCGTCGTGTGTGTCCAGCCACACAACAGCAACCCAGCCATGGCACAGACGTGGCCGTTGCGATGGGGATACAGGCATGCACCCGGGGTATTACTGCAGTCGGGTGCAGTGTGCACTGTCCTGTGTGTCAATCTACACAGCTGCTTACTGGGCATGCTCAGACACTTAGACTCGGCACAGAGCAGACATGCATACACATGGAGCAACAGCATGGGTGGCAGAATGTGGACCGTCGTGTGTGTCCAGCCACACAACAGCAACCCAGCCATGGCACAGACGTGGCCGTTGCGAAGGGGATACAGGCATGCACCCGGGGTATTACTGCAGTCGGGCGCGGTGTGCACTGTACTGTGTGTCCATCTACACAACTGCTTACTTGGCATGCTCAGACACTTAGACTCGGCACAGAGCACACATGCATACACATGGTGCGACAGCATGGGCACAGAGCACATATGCATACACATGGTGCGACAGAATGGGTGGCAGAATGTGGACCGTCGTGTGTGCCCAGACACACAACAGCAACCCGGCCATGCCACAGACGTGGCCGTTGCAGCGGGGAATATCCTGGTGCAATTAACAATGGGTAGGACCGCCCTACAGTTTGTTGCATGCTACAGACCACCCTCCCAACTCCAGGATACCTGCACAGCTGTCCTGAGGACACTGGTGAGTGTGCATGCTCTCACAACAGCACCGTATTGGGTGACATCAAGCACCCATACATAGACTGGGAACATTACCCATGAAACAACACCCTACGCCACAGGTCCCGGGTGTTCATACACGTGACCGCTGTGAAACAGCCATGAACCATACCCACTAGGGGGGGACGTATACCAGTTCTGCCCATCACACATGGGGAGGAAATGCTCCACACAGGATGTACATCCCTCAATGGTGATGTCAGACCATATAGTGTATCCACTGGTAATCCACATCCTGCACCCAACACTGGCATGGGAGACCTAAGTGAGGACCTCTTCACGGCAAACCACAGACATCATACGACCGGTGTGGTACCCTACAAGTCCACCATGCCAGTGGTGAACACAGGCCACACTGCCAACTCCCTTATGAATGCCTTCTCTGAGCACACACAGGGATGTCTGCACCAAGTGATCATGATAACATCAGGACCTTGTCCACCAAAGGTAGGCACATGGTCTGGTGGACCACAGCCACTGACAAACCGTACATCAGCAGTTGGAGCTAATACATGACGGAGCATTATCAGTACCAGGGAAGCCATCACCCATTCATACCGGCGTCAACATACGGCCACACATACAATCACCCAAGGCCGCTTGTGGTAGTGGTACTGTAGAGGGCACATGAGACAACCATAGGGCCTTCCTCAACTGTGGTAGGGACATGGGTGGGAGCGCACAGACATGGCCAGAAATGATCCAGAATGGTACAACGGTCACTGCAACCACAGACATTGTCAACAAACCAGCGGACATGTCCCATGCATACATCCACCCCCCACCCCAAGAGGGGACATATCCATCCCACCAGAGTCTAGCCTCGAAACATCTCATATGCCCTGGAGTAATCTGATATCTGTTAGATGGTTAACACAGCACCAATGGGCCCCGATGGTGTCCCTGGCTGTGTGCTACCCAACCTCATTGAGGCCCTCACCCCACACATAAGGCCACTGTCTCATGTTAGCCTTACTACGGGCTAGGTCCCTGCTGGATGGCATATGGCATCTGTGGTCCCACTATGCCAGGGTAGTGCTGTTATGGACTGCAGACATTACCGCCCTATCAGCTTGACAAGCCTTGTCTGCAAAGCTGCGAGGAGGGCCATACAGGTGCCCATGAATACAAACAGTGGTGTACAGCCAATACCGGAACATACCCACAACAACTTAGTCAAGGGCAGATGCTGCCTCCCAAACCTGCTCGTCCTGTCTGGAGCAGTCATCAAGGCCATTGATGGGGGTAGGTCGGTTTGCACACACTACCATGCCTTGGTGGGAGCGTTCAGAACGCACTCCACGTGGGTCTCATGGAAAGGCTCACCAGCGTACATGTGGGGACATAAGTCACACGATGGTTCTCAGAATGGTTGGAGGTCACACCACACAGGGTGTGTGTTCCTGGTGCCGTGTCAGACTAAAAGCTGGTCTCGGGTGGAGGCCCACAGGGCTCCGTCCTGGGCCCCATGCCATTCGGCATTCGACCTTACAATGTGCATGCCAACATAGGGGGATTGTGGCAGACAAGGTATGCAGATGACTGCACACCGGCCACCATACCCAACACCCCATCTGACATGGACATCCACCTAGGGCGTCATACACATGGATAACTGGTGCGAGAGCCATGGCCTGTTGCTACATGCCAGAGAAGGTGCAGACCTACCCAGTGTGAAGGACATGTTTGCTAGCGTAACATGTAGGTGGTGATCCATTCAACATGGTGGACGTGTTCATGGAAATGGGTACCACACCTGTCAGTAACCTCTGTCAACACACACAATGCCAATCTGGGTGGGAAGACATTCCACTGTGGCCACCTGGTCTGGAAGGAATCACATCCACATCACGGGTGTTCATTGTACGCCTGTACACATCACACACCACAGCAATGATTGCGTACAATGGCACATATGGGCTGTACCTAACCTGACACCTGCAGCACTCGGAAGGACCACAAACATTCCACTTGGCGGGGATAAAGGTGCTGGGACATGTGTCTCACACTGCCCGACCAAGGGACTCGGCTGTATACCTTCCCAGCACGTCTGCTCTGTGGTGATCTGTGCCTGACATACACAGCCATGTCCAACCTGGGTGACATGGACAAGTTCCACCTCCTAGGCTCCGGGCAAACACGGCCACAGAAGCAACTTACACACACCTCACCACAAAGATGACTAGGACGTGCTGGGGGAACAGGGTCAACGCCCAGAGACCCCTACAACACGGAGAGGATTGCCAGCCCATGTGAAGCAGAGGCCCTGACTGCCTTTGTGCAGGAGTAATCATGACGTGTGGATGTGTGATCATGAGTATGCACCAGGCATCATCTCTGTGTCAGTGCTGGACAGGGGACAGGAGACTGATGGATGTGGTACCCTCATCCTAAGGGGTGTTAGCAGCCACACACAGTCTTGCTAGGTTTACACATGCTGTAGGGCACATAGCCTGGTATGTACATGTGCGCCTATGTACCTATGTAGGGGTCCATGCCGGTTGCGGGTACCTGTGCTATGCTGCTATTGCCAGATGTGCCTGTGAGTACCCCATGACTACACGTGGGGAACTGATAACAGTGCTCCCAGTGGGCACATGCAAGTACACCATAAGTGGCATACGGGTTAACTGAACCAATATGGTGCTACACATGTAACCAACATGCATACTGTGTACACAGAACAATGAATGCTGCACCTGCACTACATGGTATATCTGCTGCATGATGTCAGTGCACAAACCACATCACATACGCACCTGTCACCTGCCATACACAGCCACCACAACATACACATCACATACTATGCAGACACAGGTATCACATACACCTCTCACTATGTTGTCCACCCTGTGCATCAGAATATGTTTGTATAACCGTGCAACAATGGTGTAGCTCACGATTATGTGGCAGAGACTTCATCATATGCACAGGGTGATATGTGTGCCACAGGCATAGGCTGTACCAATGGATGACATCATGTGTGTGCGTAAGGGCCTGTGCATTTACTGGGCATGACTGTGCAGAATGCATGTGGATGTGGTGGAGCCCTACAGTTGTGTTTGCTGTGTGTGGGTATGTGTGTACACAGTTCAGTCATCTGTGATGCCTACACGGGGTATACTTGGCAGCCCCAGACTGTACAGTGCAGGTGGTACGGCTCACTGTGTCGGCCTGCGGCGACGTGACCCGTGCCTGCCTGGGGTCGCACGGGCACTACCGGGTGGAGGTATAGAGTGGCCACTCTCCGATGACACATGTCCGCTGGAAACGTGTCCACGCCGGGGCCATCCAGCGCCACGTCCACGTGGCCTGCTGTGTCCTGGTGTGGTCGGTGTAGTAGCAGCTGCACTGCTGCTGCCACCAGCACTGTGTGGGTGAGCATGGGTGGTGGCACGCACACGTTGACCTGTACTTGGTGGTGTTACTAGCCCACGCCACGTGCCCTATACCTCACCCCTACCAGGTGTTCCTGCACGGACAGCTCACGCTAACGGATGGCCATGCCTCGGTCGAGGATCCCAGCCATCTCACCCAATCTCCTATCCAGAACATCGGCAAGATGCTGTTGGGCATTCGCCAATGACTGGATGTTCTCATTTAAGGAACGGATTGCGGACCTCTGCAGCCTCTGCCCTTCCTGGTTCTGCCGTTCGGCACGTGCCTGCGCCGCCATCACAGTCTGGAACATGCGTCTGGTTATACCAGCTGCTGCACTCTGTATGGCAGGTGTATGTCTAGCAGTGCTCCTCCTACGGGCAGCACCTGCCACATGCCTGTGTGGCACTCCACCAGTCATTACACTGGCAATGCCATGTGTACCCGCACCTTCTGCAGCCACCACACATTCCTGCTTGGTGCCAACAGACGCTGACTGTCCGTCATCTATGGGCAATGGTGTTGCGGTATGTGTCGGCATCTGAACCATGTGCGGGGATGAAAGGGACGTATGTGTGATGTTCTCCAATGGCACAGTGTCTGCCTGTGACAACCCTGCCTGTGCCTCATGCACATGGTCATCACCACTAGTATCTGTGGGGACACTAGCATCAGATGGACCGCAGGAGGGGAATGCACCTACAGCACCTGTCAATACAGAGACATACCGTAAGTTACATTACAGACATGCTGACACACACACAGCCACACACACACACACACACACACACACACATGCAGACACACACACGCTGACACACACACGTGGACACACACACATGCAGACACATCATGCATGTGATATTGCATGTGGCATGCAGCATTCCCACACCACAGTCCAGTGAATGCAGCCCAGGCATTAATAGTGGCAGTATGCATACTGCCCTGGAGTGCACACTACAACAGGCAGGTGTCTGTTAGTAGGCATGCAGTACACACATTCATGGTAGTTTGCATGCATCACCGTGATACACCGTGTGGCCACGGGCGAGTTAACTGTACACATGGCTGCCGTCACTATGTTTTCACAGTCTGGAACATGCGTCTGGTTATACCAGCTGCTGCACCCTGTATGGCAGGTGTATGTCTAGCAGTGCTCCTCCTACGAGCAGCACCTGCCACATGCCTGTGTGGCACTCCACCAGTCATTACACTGGCAATGTCGTGTGTACCCGCACCTTCTGCAGCCACCACACATTCCTGCTTGGTGCCAACAGACGCTGACTGTCCGTCATCTATGGGCAATGGTGTTGCGGTATGTGTCGGCATCTGAACCATGTGCGGGGATGAAAGGGACATATGTGTGATGTTCTCCAATGGCACAGTGTCTGCCTGTGACGACCCTGCCTGTGCCTCATGCACATGGTCATCACCACTAGTATCTGTGGGGACATTAGCATCAGATGGACCGCAGGAGGGGAATGCACCTACAGCACCTGTCAATACAGAGACATACCGTAAGTTACATTACAGACATGCTGACACACACACAGCCACACACACACACACACACACACACACACACACACGCTGACACACACACGTGGACACACACACATGCAGACACATCATGCATGTGATATTGCATGGCATGCAGCATTCCACACCACAGCCCAGTGAATGCAGCCCAGACATTAATAGTGGCAGTATGCATACTGCCCTGGAGTGCACACTACAACAGGCAGGTGTCTGTTAGTAGGCATGCAGTACACACATTCATGGTAGTTTGCATGCATCACCGTGATACACCGTGTGGCCAGGGCGAGTTAACTGTACACATGGCTGCCGTCACTATGTCATGTACACCGCAAACATGTGCGGTATCATGTGGACATGTGTCAATGGTGTCCCATCACATGCACCACATCACAACGGATGTCACAGTGCAGTGTTATGTGTACAGTCTACAAATACAATGCATCTGTAACAAGGATGTCTGTGCATGTGTGGTTGGTGTGAGCTGTGTACATAGCTGTGCAGTGTGGAGTACGGGCACTGTGCCACTGCACGGTAGCAGGACACTGGTATGTTTCTGTGCGATGCGTGACCTGGACGCATTACATTGCCATGTCTGAAAACCAGTTCAGCTGCTCAGCAGCACGTATATGGTGGACATTGGTGGCACCTCTATTGGCTGGGGACAGTCATTCCATTTCACTGATGTACCACATTGGATGTCCAGGGGGTCCACTACAGTGATGAGCCCACTATGTGTGGACAGGGTGCAACTGTGACTACCCACTGCGGATGTACTGTGTGGCAACATGCCTGTAGGTATCACCCATGGCCTTGTTTGTCTGGGTCATCGACAATTGTGTGTGATGGACCTCGTGCACATGGCCCTGTGGTGGCACATGTGACATACAACCTTACTAGTCTGAGGTGTCACATTCCCTACGGCTATGCAGACATTGTGGATGTCTGCTATGTTGTGCATAGGTCATGTCATGGTGTGACAATGTTGCAGACAGACATCCACGTGCATGGGACATGTCATGTGCCATGTCACAACATGTGCACCCAATGCAGGGGCATAGGTCACAGTGGTAACACCTGTGCTCTGGCCAGATCACAGCTCATTATGTGGTACTGTGTTCATACTGCAGAGGCATACCAATGCATACTACACATGCAGCCATTGTGGAACACCTTCACCATTGTATGCATAGCTGACTGCACATAACACACCAATGGGTTATGTGGTGTCATGCCACTCTATACTAATGGTTGGATCTACTGTACATGGGTGGTGTGTGTGTCGGATGGTGCAACCTGTATACCGTGACTGGGGCACACCCAGGTGTGCATGTCATACCTGGACACATGGGGAATATCAATACACCGTATCATGCCTTTTACTAGCAACAGACTTACCTGTGACAGACCCTTGTCTTTGCGACACGCCAGACGTACCTGTATAGGGATGACACAAAGGTATGCACATTATCCATTACTATCGCCACAGTAAGCATTCTGCATGTCACATCATGCACCTGCGTGTGCATGTGCTCTGCACATGTGTGCATACACAACATAGCATACTGTAGTATGCATCCTGTGTGGCCATATACCTGGCATGTGTTGCTATATTATGTATTGTACTATGACACCCACTCCTCGCTTGTCTTACAAACATGCAACACTGACTTACCAGGCAGCTCCGAGCTCATTGTTTGGGAGACACCCACCTCCACGATGGACGCGAGGGTTTCAGCGTGTTGTTCCATGGGTGTCCCCAGACCGGCCAGGAGCTCCTCCGTGGCTGTGAGTGGGGGCTGGGTTGGTGGCCCACCACCTGTCCCACCTTGTTGTCTGGCGATTGCAGTGGCACGCTGTCTCGCATGCCGGATTAGGTCTGTGCAGTGCCTGCGGATCTGTTGATATGTGCGGTTGTGGCCGCCCAGGCTGTTCACCCTCCTGCACATATCCTGCCACATCTCCTCCCGTTGTTGTGCCTGCAGTGGCACATGGCTAAATAAGATGTCATAATTATCATGTAGCAATGGTATGATCACCTCGTCTTCTTGTCGGCTAAAGGCAGGCAGCCGGGAACGTGGCATTATCTGTAAGACATAACGATGGTGGCAGGTCACATTTACACTGCTGTTCTGGCATACTGCTGGGAATACATTGCTATGACATGTACAACATCTGCACAGTAATCTCTGCAAGGCATCATGGCAGTGATACAGCCAATGTGTTGCCGTCACACCATTGAGTAGTGGGTGTCATTTCATATCTGTGTGTCACTTCATCACACTGTACACGCACCATGTTGATGTTAGCCTGCTGTGGACATGTGTACCTGTCTACACCTGTGTCCATATCAGTTGGCACGGGTCCCCTTGTGACAACAGTTCTACTGTTCACCTGGATGCTGTCTATATGTCAATAGACATCACGTACATGGCCATTATGAACATCAGCAGTGGCACTGTACACATACACATGGACACCTGCACATGCATGTGTTGTGCCATGTACATCCACACAGCACTGTATGGGTGTTGGCCAACTTTCCACGGCTCACCGGTGTTGCACATGTGATACACATGGGACAATGTGTAACCATGCCACATTAGCAGGGAAGGTCATGCATAGCATGTACACATGCACATTGTCCACAGCAGCACACAGCACCTGTAACACCACAGGATGCATCACCATAACATTACTGCTGTGTATGGTTGATAGTGACAGTGCCTTTTGGCCATCGCACCATGTAGGACTGTGATAGCACATGCAGCCTTGCTGGGCAGGGCTGCATGGTATGGCAAGGTATGCCACATACATGGCACTGGGATGTGATCCACCTGGGGGGTAATGATATTGGCAGGGTGGCTGTCCATTCCATATGTCATTGCTATGTGTATTTGGACATTACACATGTCTATCACCATGGTGTGGACACTGGCCTTATGCAAGGTAGGCTGCACGCTGCTTGGTGGGGGTGTGTCTGGTGCATGCAGGTATCACACACCCATGCATACACTGTAACCCTGACAGGTGCTATGGGCTGCGATATTGATCTACACAGTGCTGTATGTGGCCACACACTGCTATCCCGTGCACATGGATGGTTACCTGGACTGACGTGGGTACCACATATGTCTACATCCAGTGCCTGTTGCCACCCCCATGTCTGCTGGTGCACTACACACCACCATCCCTCCCTCTGGAAACGTGATGTTGGGCACAGCATAGGTATCCATGTATGGGGACAGGGATGTTCACATAGCAGGGGCACTGATGGTATCGTCGTTCTGACCATACACATATGACGCACCCATCACACATACAACCCATTCATTATGTTGTGAAGAACAGTGACACAGCTATACCGCTATGCCGGAGACATTCACAGGCGTACATACACAGATGCATGCACGTCCAGCTTTGGCATGGCCTGGACTATTGGTGTGGTTCGGCACATAACGTGTTTGAGTGTGGCTGGTGCAGAAGTACTGTGCACATGTCTACACAGTCTGCCTGTTCTACAGTAGGCATCGTTTATGTGCTGTGCACATATCATATCTGCACATTGTGTTGGTGTCTGTCTATCCACGGGCCAGTGGTGGGACACACAGGGCTATTGTTGAACATATATGCATGCAACCCTGTACTGCTGTACTGCTAGCTTCTCAGGTGCTAATGTGTCATACACATGCACACCATACCCACGGATGTGGTAGTGGGTTGCCACCCGTACCCATCTCCTCTTGTGGGTTGCTATCATCCCACACCCTCTTTGTATTTTATGTTCAGGCTATGCACCTGTGTGGGGCTTGTGGGCATGCAATGCAGTACTATGTGCCTTTGCACCCATCACAAAACAAGTCATACAGGTACACTGGCGGCCATACACTGCACAGCTTGATGTTGGCACATCACATGTAGTACACACATAACACATCTCCTGTGGGACATGGTCAAATGTACAGGCATGTCCATCAGTCACATGCCACTACTACCCCTACATGACGGCTATGCAGGACATGTGGCAGTACAGCAACTGTCACATGTGCACCTGCAATGCCCCCCTATCTGCATCACGTGGTACTGCCTGTGGGGTATGTGCGTCTGCACCCATGCTATGGCCATAGATGACAGTTGTACATCGATATGTGCAACATACCTCATTGGGAGTTCTCATGTGCACATGTTCAACATGTCAACGCATTGTTTGTGTCTGTCAGACAGTCATTGTTGTGCATGGTTTACATGGCAGCCATGGCGTACTGTGTCTGATTCCACGTACTTCATTGGACTACCAGCATTGTACATTATCACAGCACATTCCAGCCATCACATAGCCATCCTAGATGACAGTGGGAGGTGTTCTGCCATGTGCACATATGTCACACAGTACAAGGGTGACTGACACACATTCTCAGGACAGGGTTCTGACTGCTGTGGATGTGTGTGATGCTGTCGACGACCATGACTGCACCAGATGGTGTCATCTGGATGTGTAACATTCACAACACACACCTACCTTCACATAGCAACACATCATCCACAAGGATGGACATCCCTGCATGGACACTGTATGCAGTATGTCTGTATGACCACTGCATGCACCACTGGTAGCCACCAGCATGGCTGCCAACAGCGGCAGTGTGTATCCTGTGTGAACATGGGTTACACCATTCACAACTCACCTGTGTCAGATGTCCCTGTTGTGTGTCACAGTGCAGTTCCACACATCATGTAACAGTATGCATCATGCACCGGTATGTTGCAGACATGTGAACGGCTGTGCAAGTCAACATATGCACACATGACACATCACCTGGTACAACATGTCTGTCTTACCACATGCTATTGTAACCACCCTGTGATGACATTGTACAGGCTACGTGGAATGGGACATCTGATGGCTCAATGGTGTATTCACCCTCTGGGTGTGTGTCTAGCTGAGTGTACAGTAGGCAGTGGTCTGCACACAGGGATACTGTACATTTGCCTACTCTGTCACTGCGACTGTTGACTATGATCATACTGTACTTATGCAGGCATGTAGTATTGATCCAGTATGACAGTCATGGTCAACCACAGTACTGTGGCACACATGACCTGCGGACATCTGCCTAGGGTGTGGGGCCCACATGTCCATCTTCACATGCTATGCTGCCTCTGCAGCAGTGTCACATGTCTGTCGCCAGCAGGGCTGTCACAGGCAGGCACGGCATGCAGTGATGTGTGACAATGCTTGCACCCCCCACTGTGCTGTACACATGCACTGCACACACAGTAAGGCATGCCTGACATTAATCTGCGGTGCCTGGGACCTGCCTCCATGCTCTACAGAGCACACCTGCTGGTCCAGATTGTACACAGATCATACCTCCCAGGCACATACCTGGACTGCAACACACACAGGTGAGTGGATCCCACATCACACAGTGATGTACACACATACTGTATGTTTTTCTAAGACAAATGCATCATAGGTACTCCATGTTCGGATACCCATATTTGTGACCGCTAGACACATTGTGACACGTGACGGTGAATACACTGTACACCACAGGTTACATGCTGGCTGTGTTATCATACTGTACATTGCACCTCGGACAGTTGCTACTGCCATGTGCTGACAGCAACACGCACTTCCCTAGTATGGACTCCCATGTATCCACACATGCTTGGCCATGCACTACACATAGCTGGGTGACACATTAAACAAGACATACCATACCTACACTACCCTTGGCATGCACCATACCTCCATGTGTCTGTGTGCTATACCTACAGACATCCCCTCTGGTTGATGGACATATATGCTGCGGCCCTGCTAGCCACACCCTGGACACACACCCATTGCAGCATACATGGTACATGTGCTCAACAGCCGGTACTACCAACATCTGCTGACGGGGGTAGTTAATGACATGGCACCCGGCAGACGGACAGTATACATGACTATGCTGACACATATCACAATGCACTTCCGCTACATGTACGCACTGGTAGGGACCTTGCTATTCCACACAGAGACATGGTGGTACTGGCCTTTTCACAGATGCCACGGTGGTATGCATGTTCCATGCACATGTGCTGTATGGGCACATGTGCAGGCTGTTGCACGGTGGGTATGTTCAAATGTGTGTGGTGCATCACTTGACAGTCATGGTGTGTCCTCGTGGTCCATCACATACTCCACAGCTAGCTACCTACACATGACCACCATACTTTGCAGTGTGGGCCCTCACGCAGTGTGGTGGTATGTCTGTGTTGTTTGGCTACATCCACATTCAATGTAGCATCGACAGTCACCCAGGCATTGCCGACAGATATGTTGTTGGCAACATGCCAGCCAATGGGTTACCTACCAATAATATACACTCTCACTCACTACAGGGTTCCAATCCATACATGGACATCGCATTGTCCCTGTGGACACATACATGGTACTGCCATGCACACATTATGTCCTCGGACACTGTCCCAATGTCACCTCCAATGTCCATAGCTGTTATATCCCGCCAAACTGGTTGTTATGTGTCTCTGCAGCAGCCCACTGAATTAACTGCTAGCCCATTCATGGGCGTTGTGTACCTTGACCACCACACCACCGCATCTATCACACTATACATGGGTGGTAGTGCATTGCACGTGGGACTGCATTCATACAGACATGACTGCACCATTCGGTATGGCACTGGGGCACAACCTCACATACATGCTTCACACACTCATTGACGACTTCCATGCCTTTACTGGCACCCTTGTTGGGCGTCTGTGTGCCACAGCACACCACATCCACATGATGGCCACCTGTCATACCATTGCATGGGTGGTTGGTGTAGTACAGAGGGTAACAGATCAGACATTATCCCCACATTGCCCTTCAGCACCATTCCACATTCTGGTATTGGCAATGTACACATCCACCATCACATCATACCCTGTGTCTCAGGATGTTAGGCTATGTGACTCCTGGACAGGTCACACAGTGGTGCAAGCATACCATGCTACCTACGACATGTAAAGTACATGTGGCATTACACAGTCCTCAGTCATGTGTCGTCTCATGTTCACTATTTGCTTACATACACAACATGCTGTCACGGAGTAATGTCCATGTCTACATGTCCCACATCTACATACCTGGCAGCATTCTAGCTCCAGCAGCTCATACTGCTAACATCCATGCAGGTGTCGGTGTGGCAGATATATCGTGTAGATGTCATTGTGTCAGATACATCACGGATGGTGCATACACATCACCTTTGCATAGCGACAGTCATCCACTGGGTATCACGTGGATACTGTCCCTATACATGCATATCTCATTGTACATGGTTGCTGTACACACACATGCCCCACATGGTGCTGTGGTTGCCATATTCCACTGTGGCATGGGTACACATCTGCAGGGCCACACATATCTGGACTCTGTGTGTTGCTGGGACATTGGTAGCCTTTGTACTTGTGCCATACACACATCTACACACGGGCAGGGTTACTATAACACATTCGTGGTGTGCCTTCCACAATGGCTACAACTTTCCATGTCACAGTATAGTCATGCCGCGAAGTATACCAGGCTCAGACAGTTTACATATGCAGATGACAGACGGGGAACACATCTGTACTCATCTGCATACCACTTACACAGTGGTGTCATGTACTCTGCCATGGGCCATGTCCTCCGCATTACTGATGCATCTAGTACTCCTACATGGGGTTTGCAGTGAGCAGGGTGAATGAAGCAGTCATGCATATGTGCACACAAGCCACATTGCTTAGCCTGGCCTTCTGTTTACCTACACAGACTAGACACACACCATGCTGTAGAACATAGGTCCTGTGCACATCCCACAGGGACACACTGTGGCACTGGTCATGTGATAGCTCCCTTGCTGATAGGGTGACACATACACATGGGACCACCACAACAGCAGTACTGTGTAGACATGCAGTTGACATCCACCTTTGTTGTCCAGTGGACAGTACCATGGGGGGGTGGCACGACTGTGTACATTGCACATATGTTTACACATGGACCTGCCAGACATCATTGTTGCACACATTGCACCTGCTACAGATAGTTTGGACATGGTTACTTGATGTTCCTTCCATTTTGGGTGGCTATTCTGCTACTGCTCTGTCCCATATCTGCAGGCCATACATATCCTGTTAATGTACATAACACTAGGCCATACGTCCATCATGCATGCTTTGCCTGTGATACTGTGTATAATGCCTGAACGTATCCATCATGATAGCTTTACATTATACATACTTGACATGGTCACCCCTACTGCGAGGCATACGTGCACGTCGTGCACACATTATGTATGACATCGACAATATCTGCCCATACACATGTGTGCTGTGACACTATACATACATGTCCTATCCCCTGCTATGGCACTTCATTGTTGGACATCCACTGCCAGCATCAGCGTGGGTGGTGGCATTGTTCTGTGTTTTAAATCACGATGGCACCCCTTGGCCTATCCCAGCTGTGTACATGATGTCCCACTGCTGTGCACACGGTGTCCACAGTGGTTGGTATACTCAGCAGGTTAACACTACATAACCACCTTTCACCACTCTCTCCTTTATGGACAGGTATCTTTACTGACAAACACCGTTCACATACAGTGCCGATTCGTCATACATATCATGCGTTACACACCAGTACATCTCATGGGTTCTACATACCTTTCCTGTATTGCTTTCCGTATTCCGTTTGTGTCTCACTACTGACAAGTGATCGGCTCTTGTAGGAATAACGTCTTTGTTCGGTATGAACATACAGTTTGACTATCCTGGGAGTCTTCCTTATATCCGTCGTCACCTGCGGCATGTGGGTTCATCACACCAATAGCTGTTCCTCGGTGTGTACTTATGCGCATATCACCTGTGCATCTCCTCCATTCGTACGGTACTCGTCGGAACTAGGCCATGGTTCATTCATCGTCTGGGCATTGGTTATCTGCACTACCTTCGTGGGGATGGTATGTATTGTGTTATATTATGTGTGACTACAACCGCTATGTGTCGCGTCAGGTACATTTGGCTGTGGTGTTAGCCTTGGATTGTGTGTGTTGGGTATGGTATTATGTTCCACATGTGGGTGTCCGTGTCCTGCCGGCGTCTGCCGATGGCGTTTTGCATTCTGATGTGTAACATAGCTCTTGTATTCCTGTACACAACGGATGCAGGTATGCATCTGCTGCTGATAGTGGTTCCCACGCGGGATGTTGCGGGTATGCCGCTGTCATTAACTGCCTGTATGTTTTTGCTGCTATTTCGGATTGTATCCCTTTGATATGTGCGATGGGGTATATCGGCGGCTGTGGGTGACGGGTACGGGTTGTGGGCCTTGCATTTGTACATACACGGTATGCTTCTGTGTGTGCTCCATCCCTGCCTGGGGAGTTACAAGTTACCTGTCTGTTGTTCTAGGAGTGTAGGTTTTGTTGATGTCGTCTACTGTCGGTACCGCTTGCTTGTGTGCTTCCTGCATGTATTCTTCCGTCACATCGGTAGTATATCTGCAGCTGTTCGTAGGTGCCGACTATCTCTTGGCATTTTGTCACGGATATTTACGGTCATTGTGGTCCTGTAGTTGGGACAGCCTGTATGCTACCGTTGCCACCTATTCGGGTGGCGATTGCTTGTTTAACACTCGTAGAACACACAGCGGTGTTTACGGGACGATCCACGATCGGTGCCGGGGTAGCACATGCATATTTCCGCGGTACATAACTATTGCTGCGTAACGTTGCCGATATATCGTATTGGAATTAACATGTCGGCGCCATACATCCGGTGACGGTTTGTACATGCGTCCTTTGCATGTCATGTTGGCTATACTCCTGTGGTACATTCTGGGACATTTTTGATTTGCATCGTTTTACGTTGCCACGCGCCTAGCCAGTGAGGAGCTCTCAGTACTACTTTGTGGGTACTGCTATACATACGCCTGTGGTTCCTATACTGTATGCCTACACATGTTATTCCACTCCGCCTGTCACATGCCACCTACATACACATTTTATAGTGTCACACACATTACACTGGCACAGCGGAACACACGACACCCTCACCTCACACATAGACATACTGCCGCTTTCGCAGGGACGGTTGCACACAGTACCTACGTTGACCACATCGCCGGCGGCGGTGTCTACCTCCGCCCTCATAACCTAAGAATATTACACGCACATGTCCTGTTACTGTATCGTGGCCTGGTGATCATCCCGAATGGCAAATATGCATTTAGGTGGGTTGACCTTTCCGTGGGTGGTGTTCCCTGCTCTGTCCACCCTCCGGGATAGTCGGGTTGTCGTTCAGTATGTTTACTATGTTGAGGGTTCGCATCTTACTGCATCTGTAACCTTGCATCCCTGTGATTCCCTGTTTATCTTGTTGTACTTTATATCTGTGTATGTGTACATATATTTCTACGTGTGTAATGATATCTATATCCATATTTGTGTATGCACATATGTACATATGTAGACACCTTGCGCCAAACGTGGCAGCATACGGCTACGCCGTCTGCTGTCGGACCCGCGTGCGGTTGAGGTGTTGGCGTTCCATGCTCCGCTGGCTGTTGGCTGTGCAGTGTTTGGGTGCTACCTATGTTGGAGTCACACATGGGACCGCCCATACAGTACACATTACGGGCGGACATGTTTGTGTGCCGTCCATTTCACTGTGTGTGCAGGTAGGGAGGTGTCAGTCCATGGGGCCTACGCTGTCAGAGTATGTGCTATACGTTCCCTCTTTGCCATGCATAGGCATATTGGGTACGCCTCCGTCTGACTACTGGGGCTGGCACAGTGTGTTCATGGCGCTGAATGCCCTGTGCCTGTGCTTGCCTTGGCAGTTGTGGCGGGCTTGGTGGCCCTACACCATTATGTCCCTGCGGCAGCTGTTTCCGCAGGATCATATTATGTAGCATAGCACATACTATGAATATGTGGGCACATGTGCCTGGTGAGTACTGCAAGGCTCCACCAGATGTATCCAAGCACCGGAACCGTGATTTCAACATCCCAAACACACGCTCTATGATTATTCTGGTTTGTGCGTGTGCCTCATTATGGCGTTCTTGCATGTGTGTGTGTGCATTTCTGATGGGTGTGATCATCCACGGCTCCAATGCGTAGCCAGCATCCCCCACAAGGTGACCTTGTGTGATGTCCCCCCTGGCAAATACCTGATACAGCTGTGAGGCATGCCAGATATGGGAGTCGTGGTAGCTTCCGGGGCTGCCAGCACACACATCCATGATAATGCCCTGCGCATTGCACACGAACTGGCAATTGATGGAGGGGAATCCCTTGCGTTTTATGTAGCGTCTACCCTGCTCACCGGGTGGTGACTTGATTTCTATGTGCGTACAGTCTATCACTCCCAGTACCTCCGGGTATTGTGCCACACGGTGGAAGTGGCGTATATTGCTAGCCAACTCCTCCTGAGATCTGGGGAAGTATATATACTCATGGGCATGTCGTAACATGGCATGCAGAAACTGGTGTAGTACCCTGGATGCTGATGCCTGTGAGATGCCCATTATATCCCCGGTTGGCCTTTGAAAGGTACCTGTTGCCAGTATTCGCAAGCTTACACATACCTTTGTGTCCACTGGGATGGGCTCCCCTCTGTTGTCTCTTCTTCTCAGGCTTGGCCGGCACAGCTCCACTATTTGCTGTAACGTGTCCCTTCCACCCTGTAACGCTCTACTATCTCCAGGTCTTGCAGCCCCTGGTAGGTCACCCTTGGTCTGAACACTCTCCTTCTCCTCTGAGGCCTCCGGTAGTTGTCGGCACCCTCCTCCGCAACTCCATCTGTCTCTAACACATGCTGATGCATCACGGCCATGGCAGCACCCAACATATACATTTTAAAAGTTCCCCGTGTGTTTACACTGTAAGGCACAGCGTTTGGGAATTTGCGCTGTGTGTTGTGTGCATTCCCACTTTATAGTGTTGTGCTGTACACCCGGTGATGTCATTGGGTGTGTCTCTGCTGCCGTATCTGTGGGTTATCTACCGTGTTTTACCGTTGGCACTGCAACGCTGTTGCCTTTGGTGTTACATTACACTTGCCTGCATTGGTTTAGCTTTACACCTTACTTTACTGTTTCTGCACGTTGCACCTACTATTTACGGGAGTGCATCCTGCAGGCACATGACATGTCATGCATTTTGTCTGCCGCCATTATGCTAACTCTCTCCTTGGCTGTGCTGTATCGGTTCTTCGCTCTTTGCATTTCTGCAACATCCACTACTTTCTTTGCATTCATATTCCTCCCCTTTCCCGTTTTGCAGATTTCTGCATGCAGAGTTGTCAGCTGCCGCCGTTTGCCCTCCGTCGGTTGATTGGTGTTAATTGCTCATTACGACTCCAATTACACTGCTTCCGCATTTCCTCATATTCTCCGCATCACCTTCCTGTATCCATGGTTGTTGACGGGGCGGCCGTCACATGACTGGTTTGGGGAACGTAGTCATCCTCGTGCACATGCATCTGTGCGCGCATTGTATACTCTCAGTGCATCTATTTCCTCACACGCCGGTCCTGATGCTGTGATGTGCATTGTACAGCCCAGGTTTGCTGGGCTCCAATGTGCTTTCTCCTACAGTGGCACACCCCTCTGCGATTGACAGGTGTTCCCTCTAGGCCACTTCTCGGTGTTTTACCGCTGCGCCGTTTGGTGCAGCCTTACGCCAGTGGGGGTTTTGCGATTCAGTATTATCTGCCTCATTTGCATGGCATTGACTACTAATACATGGTTACGGCGCCAGACACGTACGCCACTCCTTGGCAACCCTTGGGCTGTGGTTGTGGCTTTCCATTCATACTATGGTGTATTGTGGCTGTGATGCTGATGTGTCTTATACTGCTCTTTTATGGCATTGTCATATTACTTCATTGTTCCTCACCTTCCGCGGACATGTCCTGGGGTTCTGCTGTGGTTTTTGCGTACATGACATTTATGTCGTTATTTACATTTTCTGCAGGTTTTCATTTGACATTCTTGGTTTCTTTCAACATTGCCATGTTGCACCACTATGACACATGACGTTGGCAGCCTTCCGTTACTCCTATGTCATGTTTGGATATATGTAAACCGTTTTTTTTTGGTTTACATTGCCGTGCTGTTATGCTACGCCCGCGCCACTTCGTGAATCGCTACTTGCCTTCATTTGCATGGTGCAACACCGCACATGGGGTATTTAACATACCTACGCCAGAGGCGGCGCAACTCCGGCGTACGCCGCTGATGCACGTGGGTTTGGATCGTACCTGAATCGCTCGGCGGCCATGTCTGGCGTTGTGGCGCCTACGCCATGCGTGCACCTGGCGCAAGGTTCATGAATCCCGGGGTTGGTCATGTCCCCTTATTTTATTTGTTTTATGCAATACAGACTTTATTTCAAATATTTTCTGTAGTAATTTGAATATATTTATCAATATCATACAAGTCGGTTCATGAAAATATTCTTTAGAATGCTCCGTATACCCTGTTTCATATTTTACAACAAAGAAACAGTGCTGAGAAAGTTTTAATATCTGAAATTTATTTCTGACCTGTTTTGCAAAGTTTACACATTTTAAGGATGATCCACTGCTGTATCTTCCACCAGCATCTAAGCAAGTGCCTCCAGTCATTTTAGCAAAGCTGTTTCTAACTTCATGCCCTTTGGATATGCCAGTGCTGACTCTATGTTCTTTCGACATGCCTCTTCTAACACCATGTCGCTTGTTCGTCTCTAACACATATAACAAGAAGGCTTGGCATTTTGTTTGGATGCTTTAATACATAGAAACACATCAGGATAGATAACAGCATCTTTAAATATGAACAAACTAGTTAACAGACAGACCTTACATACATACATACATGCTTGCATCTCAACAGCTAACTACAAAATGTCAGTCAGACTTGCACGTGCTCAGTATTTATACATGTGTGCAAGCCCTTGGATAGCTTCTTAAAAGTATATACACATGTATTGATCTACATGTTTGGCTGTATAGTGGCTGAGAGGAATCCAAGAGTGCAAAAGGACTGCAACAAGGTCCAAAAGTATATAGGTAATTAAAAACAGATGTCCACCAAGGCTGAGTATAAAATCCAGTTTAAGAAATAAAAACTGGTAAGCACTTTTGCGGCAGACTTGCTTCTTCCATAACACAAAAATAAAATATTTTAGTATTTTTTTCTTCAGCTTTTCTGAGAAGTGAGAAGGATGTAGGGTACCATGCTGGAAGCCAGCTGGTTAAGCATCCTGATCGTGCATCTGTCAATACATCCTCTTCCAAGCAGGCAGAGTGGTACTTGTGGTTCATGGTGGCAGACCTGTAGCTAACAATGATATGGAAGGGGGTTTTAAATACAGTTAGTTGAACTTGGAATAGCATTATGGAGTTGTACTCTTTGACCAGTCTTGTGGTGTACTTGTCTTTAATAAAAGTATATACACCTCCGCCTTTGGTTCGTTCATGCTCGTTTTGATGTTTGAATGTATGGAAGGCATTGTACCCTTCAATGGCAAAGGTGCTTACTACAATCTTGAAGTATGTTTGTGTGACTGCACAGACATAGACATCTTCCAAGGAAAGGAGTTCTTCAGTGAGTGAAGTTTCTGATTTACAATCATTGCATTAAGCAGCATAACCTTCAGTTTGTCTGTAGTGGATTCTTTTACATTGGGACCTTAGCTGTTCTGACATTGAAGAAAAAGATCCCTATGGGAGAGTCAAGCACCTTCATATAGTACAGTAAGGTACAACTCCAGTCATTCACTGCAACATGTACTATGTTAGAGTCATAATGGTACTTATTGTTGATTAACTAGAGTGTGTGCGTGATCTGACTAACCCTGGCACCTGACAGGCAGCTGACTATGACCTTCTTCTTCTTGTCCATCCTGGCAAGGGGGACATCTGTGTGTCTCACTATGGAGTAATTTATGAGGAAGACATTTAGTTTTGAGGTGTTTTGCCTCAGGGACTTATTGGCTGAGACACTGGTGTGTGTATTATTATATGCAAAGGATTCTGTTGGGCCTGCACGCTGTGCAGTAGGTTTGCACTTTGGAGGTCTCTGATCTTTAGTTAGGTTTCTAGTGACTACATCCGTATATGTGGGTTTATATGTTGTGAGCTTGTTATGTGCAAGAGGTTAATTGTGTGCGGTAACAACATGTTTGGCATCTAGCTTGTTGTTATGTGAGAGAATTGATTCCAAATACATAGTATAGATACAGCTCCCACATGATGTATTAGTTTGTTTTAGCAGTAACTGGTTATCAGTATACATGTGGCAGTTGCTCTGCTGCCTCAGGATGCCCATATAAATCAGGCTGCCTGGAGAAATGGCAGGAAACTGTCCATCCATTATAGAAGGTATATACTTTAGTAATTAGTGGGGAGTGGGTAGATGGACCAGGTTTTGGTGTATGACTAACACAATGTGTCTATTCTATGGAGGGTTAGGGTTAGAAAAATGCATCAGTGTTTCACAATGCACAACTGATTTGTCTCAGGGCAGCAGTGCCAACTCTGAGCAGCTACAATAAACTGAGTGCAACCCCATAAAAACAGAACTCTGGAATACAAGCAAAGTTAAACTTTTTAAAAAAGTAAAAAAAGTGAAAGGCCAGCAGTGAGCCTTAATCCAGCAATCCCCAACTCAGATGGGTTCTTGGCTGTACAATTCTGCCACAAGGGTGCAGGGGGTATTGTTAATGTAAGAAGGATGGTTTTAGTGCTCCTGTGATACCAAGCAGTCTAGATTCAGCAAGCAAGAATTGAGCCTATGCTATAAAATGCAGAAGTACCATAAACCCAATGTGCAGAAAATTGCAATCACAACAGAAGAACAAACAGTTTAAATAAAGCAGCAATTCAGTAGACTACTTCAACAAGACTGTAGACAACAAACCTTCCTAGTGTGAAAAAAGTGGCCTGGAGCCCAAGTGCTTAAATCAGAGCTAAGACACTTTCAGAATAACAGACACAATAAGTCTTCAACCAGAAATTTCCAGCTTAGAAGGGTGTAGGCTTTCCTCCCCTGCCACAAAAGTCTACACCACAAACAATCCTAATGTAAAATAACTGGTTTGGAGACAAAGTGCTTAAATCATAAGAAAGGATCTTAGAACAGCAGCCACAATAAGCATTCAACCAGCAATACCCAGCTCAAAAGGGCAGGGGCTATCCTCTTGTCCCACAAGAGTGTAGACTACAAACGTTCTTAATGTAAGACAACTGGCCTGAAGTTCATGTCCTTAAACCAAAAGTAATAGGCTTAGAATAACAGTTACAATGTAATGTGATACCAGACAGATGACAGTGACATGTCTTTTAATCTACCAACATACATCATGTCATGGTTAGCAGGCCTTGTATTATCTTGATGAGAAAGCCCTGTGGTCTGTCCATCTGCTGGATGTGTTTGGTGAGATTCATGCAAAAGATTGTGCTGTACTGTATTACTGTTCTGATGAGTTTTACTACAGTTCTGTTATACAGTCTTGTGATCTAAATGTGATGGCATGTCTTATGATGTGCACCATACATATGTATTGGAAAACATTAAAGAAAAAGGTTATATAGTAATGACACATATTCCAGTTCCTGAATTCACAGCCTTCACAAGAGAATACAGTAGAAAGCACTGTCATGATGATGCTATCTACTGTATCATTTGGCAAGGCAAATATAACTGACAGGTAAAATTACCAGTTTAACAACATAAATGCAGATATACTAGGCACTAATATAGCTACGCACCCTGTATATCAGACACAAAGCTTTTTATCCCTGAATCCAAAATAGAGAAAACTAGGATGGGACACAGTTATCATCACTTGCACAGGGTACTGGCGAGTGGCAGGAGGCCTAGGCTGACACAAAAAGTCAGTGGGTGTTTGAAGGAGAAAGGGAAGCAGCATGCTGTGTGTGTGTGTGTGTGTGTGTGTGTGTGTGTGTGTGTGTGTGTGTGTGTGTGTGTGTGTGTGTGTGTGTGTGTGTGTGCACGTGCATGTGTGTGTGTGTGTGTGTGTGTGTGTGTGTGTGTGTGTGTGTGTGTGTGTGTGTGTGACTGCAGGGATCCTCCATGCGAAAGTGATGTATGAGAGTCTGCATGAGCATAGCCAAGCTCAGTGCTAGCTCTATGTCTTGATAATTTGGACAGGTGTGAGTCATGCATGGTAAAGGTAGTAGTTCATCATTGTCACCCATGACCACAAAAACTGGCTTTGCCAGGAGTTACACTGGCACCTCCATGCCAAAGGTCAAATGGAGTGCTTCTACCTGAGCAAGTCCAATGTCTGATGGACATGCTCCCTTCATGGGAAGGCCCACGACCATGACCCCATGGCCTGCCACATCTTGGTGTGGCTAGCACACTCACAGATAGACCAGCAGAAGTACTGCCACTATGGGAGTGTGATCATGATTAGCCACGTTGGCTCTCAGTAGATGTAGTGTCTGACCTACACCCAAGGGGATGCCTTTCCCTTCCTAGCAGGCATTCCATCAGAGACACCTCTTGGTCCATGACAGACACCCCTCATTCCAACATGTCATTCATCCTATCTAGGGAATCAGTGACACTGTGGCGGCAGTAATGCATGTCAGATTGTGCCAAATACACAACCCTGAGCATTTCTGAACATGCCTATGCCTCCATGATGGCCTTAAACATATGTTTTGACATAGGAAGAAACACCTGCAGCAGGTGGATGAGGGACAGCTGGCCCCCTCTGAACACTCCTATCAACCCTCCTGCATGACACCTCACCAACACGTTGGTTACGACCAGACTCAACAGGCACTGAAGCATTACTTACACTTTCCTACTTAATGTCATTGTCCTCAATCTGTCCTATATCTGTGGGCTCAGTGGACTGGGTAGGCATAGGTCTTCTGGCTGTGTCTGGGAAAAAGAAGAGGGTGGATGGATGTCAGACTCTGTGTTAGACTCAACCTCTGCATCCCCTGAAAGTGCCACAGTTTCACCATCATCATCCATGTCTGATGAGACAATGACAACAGGTGATACAGGGCCCACACTCTCACCCTCATAATCACCTGTGATAAAAAGGGAGAAACACAGACATACATTAACACCTGCAGTACTATGTTGCAATATATGCTAAACAACTTACAGTGCTGCCACCATTACAGAAAGTACAGCAATCCACACAACAGGCCTAAAATGACACATTATATTTCCTGAAATTGATCTGCAGTACTGATATAACTTGATTTGACTTACCATCTGCAGGAGGCATACATTGCTGGATTCCTGATGGTCCTGAAATAAGTTAAGCAAGCTGTAAGGCCAACATCATCACATTTAAAAGTAAGATAGTGGGTAATACATGCACTCCTCTCAATCTGTATGACATGTTACTTCTACAAGAACATGACTGTCAACTCCAAATTGGGCATATCACTGTACCAATTCTTCATCCCTCCACCAAACAAATATGTGACACAAAAGTAACTTTTCTTTCAATTGTTTTACTATCAACAGTATTCAGCTGGTCATATAACAAAGTCTACCTGGATGCTCATCCTGGTACTCAGAAGGAGGGGCACCCACATCAAACACATATTGTGGTCCCCTCTGCTGTGAGTTGTCCCATTGTAGAAGATTTGCCAGGAATTTCTCATTAGGGGTGAGAAGTGGTTCTGCAGCAGGACCACCCCCAGTTTCCCTCTGGTCTTGGGCAACAGCAGCCACAGATGTGAGTATGTCAGTGGCCATGTGGCACACCTGCTCATAAGTAAAGCTGTGACTGCCCATGACATTTATGTTTTCAATGATCTGCTGACATAGTCTCAGCCTCTGTGGCATATTGGGATAGCCCCTTCAAAGAAGAAAAGTGCTATGTTGATGGAGCGCATCAACTATGATTGTGTTCTCTGACTCACTAAAGGGGGATCTGCACCTCCATGACATTTCTGGTCCTAAAAGACAACAAAAATGATAATACACATAAATATCACATAACTACAAAGTAACTGTTGCCAAATAAAAAAAGTTAAGGTAGGCAGTCAGTAGTACCCACTGGAGAAACATAAAATAGGCTACACATGTGAAATGTGAAATACTAACAACAGACAGGATGTAACACAAGGAGAGTAACAAGAACAACATATCCTTGTATGTTCCATAGCAGTAACTCAACTGTGCTCCACCCCCAAAAGAACAGTCCATTCCTTTATGAATACCAGTCTTGACGAAATTCAGATTTTAGCTATTACAATTATTCACTGAAATTGATACTTACATATCTGTGAGGTGTCACCTGCCTGATATTCTCCAATCAAAAGGATGAGGGTATCCTGCTTCCTCCTCTAGAGGTCATCAAAATGATGTCTGCATTGCTCACCAGAGTCGGGGATACCTGTAGCACTGGTTAAGGCCCTGCAACACTATTCCAGGTTTCAGATTTATATTAATATGTTACATATATATAGATATATATATATATATATATATATATACATATATATATATATATATTTTATTTATTTATATTCACTGCTGCAACTGGGCCCCATGCTCTTTAACTAGGAATTCAACAAAAATTCTGGACTCCTGGACATGGCAACACTGCACCCAAAAGTGCACACCCTTTCCAGTAACTCCTGACATGCCTGCCATAGTTTAAGCACAATGTATAATGAGCATTTCCTGACAATTGCATTTTATATATTTTCTAGCCTATTGCACATCTTGCGCTTACTGAGAGTGTGCATATTTTAGTTTTTCAACATTTGAAAATGGTGGACAAACATGGTATGTGAGGGTGTTCATTGCTGGGCATGATGTTTGGGCAATATTAAGTGATGCAGAACAGTGGTGAACAATACAATTTCTAGATTATTAGGTATACAGGCACTTGTGTAAATGTGCTAGTCAAATGTACTGTATATACAGTTCTCTTACACTTACAGCTATTACCACAAGAAGGTTGAGTAAACAGTTGTGTATGTTGTACTTCATTGCTATAATCTGCAATCTCACAACAGTAAACCAAAATTTGCAAACCCAGAACTAGAACTCCGGACCATCTGCACTCCACACCTACACATAAAACCTGCTGTTATTGGATTAGTGAGATGATATCTGCTATCCTAGTAGTTATTGTAAGGTTCTCACTGTTAATTGCAGCACAACACCACCTACTATGTTTGCATGATGCACAATATTATTAATTGAATGAGTCCTAGCTACAACCTGGGTGGTCCATTCTCCCAGTTTGTGAGCTGCTGTACTTCAGCCGAACATGTTTATGCCAAGTGGTGCATCATGCAGACTGACCAAAAAATAAAAAAACAAAAACAAAAAAAAAGAAATTAAAACACAAAAGGGAGACTGTCCAGAGTTTTGCAGAATGTCCAGATATTTGCATCATATTTTTGGTCTGTTCCTTGTAAAGTGTGTGGCTAATTGTGAAATCGCTGAAGATTGAAGTCAATATATGATGACATACATTTCTATTCCGTACCTCATAGAGCATCATCTGCGTGGAGACATGCATGAATGGGCATACCTTCATTGAAGGTTGTGTGTCAGGACTGGTAACTCGGCATGTAAAAATCTACTACCAATCATTAGCGGACCGGAGTTCCACTGTGGTGACCCCTAACCGGGAAAAGCCGAAAGACACAACAACAACAGCTTCATAGTTTTCATAAAATGCATGCTTACGCTTTGTTCCCCCATTAGTTTAGTGTTTGACTACATTACTGGAACTAAAAGGTAGTAAACAGGTTTTACTGCCAGCAACACAGGGCAAGCATTGAAATATTGCTTACAAGTGACCACATCATTAATAATCATGGTGAGATGCCACATTTTAAGCAGTATCATGTACATGAATATACTACATGTAGAATCTGTGCAGAACATACACAAAGTTTATTGAATCACATAGATCCTCGTGTATATAACAGTTCTTTGTGTTTTTTTCTTAATTTCTTTCATATAATTATTTTTATCTGTCAAAGTACTTTCTATCATTATGTTCTAAATCGTCCGATGCATTGTTATATGTTCTTTTATATTTTTCTTTCTTTACTTTTCTCACATCATATTTCCACTGTAAAAACATTTGTTATATTTTTTCCTTAAATATCATCCACCATTCAGTCCAATTTTATAAAATGTTCTCATAGTAATATGATCTTTCCCTAACTCTATTACTAATTTCTTTCCTTCTTCATTCCATGCTTTCTCATTTATTCTTTTTATTCCTTTGCCTATTTTTATATATTCTTTTTTTCCCTTTATCTCTAGCCATCTTGCACGGTGATCAGAAAATCCTGTTTCACTACTTCCCTTTTTTTATAACTAAACATTCTGATACTATAAAATAGTTTATTTTAGATCCACACATACCGATTTTGTAGGCCATGATTTTTTCCCAAAGTTTTAACTCGCCACATCTTATAACTTCTAATATTTTTCTTACATCATTTCCTTTCTTTTTATTAAAGTCTCCTGTTATTATGTTCATATTTAGTACTACATAGTCTAAAATCTGATAAAATAAGCTTTCACTTTCTTTACAATTAGTATAAGCATATAATGCTATAATTCTATATATTTGTTCTTTCCATTTTAAATCTACAGTGGGTAATCTTTCCATTTTTTCTAAAGTTACGTCTATTATCATTATTGTATTTCTACTGAATACATCTATTCCAGAACATCTGTAATTTCCCAAATTCCAGATTATTTTTCCTTGCTATAGTTTCTCTGTTTGTATTTTTTCTTCATTTGCTAAAATCATGTGCCTTGTAAATAATTGTATCTACATTACATGTATTACACCACTCCAAAATTACTACTCTTTTTACTTGGTCTATATCATATCATCGAACATACTATTTATTTTTTTTTTATTTATTTATTTTACATTTGTTTATCAGGATAGTCCGACTGGATATATGTCCATTTTCAGTGGAGGCCAGGGGAGAAAAGCTCCAGTTAGACGAATTACAAAGATAACATTTAAAAAATATAAAATATAAAAAAGTATAAAAACAACATTTACAACAAAGAATAAAAAACAGTGTGAGTATGTACAATGGTTTGTGGTGTTCCCCTAATGGGGATACAAAATTCACATGGTCAGACACAATTTAAAGGCAGGAGGCATTAGATAGCATACAGAGCTTGGTGAAATAGTTACCTGTTTGATATTTAGAGGTTCTCCTTTCAGTATTTAACTTAATCAGGATTGGTACACGGGCAGAGCTAGTTCATTTTTAGATACTGTTTGAGGTTATTTTTTGAATAGACCTATGGAGGATTGTAGGGTTATATGGTTTTGTCACAAATTCCAGGTTTTGCCAACAAGGTTGGAAAATGGGGATTCATCAGCAGCATTGTTAGCTTTGTGGGTTTGGACGAGTAGTTTGTTGGCTGATCGCAGGGATCTCAAGTTGCTATAGGGCTTAATGATATTTATGAGGGAGGGAGTATCCTCATGGTGGTACAAAATTTAGTGTGGTATTCAGAGTAGATTGAATTGAATTAGACTGGGCAGTTCTAGCCACTCTAGTTGTTTCAGGTTCTGGCAGTGGTGGGTTCTGTAAGTGGAGCAAGTGGTGAATCTGGCAATATGGTTGTAGCTATGGGAGAGCTTACCTAATTCCGATTTGTTGAGGTTTAAGAGTACCAGCGAGGCAT
Organism: Protopterus annectens; assembly: GCF_019279795.1. Classification (NCBI taxonomy): domain Eukaryota; kingdom Metazoa; phylum Chordata; order Ceratodontiformes; family Protopteridae; genus Protopterus; species Protopterus annectens. The sequence goes on along the minus strand of NC_056737.1, from coordinate 1,653,316,504 downwards.
ATAGTAGAGTAGAGTAGGTGTGACCGGGGAATTGCAGTCCTAGCCAGTGGGGTTAAAATTTTTTTTATTTCTATACAGTGACCCAAGCTTCTTATTGATGGCCTGTATGGTTTTGTTGACCTGTAGGTCAAATTTAAGATTATTGTCTATGATAACCCTTAGAAGTTTAGTGCGTTGATCTGGGGAGATAATGATACCATTGTTTGTTGTGACAGAGAAAGAAAGTGTGGCAGATTTGCTAGTGGGGGTGAAGAGTAGAAGTTTAGGTTTATTGGGGTTCAGCAGTAGGGGTTGGTTGGCAAGCCAGTTCTCAATAGTGTTGAATGTATTTTGGGTTAGGGCTTACAGTTCAGATGGGGAGGTAGATGAGCAGATCAGAGTGGAATCATCTGCATATTGAATGCAGGTAGCTTTAGGGATAGCAGTATGAAGGTTGTTGATAAAAATAGAGAAGAGTAGTGGACCCAGTATGGAGCCTTGAGGGACACCAAGTGTGAGAGGTAGCTGGCTGGAGAGTTTTCCCTGCCATAGTACCATCTTTTGTCTACCAGTCAGGTAGGACTGGAACCACTGGATTGTGTGCTTATTGAGGAAAATAGATTTGAGAGAGATAATGAGAAGTTCATGGTTGACCATTTCAAAGGCTTTTGATAGGTCAAGAAAGAGGGCGGAGGATAGCCTATTGTTATTCCTGTGTTGGTTTATGGTGTTAGTAAAGGAAAGGAGGGCTGAGGTCATGCTATAATTTGGCCTGACACCATGCTGGGAGTTAGATAGTAAGTTATTCTGTGTAAGATACTGCATTAGTTGCCTGTGTATACATTTCTCCTTTATTTCAGCTAGGGGGAAAGAATGGCAATGGGTCTATAGTTAGATATGTCTGTAGAACTTCCACCTTTGTGGAGTGGGATTATGTGGGATATTTTACAGAGGGAGGGTATAGTGCTTTTGGATAAGGTTCTGTTGACTAGGATAGATATGGGATATGCAATGGCATCTGTCACTATTTGTAGGTATTCTGCAGGTAGGAGGTCAGCAGCGAGGGTGATAGGTTTCAGTTTTTTTATAAATGTTTTGATAAAACTAGTGGATACTGGTTGGAAGCTAAACTGGGGGTGATTGGCAGGTTGGTAAGGGGAGTGGTTTAGTTTTGTGGGGGCTAACTGATTTGCTAGGGATTGTATTGTTAACACTATTGTCGAACACTAATAAATAAAAACACTAAATAGCGAATGTTTGTTTAAGTGAAATGTTTTGCTGGGAAAACAATGGGTTAGCCATCATCAGGGATTTGCCCTCTTCATAACTGTAGTGTGATCTCGGAGTTGATATATTTAGTTAGGGATTTGGGGGGCATAGACCCCATTATGATGGGTTTTGTTTGGTGATGTTTTTCTGTGGTTCACAGGGATGGCCAAATGGTTTTGTTTTGCTTAAATGAACATTTGCTATTTAGTGTTTTCACTTAGTGTTCGACTAATAAGCGTTCGCTAAATAGTACATTTGATGATGTGATATAGACCCCTTCTTACTATATTCTACCCTACTATATGCCTCTCCTGCCCTCACTCACCTTAACAAATCTGATCTGGCCAAGCTCTCATCCTGCTATAATCACATTACCAGGTTTGTTATAGGCCTACCCTACAGAACACACCACTGTACTAACCTGAAAAAGCTTGGATGGATAGAATTCTCACACCTTCTTCACCAGTCCCAACTCATAGAAGCCTTCAAAATCCTTAAACAACCTGAGAATACCCCAGCACTAAAAAACTTAATGACTCCCTACTCCAATCTAAGCTGCCTTCACTCAGCAAACAGACTCCTTGTCCAAACAACTAAATCTCTCAACCTAGGTGGTGACGCGCTATTTGCCAACACCACTGGTAAAATATGGAACTCTCTCCCAAATAACATCACGCTTGCAACTTCTCTAAGTCAATTCAAAAATAGTCTAAAACTCCACTTCAAGTCACACTGGCTATGTCCTTGCTCAAACCCAGACTAGCTCTGTGCCATTAACTAAAACATATCAACTAGCTAAGATGATAAGTACTTTGTATACTGTGATAAAGAAATATGTATCCTGTCTAACTCTATGTCATTATACTGCCTACCGTCCTTGCTAATATGTTATTAATGTTACATTTGTAGTATTCTCAGAAATAGTAATGGCACTCTTGTACTTGTATGTAAATAGCCTATGTTTTTGTTAAGTTCTTTCAGCTCATTTACTGTACCTAATTATCAATGTAACTCTGTTGGAGCTTTTGTCCCCGGGCCTCCGCTGAAAAAGGACATGTATCCAGTCGGACCATCCCGGTTAACAAATGTAAAATAAATAATAAAATAAAATATTCTTAATACAATTCACATTTACAGAAAACACTCTAAAATTTTCATTTTCACTTAAATTTATGATTTTGGAAGTCCATGGCTAATTGCTCAGCTACTTTTCTTAATAGACCATTTTAAGCCTAATCAACTTCTTCCCAAAGGTGAAAATCAAATACTGCACCTTGTGTTTGTGTGTCAAAAATGTTAACCATTATACCAACCACTAGAATTATTTTTGCTCTATAACTATCTCCCAATTTATGTCTTCTTCATCACTTATTTCAGAACCTTCTTCTATGTTCTCTTTATTATTTTTTCTCATCTAATTTTTCTTCTATTTCTTCTACTTCTAAAATTTCTTCTCATTGTTCATTTTCTCCTCTTTCTTTTTCATTTTCCTTATTCTTATTTTCATTTTTGCAGTCTATCCTAAAATGCCCAATTTTGTTACATTTACAACATTTCAATTCACGTTTTTCATCATGTCCCATTTTCTCACAAATATAACAATTATAACATTTTCTTTTGTCACAGTTACTTATCAAATCCCCTCCCCCAAAAAAACATGTTTGGAGTTGTCCCCATTATTTTATTAGACCCATATTCCCTCCATATTTATCATTATTGGTATATGTATATTTTTAATTTTTTTCTCTTTCTATTTTTAACACAGTATTACAATCCCAGCCACCAGTCCATAAACCCCTTTTGTCATAAACATTTGCAATGTCCAGTACTTCTTTACATAAAGCTTTCAAATGTCCTTTCAAAGATTCTCTTCCTACTTCTTTTTGGAATTGTACATGAATCTTCTTTTTTGTTTCCCTGTTAACAATGTTGTTATCACATAAAGATTCCATCGGTTACAGTCTTTCTTGTCATATTCTCCAATACAATTTTACATTGAAAAAAACAGTCTTAAATATAATGTCACAAAATGTCTTTTTGTTAATAAGAATAAATGCTATTACTTTATGTCCTTTTACACCCAAATGAGCTATTAAATTGTCCAAAAGTTCATATCTGCCATTTCTTTGTCTTCTTTACTTTGAATCCTTACCACTTACTTTCATTTTTCATTTTTCTTCTGCCTTCTTTTCTGCTACTCCACTTTTGCTTTCTTTTGTTTTCTCTACATACATTTTTTTCCATCTCACCACTATTCTTCCAGATTGTCTCTGCATCCTCCTTTTGCATTTTTTCCATAATGTTCACCTCCCCCTGGAAAGATATCCTTCATTTTCTGCCTAACTCTGTACCACAATTTCTTTAAGTAAATCATCCCACAACTCTCCTGACTGGAGGGTTGTAATTATACAGCCATCCATTGCTGACTTATAGCCATCAAACATTTTTTTAAACATGTCCTCATAATCCTGCACACATAGTCCAGTCTCACTATTTAATTCTTCTTAATTTCTCCCACCACTCCATTATCTCCTTCAGTCGCCATCTGACTCCCTGTTTCTCCAGGCCACCTACATGCCTGGAATGGAAACAGAAAGTGTTTGCACAAAATGAGTCCCACTTGCAACATTGATGGGTAGGAGAACTTCCCCGATGCCCTGGACAAATTTCAGCCAGTAGTATAAATACCACCCTGTGTCTACCCTGAAAATAGGCTACTGGCCTAGTGGAACTAAACCAGTCAATAAAAATGCAATGATGCCTCTATCAACTGAAATTTATGTATCCTAGGACATCTGCCACTGAGGTACAATGAGCACTTGTCTGCAGTATGGGCATACATTTTTGTTATTAGTTATGTGTCACTCTCTAAGATTATTTACATTTGCATGTGTGGTTCATTTATTTAGGCCATACCTCTCAGCCTGGAAACATCAAAAATCTAGACAAAGGCCCATGAAAAATGGGTACAAATCTGTGCACTGATTAACATAAAATTTGCATACATAATTATACAACCCCCACCTGCTCCAATGGGATTATGGGATACCAAGTTTCAAATGCAAACTGAAGAACAGACAACACAAAATATGGCCCCAGAGTCCCCCTGCAGCCATTCCAATGTCCCATCACTTGGCTATTTCGTCCCATTTACCATAAGCACTGTAATGTGCATACTGCTTTACTTCTACAATGATTATTTGGATTTCATTTAAAACTTTTATTTTACATTTTATAGCACGAACACTAATAGGCATCTGCTAAAAAAAGCAAAACAGTCTCACAATGAAAAAATAATTAGCATTACAACTTTTCTGTTCGAAACTCACACATTCATTGAAACCCACATTCAAAGAAAATGCATCTGGACTTTATTTTATTTTACATTTGTTGACCGGTCTAGTCCAACTGGATACATGTCCATTTTCAGCAGAGGCCCGGGGAGATAAGCTCCGTGCAAAAAAAAAAAAAAAGACAAATCATAGGCCTCTTGCACATGAAACATGCATTTGTTCTTTGATACACCTTCCTGACTGTATTAAATTAGATTCCTTGTATAATACAGCACACTTGTTAGAGCATGTTTTAAAGTTACTGTTTTGAACATTTTTCCAGTAAGCAATGAAACAAAATGCATGAACCAATAATGACAAAATTGCCCAACTGAGAACATTTCCATCATAAAAGTCTACTAAAACTTCTACAACCCACCAGTATCAGTAAATATGCACAATCTCTGCAGAAGTAAAAGTCATATAAATAATTCCACATTAAAGAGTTCTGTAACTAATGAAGAAGTTGCTGCTAGGACACAACTTTATATTTCATTCTTTCATCTACAATAAAAGTGCCTGTTGCCCTTGAAGAATAAATTGCCTATGTTACATTAAAAAATGATAAGCTAGTAATATTCCAATAAGGAATGGATGGCAAACTGATAATTTCATGATCCATGCTCGACAGTGGCACAGGAAAGTAATTTTCTTGGGTGGTGTAAGCCATGGAACCTTGTTGGCTAGGCTTACATAGGCCCTTGGGCTGATAGCCTAGTACCTATCTATGAACCTATGAACCTATAACAGGTTCATAGTTACTAGGTGTTTCTGCCATAGGAAGACATTCTTAGGACTGCAGCATCTACCCCCTTTAAAAGTACGACACAGTACAGTATCAGCAATCCATCTACATACTGTGGGAGTAGAACCCGCAGCCTTCAGCAGCAAAAGGAATTATATTACCTGTTGTGCTACTAATAATGCAGTTAGACTTTGCATAAGCAGCACTAAACTTCTCTTTCCTTGAAGAACTGTGCAACACAAGAAATCAGGAAAAAAACACAATGTATTGGGGGGCAAAGGCCCCAAACCAGGAACACATTTTTAATATTGCTTGTATAATGTTAGAAAGTTGCTAGAATGAAATGTTGTGTTACCATGTGTTTCATGAAAGATAAGACAACTGAAATTTAAATGGCTATCATCATTTGGTGAATTCAGTTCTCACTGATTTGCCAGAAAACCACAAATTTTATATTATTTTTATTTAACATTTGTTTATCAGGAAAGTCCATCCTGGAACAAAACCAATTTTCAGTAAACGCTCAGGGAGAAATGCTCCAGACACATATCTTTATATCATGGGGGAAGCCAGAGCACCCAGAGGAAACCCACACAAACACAGGGAGGACATGCAGACTCCACACAGAAGGCACTGCAGCTGAGAAGCGAACCAGACAGCCTCTCACTGCGAGACAACAATGCTACCACTGCACCATCCAAATTTTAAGAAGAACAGACAAAAAGTATGAGCCAAACACATTCTAGACATTCTGTGAAAATTTGTACAGTTGAGAGCTATAACTCCTTCAATCAGAAGTGGTTGTATGGGTAGAGAACTCAGGCAATTGCTTCTTGTACCTAAGGTACAGGGTTTGAGCCTGAGTAACCCTAACCATCAGGTATACTTAACTGGGGCATTTACACACACACACACACACACACACACACACACACACACACACACACACACACACACACACACACACACACACACACACACACACACACACACACACACACACACACACACACACACTATACAGTAGTTAACTATGGACCTTTTCTCACACACCCCATTTCAACTATATGCACAAATGCATGTGTTCTCATCAAAGGTAACTGTAAAAAATGCAGAAACAGTCCTATATAGACAGCACTTCAACTAAATATATTTCTCATCAATAAATGCATGGCAAAAGCAGTAACAGTCTTGTCTTTCAAGAAAGAATGGAATTGGACTGCAGTACCCACACCCACTTCAACTATATACAGTAGTTAATTAACTATGGACCTGTTTTCATCAATAAATGCAGCAGTATCTGTATATGGAAATGGTCCCATAACTGGTAATTCAAATGCAACACCCCTCTATGCAGCAATCACCAGACAGCACTTCAACTAAATGTAGTTCTCATCATCAATAATAAATGTGTAGCAGAAACAGTAAGAGTCCTGTAATCAAGAAAGAAGGGACTGGGACTGCAGCAACAGTGGTAACTATATGCAGCAGTATTGGACCTACTCTCATCACATTTTCCTTACCACGACACATATCTGTTCTAACTGTCCTTTTCTCTGTTCTCATCATATCAATAAATGCAGCAGCACATAGACTGGAAAGTGCAAAGATTTCCTTACCTAGACATGCACGCTACTTTTACTGCCTATAATCAGTCAGTCACAACCCAAGAGCCCTCAGCCAATTCTGACAGGCTGCTCACGATGCTGTTGTCATCGCACATGCCTCTGCATGTGATGATGTCAGCAGAAAAGAATAATTAAAAAAAGCCAGGAAATTCGAAAATAAGGGGGAGCACTTGGAAATTCGTTGCACCCCATTATTTGAACCACAAAATGGGTAAATGCCGAGGAATTTGGTATGGTTGAGAGGTATGATTTACGTGTAAGTATAATACTTTCTATTTCTTTAAACTAGTCTGTTTTCTTGGTATATTCACAAGTGATTCTGGTACCAGCACTGCAGACCTCCCGAACATTATAGGATTGATAGCATCTGATGAGAATGGTAGTGATGAACAATCACAGTCTAGGGTTGCAGATGGTATGTCTACCATGGAGAGTGTGACTCTCACATACCCTATCCACAGTATGGACACAGCTATTATGCCTATGCATACCCATGACACAAACCCATCTGATAGTGGACAGGTTGATGGTTGTTCAAAATCCAGCTGTAGAGCTGGCAGACTCTTCCCTAGCCTTTGCAATGGTGAAGCACCACACAAAGGTGTTGGTAGAGATGCTTAGAGAAGGTATGCTTATTGCCTTCCCCCTGAAGTTTGTGTGTTAATATCTCCCACCAAACTTATGTGCAGGACCATCATGGAGGCACAGACAAGTTTCACTAGGACATTGTAAGAGATTGTCAGACAACTGCATGTCATGCAGTTTGGCATATGAATCTCCATGAGCTGTGTGTGTGACTACTGGACAGGATAAATGAGACACTGGACCATGCTGTGTCTGTTATGGATCATTTTCTGGAGGAGAGGTAGCATCATTGAGGTCAAATTGCCAGTGTATCATATGAGACCCTGTTGCAGATACATATTTGTAATTGCTGTGACAACCCATGTTTTTTTTTTATAAAGTTCTCCTGTGGCTGTATTCTAACATGTTTTGGAATTCATAGGTGAAGAAAGCATGACATATTTGCACTTGTTTTATACATTTCTGAATCATTCCATTGTGATGGTTTGGTTCATTACCATACAGTATGGCTGATGATGTGATCATTAGCATACTCAGCTGCTAAACATTGTTTGGCAGCCATCCATGATATGTACTGCTGTTTCCTGAACTGCTGACTCCATGCTCACCACTGCTCATAACACATATGAACTTAGCACAATGAAGAGGTGCTCAGGAATCCTGAACAAATGTCAGAAACCTTGACAGTCACTCTGGGTACCACTGATACTACAGCGGTGTCAGTTGCATAGTGACAAAAAGGTAATTGTTGGCACAACCTCCAAACTGCATCCAACCTACCTGCAATAGCAGTTTTGTATATGTTGTGGTGGAGACTGAGGCTGCAGATGCGCAACTGAAAATAATGTCAACCACCTTTGAGGACAGTATCAGAGGAATGGTACAATTCCCAACCATAAGCTATCTTGGTGGGGTCAGAGGCAGTAGATGCAGATTTGGATTGTCTGTAAAAGAAGGCATAGATGGTGTCTATAATATACCTTTTTTGTGGGCTCTACTTCTGTAGCTACTTCATTACAGTGAGTGCCTAAGCAGCACTAATGTGCACAGGAAAATACCACTGGCTGTGTCCACTGTATCTCCATATAGTTGTATCTCTAAAAGATGATGGAAACATATATCTATCATATGTTCTACTGAGTCACAAGCACTACTAATCAAACTTGGCACACTGTGTTCCAGACTAGATGTATTTTCACATCATCTTTTGACATTATGGAGAAGGAGTACAATAATTTCACTGTGTGGTTGTACAGAATGAAGCTGTGGTAATACTGGCTTCAACCATTGGTAGTGTAGTTTCAAATGTCATGAATCTATTTGCGACCTTTGACATAGACAGATCTGATTTTAACCCATGATTTAGCTTTACTTTCTTCACATCAGTACTAAATTTTTCCAGCAGTATATTCATCAATATTAGTCACATGATGGTAAATATGTTTGATCTGAGGTTGTGGTGGCTCATTCTGCTATTGGAAAAAGTCATTAGTCATGTTCAGTTGTTCATTCAGGTAATATCCATCAGTGATGCTGAAGGTATTGCCACTGAAGTACGTAATACCCTACATGTGATGTGCACCATTAAGGATGTCTGTGTGTTTGTGTTTGTGTGTGAGTGTGTGTGTCTGTGTGTGTGTGTGTGTGTGTGTGTGTGTGTGTGTGTGTGTGTGTGTGTGTGTGTGAGTGTGTGTGTGTGTGTGTGTGTGGGTGTGTGTATGTGTGGCTAAATACATGTAAGAAATAGTGAGCCAAACAGCCAAATAAACTGAGAAAAGTAGAATGAAGTATCCACCAAGCACAAATAAATCGATGCTCAAAGGAAAAAATGCTTTAATAAGCACTGTAAAAAACACTCCAATACAAAGACCGGGTCTAGAAATACAAAAGCAATAACGTATCCACTATCACGTTTTTGTCGCCAACTTCATCAGTTAAACATCCATCTTTAAAAGTTAAATGCTTTTATATGTTTTTCAAATTACATCACAGTACTGAAAGCCAATCATGTTGGACCATTTACTAAGGTTAATTGTTGGAACTGATTGGTTCATACAGTCTTCACAAGCCAAGGTTAAAACCACATCTCTGAATAAAATAAATCCACACTTTAATTACAATAATAATTTAAAAACATCTTTAAAAAGTTGATTAAAAACATTATTTTGTAACACCATTTAGAATAATTTAAAATGCTTTCTACATTAAATGTGAATGAAGCATGTGAATCTGGGTTTAAAAATGACACCATCTTGTGGCCATTGTGTATAATTGCAACTGAACCAACAGCTGGTAATATAAAATCCTGAGAAGGGTATGTTTCTTCTAATTCGCAACAAAAGAACATAACAAAAAAGTTTTTGAACATTGTTTTAGCTCTTTGTGTTAGAGTTTTGCAGCTCTCAACTTCAATACTGGAGCTAATGATACCATGTCATTCAGCCCTAAGTTACGGTTAGCATCTAAAAAAAGTTGCCAATACAGTTCCTTGTATTCAATAAGTGTTTCCCACATCCCACCTCTTGGGTTAGTGGGGACAACTTCAAGTATAAAAAAAGAATAACCTGATGTGTTACATTTGGCTGAATGCTTGCTAAGTGCGTTTTCTCATTCATCACCTTGACATCGTATAAGTGCTCATATATTCTCTGTCTGAGCTTTCTTTCGCTCTTCCCTACGTAGAAGGAGGGACATTTTTACAAACAGCCAGATATATGATGCCTTTGGTGTCACAGTTAGCAAATGTATTCAATTGCAAGGTCATATTTCTTGCTTCTAAAAATTGTTTCACCACAATGCAAATGTGTGCAGTATTTACATCTCCCACATTTGTATAATCCTTTCTTGGTTCTATTGCTACTGTTCTGTGTGTTGACATTTGTCCTTCCTTCCAAGTAGTTTTTGATGCTCTTCCCTTTCCGATAGACATGGGACAACTCTTTATCAAAAATATGTTCAAGGTCTGAAAATTTCGAAAAACTATGCCATTCCCTTGAAAAAATGTTCCTAACAAAGGCTGATTGTTCATTGAAGGTTGTAATTAACCCTGTTTCTTTTGCCCCAAAATTACTTGCTTGTCCTTTATTGTGGGTTAATTGTTCTTCTTCACCTAAAATAGGTGCAAATACATCTGTTCTTTTTGTGCTGACTTCTTCTAGTATTTTGTTGAACATTTCCAAAGGATACCCTCTCTGGGCAAAAAGGCCCCTTAAGAAGTTGGTTTCTTCAGAGAAGACTTTGTTGTCTGAAGTCATTCTGCTAGATCTGACCAATTGACCCTTTATTACCCCTTTCTTCTGGTGGGGGGGGTGGCAACTGGTGTAATGCAGATAAGAATTGGAGAAGGTTTCTTTTCTGAAAATCCTTGATGTAAATTTCCTTCCCTTTTCTCTATGTGGACATCTAGATATTTCAGTTCTTGTTCATCAAAGTTACCAGTAAAAGCCAAAAAGGTCGTAGTATTGTTTACGTGTATTAAAAGATTGTTGAAATTTTCTCTACTACCCTTCCAAAAGAAACACAGATCATCTAAGAACCTAGTATAAAGGGAGCATTCCTTAAATAGGGGGTTTCTGATGAGAAAATTTTCTTCCCAAAAGGCCATGATGATATTTGCGTAGGCTGGTGCACAGTGTGCACCCATTGCAACGCCCTTTCTTGTTTGAAGTACTCCCCTTGGAAATAGATGAAATTGTTTTGAGAACTATTTCCATCAATGTCAAAATGTTCGTGAAGTCAATGTGTGTCAGTTTTTTGCTTTCTATTAATTTCTCCTCAAACCAAGATAAACCCAGGTCATGTGGAATACAACCAAATAGGTCTATAACGTCCATGGTTCCGAAAGAAGTGTTCTCACTGTATAGGGTAGGTTTGATTCTTCTCAACAGGTCCCAAGAGTCTTTTAAAATGTTTTCACATCCTTCAAGGACATGTTTAATCTTGTGATCAACATATTTTGCTAATGGAGCTGTTATAGAACCCTCCGCTGACACTATCGGTCTAAGGGGGGGGTCGCAGGCGTTTTTATGAACTTTGGGTATTCCAAAAATGCAGGGAATTTTTGGTTTGTCAACTACCAAGAATTTGTACGTGTCTTGATCTATTGAACCCTGTATTAGCATGTCATAAAGTAAAGCCTGGATCTTTCTATAGGCTATGTTCACTTCATTGATAGACACTCTAGTGTATTTGTCTGGATCATTTAGTAAATCCAACATTTTCCCTTCATATTGGATAGTTTCCTTGACCACGACCCCTCCTCCCTTGTCAGGTTTCATAACTCTCAGATTGTGGTTGTCACTAATAGCTCTTAAGGTGTTTTTCTCTTCCGTTGTTAAATTGGAGTGAAAGGTTTTTGTTGTCAGGTGGGATCTAATTTCATGTTCTACCTTAAGCTCAAAGTTCTTAAGTTGAGGGTGTGTGGGAGGGTTGAATGTGCTTTTCCGCTTCAAGACCTGTCTATCATAGTCTACAGTTTTGTCCTTGAAAAACAGCTCCAAATTCTTTTTCCGGATAAACAACTTGATGTCTATCAGAAGTTTAAAGATGTCCGTTTTTTGTGTGGGAACAAAAGTGAAGCCTTTAGAAAATAAATCGAACCAACTCTTGTTGATGCTGACACTAGAATAATTGTAAATGTTAAATCCATTGAATGTCCAGGTGTTGAGAATGTTGGTGATACCATCTTCTAATTCCAAACCTGCCTCGCTGTCTGGAAAGGTCTCCCCTTCCCCTGTAGTTTTTGAATTGTAATAAACCTTCCCTTGTTGCATGAGTCTCTCTGATCTCCTTAATGGGGCATATTCTTCTGGCCCTGGGGCTTGTTCCTGTTGTTCATCAATTTCCACTCCCCCCCATTCACATTCGTGTGTCTCTTGCCTCCCCTGGTTCACATAACTATTTCTGTAAGTAGTTCTTGGTTTGGGGTAGTGTGTTTTGTTTTTGTACTCATCTTGGTCCCTTTTGATTTTCCCTATTTTCCTAGTCTGAACCTCCTTGCATTTAGCATCTACTTTGTGAAACACATTTTGGTATTTTAATTTATTGGCTTCAATAGAATACAACAAATCATTTGTAATAGCTTTGTTGGTTTTTTCAATGTCTAATTGTAGCTTTTCCATAACCCTTTCATTATTATTAATAATAGCTTTCATTATATTCATGCCACAGTTATCAAAAATAGAAATGAGCTCGTTACAAAATTCAGACCCATCAACAACATTGTTAGGGTATTTGCAGACCCTTAAACCCTTTGGTACAATGCTCAAGGAAATACAGTACTTTAAATAATCATTATCAATTTCTAAAGTTTTGTATTTAATCAAAAAGAATTCTAAATCATTGAGTAGTGTAGAAAAATTAGAGTTAGTTTGCACAGTTGGACTGCGTGCTAAATCAAAGCTATATTTAGCTTTAAAACAGTCTGAAAACAGTTTCTGTGTACCTGTGGAAACGTTAGATATGTCCGTGCACTCTTGGTGCCGTTTCCTCTGACTTTTCGGTCTCACCGATATATCATCACCGCCATTACTGTTAGCGTTCCCTTGATCAATCGTGATGTGTGGGAACCCATCCAGACTGTTTCCACTGTCTAAATCCTCTCTGTTTGAAAAATTGTTTCCTTCTTCATCGCAAATATTACAGTCTGTCACAGTCTGCTTCCGATTCACTTCCTGGTTCCCCGGGAGTTGTGAAAGCATTGCAATGGAGGCAAATGACTGGCTGAGCGGTGTCAGCAAGGCAACCAACTGCGTGAGTTGCCCGATCAACTTCCTTAGTTCCCCAGTCTCGGAGCTCCTAGGAGCTAGATCTGTGCTCGGCAGTGGCTCCATAACACAAACCAATAAAAATAGTGAGCCAAACAGCCAAATAAACTGAGAAAAGTAGAATGAAGTATCCACCAAGCACAAATAAATCGATGCTCAAAGGAAAAAATGCTTTAATAAGCACTGTAAAAAACACTCCAATACAAAGACCGGGTCTAGAAATACAAAAGCAATAACGTATCCACTATCACGTTTTCGTCGCCAACTTCATCAGTTAAACATCCATCTTTAAAAGTTAAATGCTTTTATATGTTTTCAAATTACATCACAGTACTGAAAGCCAATCATGTTGGACCATTTACTAAGGTTAATTGTTGGAACTGATTGGTTCATACAGTCTTCACAAGCCAAGGTTAAAACCACATCTCTGAATAAAATAAATCCACACTTTAATTACAATAATAATTTAAAAACATCTTTAAAAAGTTGATTAAAAACATTATTTTGTAACACCATTTAGAATAATTTAAAATGCTTTCTACATTAAATGTGAATGAAGCATATGAATCTGGGTTTAAAAATGACACCATCTTGTGGCCATAGTGTATAATTGCAACTGAACCAACAGCTGGTAATATAAAATCCTGAGAAGGGTATGTTTCTTGTAATTCGCAACAAAAGAACATAACAAAAAAGTTTTTGAACATTGTTTTAGCTCTTTGTGTTAGAGTTTTGCAGCTCTCAACTTCAATACTGGAGCTAATGATACCATGTCATTCAGCCCTAAGTTACGGTTAGCATCTAAAAAAGTTGCCAATACATGCCCTATTTAAGGAATGCTCCCTTTATACTAGGTTCTTAGATGATCTGTGTTTCTTTTGGAAGGGTAGTAGAGAAAATTTCAACAATCTTTTAATACACGTAATACACGTAAACAATACTACGACCTTTTTGGCTTTTGCTGGTAACTTTGATGAACAAGAACTGAAATATCTAGATGTCCACATAGAGAAAAGGGAAGGGAAATTTACATCAAGGATTTTCAGAAAAGAAACCTTCTCCAATTCTTATCTGCATTACACCAGTTGCCACCCCCCCACCAGAAGAAAGGGGTAATAAAGGGTCAATTGGTCAGATCTAGCAGAATGACTTCAGACAACAAAGTCTTCTCTGAAGAAACCAACTTCTTAAGGGGCCTTTTTACCCAGAGAGGGTATCCTTTGGAAATGTTCAACAAAATACTAGAAGAAGTCAACACAAAAAGAACAGATGTATTTGCACCTATTTTAGGTGAAGAAGAACAATTAACCCACAATAAAGGACAAGCAAGTAATTTTGGGGCAAAAGAAACAGGGTTAATTACAACCTTCAATGAACAATCAGCCTTTGTTAGGAACATTTTTTCAAGGGAATGGCATAGTTTTTCAAATTTTCAGACCTTGAACATATTTTCGATAAAGAGTTGTCCCATGTCTATCGGAAAGGGAAGAGCATCAAAACTACTTGGAAGGAAGGACAAATGTCAACACACAGAACAGTAGCAATAGAACCAAGAAAGGATTATACAAATGTGGGAGATGTAAATACTGCACACATTTGCATTGTGGTGAAACAATTTTTTAGAAGCAAGAAATATGACCTTGCAATTGAATACATTTGCTAACTGTGACACCAAAGGCATCATATATCTGGCTGTTTGTAAAATGTCCCTCCTTCTACGTAGGGAAGAGAAAGAAAGCTCAGACAGAGAATATATGAGCACTTATACGATGTCAAGGTGATGAATGAGAAAACGCACTTAGCAAGCATTCAGCCAAATGTAACACACCAGGTTATTCTTTTTTTATACTTGAAGTTGTCCCCACTAACCCAAGAGGTGGGATGTGGGAAACACTTATTGAATACAAGGAACTGTATTGGCAACTTTTTAGATGCTAACCGTAACTTAGGGCTGAATGACATGGTATCATTAGCTCCAGTATTGAAGTTGAGAGCTGCAAAACTCTAACACAAAGAGCTAAAACAATGTTCAAAAACTTTTTTGTTATGTTCTTTTGTTGCGAATTAGAAGAAACATACCCTTCTCAGGATTTTATATTACCAGCTGTTGGTTCAGTTGCAATTATACACTATGGCCACAAGATGGTGTCATTTTTAAACCCAGATTCACATGCTTCATTCACATTTAATGTAGAAAGCATTTTAAATTATTCTAAATGGTGTTACAAAATAATGTTTTTAATCAACTTTTTAAAGATGTTTTTAAATTATTATTGTAATTAAAGTGTGGATTTATTTTATTCAGAGATGTGGTTTTAACCTTGGCTTGTGAAGACTGTATGAACCAATCAGTTCCAACAATTAACCTTAGTAAATGGTCCAACATGATTGGCTTTCAGTACTGTGATGTAATTTGAAAAACATATAAAAGCATTTAACTTTTAAAGATGGATGTTTAACTGATGAAGTTGGCGACGAAAACGTGATAGTGGATACGTTATTGCTTTTGTATTTCTAGACCCGGTCTTTGTATTGGAGTGTTTTTTACAGTGCTTATTAAAGCATTTTTTCCTTTGAGCATCGATTTATTTGTGCTTGGTGGATACTTCATAAATACATGTAAGGACAATCTTGCCTGTCATAAATAATAGCTAATCTTCTTATTAAAAGTGGTGACATCAGATACAGGAACTATACAGACACTGCATCAACCAGTATGTCCTGTTTGTGTCACGTTAACCGCAACCCCACCCCCTGCATGTGTCGTTTTCCTCTTGTTGCACTCTTCACATAGGGCTTGATGTGACACATAGCTGTTCAGCACACATTGCCATAAGAGTTGTCTTCTGTCATGAATTTTGCGGCTTGTTATATCATTGCCCTGTGGCATTATGTATATTGTATAAGACTAGAATGAGTCATGATTTTCAGAGTGAAACCACTGTCATCTGCAAAGAAAGATTTCTTTGAGATAACCCTTTATGTCTAATGCAGTTGAAACCACATGCATACATGCCATTGTATTGAAGTTTTCCTAAGGCTAGCTTAGTCAGTAGGTAGTTGTTTAAGATATGCCCACATATATATGTTCCATGCAATGGGGAAGGGTTAGCCTAAGTGTTAAGTCTTAACATGACAGATACAAGGAACAGGATTTGATTCTGAGTCTGGTTAATGGCTACGCTTATAATAGTCTACAGACTCATATCCTTGTATGTACCTATGAACCTATACTGCATATATTCTCCATATTTATGCATCAAATAAACTGTGGACATGGTGGTTGCTGTCCTTCTGGAGATATCTTGAAGATTGTGAAGTCCCACCCCTTCTTTGTCACATGAGAATTGCATTCAAAACTTGACACAGTCAGTGGTTTCCCAGATGCTGTTGAAATGGTCTATGATATTTGATGCTGCTCTGTTTGCATTATACTTCTTAGTTGTTCTTTGAAGCCTGACATGGTCTATTGATTGGTCAAATTTTGATGGCAAGAAGCTTGCCTGTTTTGCAAGAGACAAAGTTCATGCGTACATTGATGGTGTCCTCCATATGTTCTTGGAATAAGTTTGATTCCAGTTTACCCAGTAAAAGATATGCTTAGCTCTACAAAGATCAAGGGTGACACTCATGGCTGTGCACCATCATGTGTGGTCCACACATTTGTTACAAAGTCTACACTGGTATTCTGCTCAGTCAGTACTGATCCCTGACCTAATATTCAGAGAGCTAGTTGTGTAGCAGGCTTAAATGACATTGGGATCTTTGTAACCTCAATATCTGTGCTTCTTTGATTTTAGTTCAAATTGTCCTTCTGTGTTAAAAAGAAAACTATGTTGGAATATTATTTTCAGATTGCACCACTGGTTAGATTCGCATGTATTGTGTCATTTGTATTTTGCATTTGCCAATATTTAATATATGTTGTAGTGGATTCTTTATAATTCTAGAAGGTTGATGACAGTCTGTGAGCATTACATAGTGTCTTGTCCTTTCCACAATTTGGTTTGTAATCTGTTATCATATTTAGATCATTATTTCTTTTCTAATTACATTTAAATGTACATAGATTTGTCTGGCTTCTTAACAGAAGCTTGAATTCTACATCCAACTGTCCATCCCTTTTGTTGTAGTTTTAAAAGCCAGTGCCTCTGGCTTTTGCCCGTTGCTGCAATCTGACTACCTAAGCCCCTCCCTCTTTGATTGCTGTTGTCAGTTGTGCAAGATAAGTACTTTTCCCACCCATTGGTTTATATAGATCAGAATACTAAGTGAGCACTCGGCAAACAAGTATTGCTCTCGATTAACCTCCCCTACTGCAAATCTTCCTTTTCCCATCTGTATAGCATCTTTTCCATAATCTGTGAGTGTCCTAAATAAATCCTGTGCCATCCTTGGCAGACACTTGAATTGCTTTTTGCTTTATCTGCTGATTTTTTTGTACCTTAAATTGTTTTCAAGTACTCTATATTGTACTGTCTGTTTGCTGAAAACCGCAATTTTGAGAAGCTTTACTGACAGTGTTACTATGTAATTTGCTTCTTTGAATTTTTGTTGGTACTTAGTAGTTGTATTTCAGCAAGTGTGGCCCTGTTAAAGGGCCCCAATAATGAATCCTTATTAGTCTGCATCAACAAAACACTCTTAATAACCATCCAACCCCAATACACCACCCCCTTGTAGTTTACCAATCAAAGGACTGGACAGTATGTATATACAATTTCCTAACTTCTCTGTAGCCAAATTGGTGGATATGGGCATCTTGAGACAATGTAGCAATTGTCTCATGATTACTGATGACCACTTGAACCTTAAGGAATCAGACGCAGTATGCGAGAGATGTACTTAAACAATGACATTGGTGGCTAAACTCACACATACAATCACACATCGGGTTTTCAAAACCAGTTATAAAACACCCAGCTCACATTGTACACAACACTCACATAGATTAACATATGCTGAGTCAAGTAAAAGCAATCTTCCTAAACAAAGAAGATAATCTATACTACCTGTTGTCCAAGCTATGTCTCAGCAAGCCCAAATGCAGTCGGAAAAATCAACACCTAACATCACACATAACATCTGTCTCAGTGGAACTCCAAACACTAAGTCCCTAAGGCAAACAAATACATTTCCCAGGGCTCTCGTCATAGTGGACTCTCGTCATAGTGGACTCCATTGTATGATATACTGATTATCCTCTAACCAGGTGGAACAAGATGGAATAACTGTTAATTGCTTACCTGGACCCACAGTCCACTAAATCACGCATGCACTGAAATCATTACACCACGGGTACTAGTATGATTCCTTCATAGTCCATGTAGGTGTAAATGACCTGAGATGTACCTCCCTGGACCATATGAAGAGAGACATTATGGGGCTTTCCAACTATGTGTCTTAGGCTGACATGAGCCTAGCACTAAGCAGCATATTACCATCACCAAGGACGATGCCACAATTTGAGCGAAACATTATTTAAACAATTGCCTATCTTTCTGGTGTCATTCTAAGGGGATCTAACATTTGGCATGAACTTGAGAGGACATGGTTTACAGATCACATTGCTTTGACAAGGATAGTCTGCACCTTTCACCTTTAGACTTTTGAATACTGGTTAAAACATTACCCACCCCCATAGTGCCTTTTTTAGGTAATGCCAAAATTACAAACCTACCAGCATTGCAAAATGAGTGCAACTGAACCTCAAGGTATTGCCGCTTAGTGCAAGGAGCCTCAAAAAAAAAAAAAAAAAAAAAAAACTACACTCCCTCCAAGCCCTCCTCACACTCAATAAAATAGAGATTTCTGCAATTACAGAGACATGGTTTAAAAAGGTAGAGAGTACTCCTGCAGTGCAAGGTTTCAGTGCCTTCCACACTTTTAAACCAGTAGCTTCACAGACAAGGGCTAAAGGTGGAGTTGTCTTGATATACATCAATAACAGGAATACCGCTAGGATAGTCAGACAGGATGATTTGCTGGAGTTTCTCCATGTATGGATCACAATAGACAAAATCCACTAAAACCTGCTAGCCAGTTACAGGTTACCCTCCATGTACCAAGAAGCTCACAGTGCTTATTTGGACCTATTAGAGACATTTACAATCCAACCTAATACCCTACTCATGGGAGAGTTTAATTACCCCTCTATTGACTGGTAATCCTACAGGCAGAGAAATTTCTGGACTTGGTAAATACAAACACCCTTGACCAAATAGTGAATACTCCCACTAGAGACTCCAACATACAAGGCCTCCTGCTCTCAAATATGGGAGAATGCTTCACCCACCCACCATGTCTCATCCTCCCCTAAGGTCTAGCCATAATGCTACCTCCTTCAAAATCAAAATCAACTCCATAATTTCTTTAAAACCAGTAACAGTTAGGAACTATTCCAAGAAAAATTACTTTTTATTAAGTGATGGTTTGTCAAAATTCAGTGCCCCTCCAAACCCAGAGAATAAAGCAGCTTATGTTGAATTCCTCCTAGAAACTCTGTCCAACCATGTCAATGGCTGCATAGAGGCTGCTGAACCTACTAGAAGTAAGCCCAAGACTAGCACCAGAAAGAAGCATTACAAAGTTGTTGCTCAACTTCTAAGCAAGAGCTTGACATCTAGGTCCAGAGAGATCATCATACCATTTTACTTGGTGCTCATCATACGCATCATAGAGTATAATGCCCTTTTGTTATGTACCTGACCAGACACATGCAGCAACTAGAATGCCCACAAAGGTTCCTTATACAAGGAATTCAGGTAGTAAACAAAATATCCTACGCTGATCACCTGAAAGCCCTTTCTTTTTACTCAGTGTCATACAGACTTCTGAGAGGTGATGTTTGCCTTGTATACAAGGCATCACTGGACCCTGTTTGATGAAACTTTGCACATTTGCAAAACAAACAGCATGAGAACTGTTAGATTAAAATACCTAAATTTTGCTTGTGACATAAATAGGACATTTTGGAGAGACAAATACATTCTCAGAGAATTCCTATTTTCTGGAACAGGCTCCTCATCCATGTGAAGCAGCATTCCTCCCTTTCTCTATTTAAGTACAACTTGGACCAATGGATGGGTAGAAGTAGTCAGTAAATCACACCATAAATACAGCAAATTTGTGTGTCACATTTAGGTTGCATGGCTAGGTTTATAAAGGGCCTAGTGGTCATTAGTCAAGTATACACTTATGAACTTATAAATACAGTATATGACATCTGAGCTCAGAATACCTCCCAGAAGGGGGTATTCAATAGTCCTATATGCTCACCATTAGTATACATTCCTGCCAAAATTGCATGTATAGCTCTGCTACTCTCAGGGTCCAAAACTGATTCTCAGAATTTCAACAGACACCCATTATATGTAATTAGAGTAGCAGACCATGAAAATGAAGTCTAGTTATTAATCTCTAAAACAATTTTCCATTTACAATGCATTTGCCTACATTGAACCTCTCTGATATCATTCTGAAAGGAAAAATAGCAAAGTATGCAGAAAAGCTAATCGTGTTAGCTAATTCAAGGATTCTCATTTCAGACTATTCCCATATATTAACTTAAACTTCTCTACAACTCTTATTTTGATTACATTTAGACAAAATCACATTATGCCTGTCAAGTGTATTTCTGTGGTAATACTAGCAGTACAAAACTTATTTTCAAAAAATCATCTTGATACTAATATCTCTGCAGGGATGCCTTGAAGATAAGTCTCAGGAATCCAAGCATTCTACTTAAAAATCAGATAATGCACTAACATAAAAAATATTAACTAAATATGTGTATAAAAGGCACCATTACAACTGACTGAATGAATAATAGCATCCATGATAAAAAATTAAAATTGCAGCAATAATAACAACCAGTTAGCTGCTACTATGTTGAAGAATATTAAATTAGGCAGATGGTGCAAGAAGGCTAACCCTGGGATTCATGAAGCTTGCACCAGGCGCAGGAGTAGCGTCGGCGATCTAACGCCAAATATGGCTGCCAAGTGATTCAGGTACGGGCTGTTTCCACGTGCACTACCAGCATATGCCAGAGCTGCGCAGCTCCTGGTGCATGTATGCTAATTACCCCATGCGCAGCAGTGTAGCATGCAAATGAAGGTATATAGTGATTCATGAAGTGGTGCAGGTGTAGCGTAAGCATGAAGAAATGTAAACCAAAAAAAGCTTTACATTTTTTCAAACATAAAATCGGAGCAATGAAAGCAGACAAAACTTACGTATTATAATGTTAATATATGCCAATGGTTAAATATATAGCCAATGGCGTAAAAAAACATGCACGACACATAAAAAATAACATTTAATGTCATTACAACACTAACACAAAGTAAAATTGCAGTGCATTGGTGCGCAAATGGAATCACAATGAAAATGTATATTTAGATGTCATAAAACTGCAATGTAATACAATTCATGAATTCCCCATAATAGTCAATGGCATGCATGCTACACCACAACCATGGCGCAAGGGTTGGTAAGGGTCTGTGACAGAGTTCTGCATGGTAACTACAAATTAGTAGTCAATGCCATGCAAATGAGTCAAGTAATACTGAATCGCAAAATTTCCGCCGGCGTAAGGATATACCACACAGCATAGCGGTACAACACCGAGGTGTGGCCTGGAAGTAAACATGACATCATGAGAGGGGTGCGCCACCGTAGCTGTAAGCACATTGAAGCATTGCTAATCTGGGTTGCCTGTTGCTAAGCAAAGCTGCAGGATAAGGGTGTGGAAGTAGCCATAGCTTTGCTTAGCTGAGAGCACACAAGGTAACCGAAAGTGCATGTGAATTTGGATGAAAACGTGCTCGAACCCCAGTAAAAGGCTGTGCACAGCGTGCACCATAGCTGAAACAGGAAGGATACGGGAAGACAATAAGGAAATGCTGCAGCATGGTAATTGGAGTACAAATGAGTAATTAACACCTAGGAACTCACAGTGGGCCATTGACAACAGCTAACAAGGCTGCTAGCAGCTACCTGCAGAACAGGAAAGGGGAGGTGCCATACTGCAAAGGAAAGAGAACTGTCACAGCAGAGCAAAGCAAACTTGCAGTAGATCAGCTACATAACACATTTCGCAACACAATCCTGGGTTGGCAAAGTACAAAACAAGAAAGCAGGCAGCTGGATGCATGCCTGACAATGGGAGGGGAATTGGGTTGAAAAGTGAAGTAAAGGGCAATAGATGAATCACAGCAGCCAAGTGTAAGTCAACACCAAAGGCCCCACAATAGCATTACCTACTGTAAAACCCATAATTAAGATAGCCTGCAGCTGGAATTGCACATACACCACCAATTACACCAGCATCATCCATTGCACAATAGTATAAGGTGTGAAAGCCCCCCCACACACACACACACTTATGTATTCCCAGACTCTCTGCACTATTGATGTATACAGACGGGGAACTTTTAATATGTACATGTAGGGACTGCCATAGCTTTGATTCACCAGCATGTGTTCGAGACTGATGGTGGTGTGGAGGATGATGCTGACAACTATCTCAGGCACCAGAGGAGGAGAAGAGTGTTCAGACCCAGGGAAACCTACCAGGGGCTACATGATCTGGCAATAGTAGAGCAATACAGGGTGGACAGGGACACCATACAGCAACTTGTTGAGCTGTGCCGGCCACGCCTCAGAGCCGGAAATAATAGAGGGGAACCCATCCCAGTGAACACAAAGGTATGTGTATGCTTGAGAATACTAGCCACAGGTCTCTTTCAAAGGCCAACTGGGGATATCATGGGGATCTCACATGCATCAGCATCCAGGGTACTCCACCAGTTCCTGGATGCCATGTTACCACATGCCAATGAGCACATATACTTCCTCCGAATGCAGGAGGAGTTGGCCAGCAATATGCATCTCTTTCACCATGTGGCAGACTACTCGGAGGTACTGGGTGCAATAGACTGCACGCACGTACACATCAAGACACCACCCGGGGAGCAGGGTAGGCACTACATAAATTGCAAGAGATACTCCTCCATCAACTGCCAGGTTGTGTGCAATGCCCAGGGCATTATCATGAATGTGTGTGCTGGCAGCCCTGGAAGCTATCATGACTCCCACATCTGGCATGCCTCACAGCTGTATCAGGTATTTGCCAGGGGGACACATCCCATATGGCCACCTTGTGGGGGATGTTGGCTATGCACTCGAAACGTGGATGATGACTCTCATCAGAAATGCACACACAGCCATACAAGAATGCCATAATTAGTACTGTGGATTTAGCTGTAGGAAAGGTATTCACTGTGTGTTCCTTGTGTGGGGGAGATGGTTGGGAGTAGACATCATCAGTGAATAGTTCATGGTCAGATCTAAACAGTGACCGGTTTACCTCTGCTGTAGTGCACCTGATGCGCATGTCAGTGATTACCACTTCTAGTATGTTTTCACCTCTCGTTAGTCCATCTACCTACTGATACAGGCCATATGAGGTGATAAATTCCAGGAAGTGCAGGGCTTGGAAGTGCATACTGAAGTAGGTTATCCAGTTAAGTGTTGGGTAGCCAACATTGATCAATAACAGGGTGTCTGGTAGGACTGTCATGTTTACCACTGTCTGCAGATACTTGTAGTGGTGCTCCTGGGTCATGCAGGGTTATCTGTAGCAGCTCACAGTTTGCATTGCAGTCGTGGCTGATGTTAGCTGCAAATGGATGATCACAGAGGTATCATGCTGCCCCACTAACTTGGATGTGTAGGTATCCCCGATGAATATGGATACACCCCTTCCATGTCTGTGCCAGTCCATGTACAGTGGCTGAAATGTGTGTTATAGGTTGTAGTCTGGTAGTGCCGGTGTGCTTACATGATCCTTATACAAGTCCCAGTCACAGAACAGATGTAGATGTTGTCCATACTGAGGGGTGCTGTGAGTGCGTGCATGTTGTGAGTACTACCCCTGGTGTTGAGTAGCCTAACCCTCATTGGTTCCGCTATTGTGCAGTTCATGGAGGTGAGATCCACCTCTGAGATCTGCCTAAAAATGGCACCATGGGTGCACCAATAGCCTTGGCCAGCATTCCAAAACCTTAGGCTGACACATGCAAGTTGGTATGGAATTGTTGCAGGCATGTATCCCATCTGTGCTTGTGTCTCATCTTTCCTGTAGGTAATCTACTGGTAAGGAAAACAAAGCCTGAAACCTATACATGTCCACTAGCTTCCAAGATAGGCATTTGGTGTGATTATGTATCAGTAGTCTGTATGCTATTGCTGTACTTAACTGTTGTCTGACTACATGGTGAATCTACACTGTATATTGTGATCAGAAAACTCTGAATAATCACATATGACGTTGGAGATGGCCTGCACTGTAGAGGTTCACAGATCGGTAGTAGGCTATCTGCCCAAGGGCATTTAGAAGCATAGCTACAGTGTGGTGGATTTACCGGCACCATTGATGAAGTAACTGAGCCTCTGTCAAGCATAGCTAATGAAGTGATTCCAGGCAGAGTCCTGGAAGCTGTTGATGACTATTGTGCTGTAGGGTGATAGGGGCACATAGTGACCTCAAAAGGGCATGTTAACATGACAAACCAACAGCATTCAATTTCCCCAACAAGTCTTGCAGCTGTAGAACTGGAGTGGCTCCCCCACACCCTGGCTGTATGTGTCTGGGACACATGATCCCAGGGGTGTATATACTGTTGGCCAGTCACACATCAAGGTTTCCCCTAAAATGTGTCATTGAGTGGCTATGCTAAATGTAGTTAGGATGTTAATGTATAGTCTCCCAATTCATGCGACATGTCGGTATTTCGAAAAGCTGAATGGGTGTGGGTGGCTCCGCCTGCTGTGTAGCCAAGTTTACACATAGGATTCATGGACATAGGAAATAGGCAGAAGGAACGTCAATGTCAATTGTGTAATAGCTACAGCATTTGCATAATATCTGTAGAGTCCTGGTTCAAATCACAATAAAGTCAGAGATGATTTACATGTTACATAGTATACCTTAACCACAGCTTGCATATATAGGTAGTATTCCACAGAATAATAAACATGTGGAACACACAACCGCTGAAATGTGCGTTAATCACCCTTGCACTACCAGTGCCTGCTCCAAGAGGTAAAATTGCCACTGCCAGGATTAGAACAAGCAACCATGTACACAATCTTCACAATAACCTACCACTAAGCTACCTGAGATGTACCAACAGCAGTTGTGTATACTGACAGGTTAAAACACAAAAGGTAGGAATGTGTGGAAATAGGACAAACCGGCATGTACCCAATGAAGGGTGTATGCTATATATATATAGACATATCACCTACATGAAACAATTAACAGTGCCTTAATGAATCAGCCTGCAATTACTATAGTATTAGTCCACTAAAGAATAGGTGTTCAAATAGGGAAGGAACCCTCACGCACAAATTGATTATGTATAAAAGCAGTTCCTACACACCTGCATCTGCTATGTACACCCACCAACATCACCCCACACTCACAAAAATTACAATACAAACTGTAATAACATCAAAAATCATTCATTCACTGTAGGACATCTGCAGAAGCCTTAACATACCTTGTCAGAGACACACTAACATGGCCCTATGTGAAATAGTTGCTGTTATACAATGGAATAGCTGCTGATGTTACAGGGTCTGTTTGTACTAATCCCATTTCAGAGGGTTGTGTGTACACAGGGAAGTGTTACCAATTACTGATTAACAGCACAGTATGATACACATATACACCAAACCAAGGATGTCTGGTGAGCACACTGTAAACCACCTAACATTTCATGCATAGCCATACAGCCTTGAGCTGTCTAAATATCCTTGCCAGACTGAAACATCTGCAGAAGTATCAGGTACAAACAAACCCTGCATAAGTAGCAATGTTCTGAAATATAACAGCTGTACTCACATGTAAAACAATATCTTCTAGCCATTACACACAATCCACGGGAGTCATGAAGCTAATATATCTCTGTCTTTCTCATTATAGCTGTTGAAATACATCACAAACAACACATCCAGGCCGTCTTCCTCGAAAGTAAGGCAAAAGGACAATGCCCAAGTGGAGTACTCAGTTATACACCACTGTTGCCATGGTATTGGCTAATGGAGTAGCTGCATAGCTGATGTGCATTTAATTAACTACTTTGGAACACCAATTGGTGGTCAGGATAGCACATGTTACCAATATTTAACTATAACTGGATGGCTTATCACACATTCAAACCATCTGTATATACCAGCAGAATGTTACAAAGAAGATTGAATCACAGTATGAAAAGTATTGAAATAACAGTCAATGATGCCTCGAGCTACTAATAAGGTATGTAGAACACTCACTATGTCAGTGTATGTAGTACCTGTTCTGTAATATTTAAAGTGTACGCAATGCATATAGTGGAAACAGTTATCTTGTAGTGATGTATTGTTAAGCATAGTAACGCTTGCAGTATTTATGTGTGTACTGCTCTAGGTCAAAAGGCAAACACCGCATATACCACAAGGGATGCTATATAAGGGCTTTGAACCCAACTAATCCTCACCAGCCGCTGCCAGTGGCAGGGTTGGTCCAACAAGTATGTGCTATAACAGGGGATAGTATATGTTGATATATTGTAACAGTAGGCATATGTATGGGTGTATTACTGAGAATGACATGTTGAAGGTTGGCCTACTGTGCAATTATGATATGCATTGTGGGATATTGTGCCAATAACTGTGTAATGTACAGTATTGCAGGCAGATATGTATTACAAGTTACATAGCATTGCTGTTATGTTAGGAAAACATTAGTTATATCTATTGGCATTTACAATACACAATAACAGGATACATATGACTTGTAGTCACCCAACAGTTTAACAGCATGATAGCAAAGTACAATGGAAGAGCTAGTTAACTATCCATGCACATAAGGCATGTAATAAGTTCAAAGGTAGGTACTAGGCTGTCTGCCCATGGGTATTTATAAGCCTAGCTAGAGTGTGTTGGCTTCCGTCACCCCCTTAGGTTAGTTCCCTGTGCCTCTGAATGCCAGAGCCATTAATTCCCTGTGCTTCTCTCCAGCAGAGCCACTGCAGTAATCCCCGGGGTACATGTCTGTCTCCCATCCACCCGGCAAGGTTTCTCTTGAAGAATGCTAGTGAGGGGCCCTGCCTGATGTACATTGGAATCATGTTCCAAAGCATGGGGAGTGTCTTGGTCAGGGATCTATCCGTCCAGCATATCCTAGTCATCGTTGTGGTTAGGTGTATATCCCTAGAGCATGTGGCTCTCAGAGGCTTCCATTTGGGTGGAGCATATCCAGCAATATTGGGTTGGACATGGGCCTTGTATGTCAAGCAGAGATCACCTGTGAGTATGCGGTATGCAACCGAGTGCAGCTGGAGTTTCTTTAGTTCAGCTGCATAGGTCATCTGTTTGAGGTCAGTAAACCTCTTGGTGTGGTATTGTTGTGGTCTTCCAAGCTGTTGCAGTTGTCTTGTAAGGTACATCCCAAATGGGGTGTTGTATCCGTCAATGGGTCTAATAAGTCATGTAGAGAGGCACAATGGCCTCCTTTGTTCTGGATGCAAACCCATTAGAGATTAGGGTGGCCACGTAGAAGGATATGTTAACCACCTTGGCATTATGGTTATCGATGGAGAAATTGCTATCTACTGGGGTTCCCAGATCCCTTATCACTTTTCTGTATGTAGGGGACTAGCACCTATGTGGTAGTCCACAGGTAATTGGTTTTATCCATAGGGGATGACAATGAAATTTGTGGCATTCAGTTTGAAGCCATGATATTGACACCAGGTATATGTCTCAGTGAGACCCCTTCCGGAGGGTGTCTGTATCAGCTGGGGAAACAATTATGGCCCCTAGTTTGCAGTCGTCTGCAAACCTTTTCAACCAAAGCCCTCCTGTGCTTGCCTGTACCTCAGAGAAGTATATACTGAACATGAGGGGTCCTAGGACTGAGCCCTGGGCGATTCCACTTGTAATTGGTCTACAGTCAGACCTAGGGTATGCAACTCCCACTGTGTGTGTTCTGTCCGTGAGTCACTTTGCAAACTATCTCATGACGTAGGGATTAATGTTCAAGTGGATGGGTATGTCAATAATACCAGAATGGGGAATGATGTTGAAAGCCTTTGAGAGATCAAGGTAGGCTGTGTGAACCTCCTTACCCTCATCTAATGCCTTGGTAACTGTCTCAAAGATGTCCACCAGGTTTAGGAGGCATGGGCTGCCCTTAACCAAGGGCAAACTGGGAGGGGTCAAAGGTTTGGAGGTACCCAATGTCTCTGTGACTGAGATCCATGATGATATGCTCCATAGCCTTGCAGACCAGGCTAGTCAGGCCTATAGGGCAATAGGTCCGTGGTCTGTTGTGGTGCCATCTTTGTGGAGTGGGATAACTGTTGCTGTGTGCCATTCAGGGGGCACAAAGCCTGATGCAAAGCTATTACTAAACATGGTGCATAGGTGGGGAGCCAGTACATTCTGAAGTTTGTGTAAAACACAGCCTGGGATGTTGTCCGGTCCCATGGATGCTGTGATATTGGCTTTAGAGTGTGCAGCTTTTACCTGCATAGTTGTGATTACAGGGACTCTTCACTCTTTCTTTATAGATATGGGCCCTTTAGGGGGTGAGAGGGGGGAAAGGTAGCACTGAACCTATCTGCCAGGATGTAGGCAATATCAGTTGGTTCTGTAATGTTCATGCCTTGTGTGCTGTAACTCAGAGCAGATCTGGGTGTTGACATTGAGATATTTGACATAGCTATAGAATGCTTTGTGGTTGTCATTGGAATTAGTGGCAGTTTTGTTTCCATAGCTAGCTTTGGAGGATCTTATAAGGGATCTCATCTTCTTACTGAGGCAGACCAGGGAGCTCCTCCACGCATTGGGATTGTACTCTCTTTTGCAATAGTGTCTTTCTTCTGTTGTACAGTTTGTTTTTGGCAGGGGACCACCAGATTGGCTTCCTTAATTAGGAGTATAGCATCTTGGTTCTGTTTGCAATAACATGATCCATGCACTCGTGTAAGTGCTTATAGAGTGCATTTGTGTAGGATTCAGCAGTTGTAACTGTATTGTCCATCTGCATGGGTGTCAGGAAGTTCACCACGTCTGTCTTAAGAAGCATGAAGTTGGCTTTGTAGACATATTATACTCTGTTTCCTTTAATGGGGGGTGGGGGTGGGATCTGGATATCAAGGGTGTGTAGATTAAGTTTGGATCGGACCAACGAGGAGATGACTTCAGGTGTGGAACACTGGTCACTCATGTTGGTAATGCCTAGGACTAGGAAATTGTTGCCCCTGGTGGGTGTGTGGATAAGTTGATCTAGGGCATTGGTGTTTATGAATTCCAGAAAGCGTTGAGCTAATGAGTAGGTACATGAGTAGTTTTCCCAGTTAATGGTGGGGTAGATTCAGTGAGATTATGTGATGAGTGTGGTGTGGTGCGAATGTTTACCTTCTCCACATGACTGTCAGGGTCAGTCTTGGTTGGAGAGAGCTTTAACTCCAGTTAGGCTAGATAAGTGCATCTCTCACAGGTTGTAGTGTTGGGTGGTAGGTGGAGAGGGTTGTCTGTGTACATGAGGCAATGTCTACATTGCCTTAAGATGTCCAAATTCATCAGATAAACAGGAGAAAACACTGGCAGCTGACCCTTGGACATGCCTGAATATAAAACTAATTTCCCCTAGATAACTGAGGCAAGTGAGTACAAGAGCTATTTTACTCTAAGCAAGTGAGAAAAGTACATACAAAACCTGTTTACCTCTAGGTAATGGGGAAGATTGAGTACTATAGTAATTAGTAGCTTACGTAGTGCTTACAAGTTCTGAACAAGTGTTGAGCATGAATAAGCAATCTAGATAGGGTCTTGGATAACATAAACACACTGTCCCCCCTAACAGGTACACAATCATATATCCATGTACACTACAGAGCTCCTGCACCCACAACTATGCAGGCACAAGCTGCACTCAGGTTGCATGGGACATGTCCACATCCCAGGTTGCACCATACACACATGGCAAAACAAGTTGCTCTCCACATACACATCATGTAAAACATAGCTTCATGTCAGGCTGTGTACACACTGTATGGTGCACACCAACAGGTATCACAACCCACAAAGGGGGAGACACCACTGATAACGGGAAGTACTGCACTACTACCCTGCTGAGTCTGGTCTGAAAGACCATGAACCTTGATCAAATTATTTGATGTCAGCAGTACAGATGTAGATGACAGCAAAGTTGATTTCACACTGTATATCATAACCGTGCCAGGTCATAGGACATCATCACCCATAATGTGTTCCACCTACACTCAGTATACTAGATGTACATTCCTATGTCACAGGAGTGTTTTACAATGGGACTGCTGGCAGAACCAACACTACAGAAGGTGTCTGAATAATACATGCACATCACACCAGTGCCAGCCACAGTAAGACAGGGTTAATTAATTGTACTGCCCCTCATTGTAGTCCATAACACACAGACTAACAGAAGGCATCTGCCTATTAAAGTATGTGAATGACTATGACCTAGGAACAATAGCTGACTCAGAGTGTTGTGGACAACATACAGAAGGGGCTTTGTCGGTGAGGTGTGTGACATATGGCCACAATCTAATAGCTACATATTGCATTGTCACCCCTATGTTAATAACCCTGTACCCATGAACTACCACCTAGGCAGCGGTCAACATAATGGACACTGTGTTTAAGGGATGCAGCTGGGCAGTTGTTTTTCCTGTGATAGTTACATCACCACACCTGTCAGGTACTCGTATGTGGCAACCCTAATCATGACAGGGTGCCATCCATGAATATAGAATTCATTGTCCAGTCATACACAACACTCAAGTGACCCATATCAGATCACATATTTCCTTTAAGGGATATTGGCCATGTTCCGATGGCCTAAACCAGCCTTCCCATTCCACATCTCCACTACATAGCATGATGCCTACCCTGAATAAATCCATGTCCAACCCAGTGATGTTGGACATGTTACACGTACACATCCTGATCTCAAACACATACTTCATGGACATCCACCTTCCTAGTACTAGGATCACAACATGCTGGGCAGATCCTTGTCCCATACACTTTACATAGACCTGCCATACTATGCATTCCTGTCCAGCAAAGCTGCACATTGCCCCCTCTCAGACATGGTGTGATGACCGCATGATAAATGTATCATTAACTCTGTGAATCAGTTATGTGGCACTGCTCCACCTGGCCCCAGAGACCCGCCTGTTGGCTACAGCAAGGTAACCTTTCATCCTAGATTCTTACATGGCCCAGGACATATAGCCTACTAGTTGACTTTGACTGTACATGCTATAGTTGATATCCATCCCTGCAAATACCATCTGGCTAGCTAGTGTCCCATGTGTATCACATGTGCAACACAGGTGATACATGGCAGGATGTTGAATTGCTGTACAGTGACATGTAGATGTATATGGAAAATCACTTACATGTAAAACCTTCCATGAGCAAGTCTCCAGGGTCAAAGGTCATGTCTGTTAAGGCATTGTAAGTCTTTATATGTGACATATACACAGCATCAAGGTTGACTGCATTAATGTGGACACATCCAGTCATGTGCTGATAGGTAGGAACACCATTACAGGCAAACAGACATGCCCACATCAAGACAGCATTCACATGGAGTATGAGCAATGTAATCAGGTGACACACACACATATATGGTGATAATATCCACTCACCATTGAGTGTCACATGTTTGTGACACAAACATGTCAGTGGTGTCAGTGTCATGTAGATTTGCAAAGACAACTATTTAATCATAATACATGCGATACACATGCATATTCAGCTGTAGCTCTGTATGTCTCTGTGAGTTACTGTGACCTGTCTCCATCATTATGTCTTCCAGGTATGCCGTGTGTAAGGCTACCCCCTTATACCCGCTTGGAGGATGAGGCCTTCATCCTATACCTACATGACAATCATGATATCCTGTTCAGCCATGTGCCACAGGATACACAGCAGCGGGATGCCCTGTGGATGGAAACTTCTCAGGAGGGTTAATGATGTGGGTGGCCACAATCACACATGCCAGCAGGTGCACAGACACTCTACAGACCTCATTAGATGGGCGAAACAGCGTGCAAATGTTATCGCCAGGGAACAAGGTGCAGCAGGTGGTGGGCCACCAACCCAGCCCCCACTCACACGTACCGAGGCTAACCTGGGAACACCTGCAGAACAACATCCACAAGCCCTAGCCAATATGGTGGAGGTGGGTGTCTCTCAATCACTGAGCCTGGAGTTGCCTGGTAAGTCACTACTGCACCTATAACAACTATATTCCATATAGTTGCATGTGTCACTGTACAATATGTAATGTAACATCATATGCCAGGCATGTATACACACATGCCGCATACTATAGTATGCTACTCTGTGTATGCACACATGTGCATACACCATAGTATAGTCTATTCTATTGGTGTATGTGTTAACATGCACATTGCCCCCTGTAACTATCATACAGGTGTTGATAATGCTCATACTGCTGTGTTACTCCTATTTAGGTACCTTTGGCATTCAGCTGTGATAGCAGCCCGTTGCAGGTGAGACTGTTATTATTTATCTGGCATCTTAATGCACAGATCTATCTGCCATGTGGCCATTTACCACATGTACACATAATGTATGGTCCTGTTACAATATATAGGTTGGACCTGTAATGCGTCACAATGGCTACCCATGGGCAACACTTGCAAACTATGTGAAACACCGACATGAAACCTCACAAACTGTCATTGCCAGGTATGTGGACAGCTGTGCATACAATGGTGGAGGTGCTGTTCTCTGTAGGGACATGTAGTACAGATCAGAACTACACATGTGGGGAATACAAACAGTACTACACAGTGGGCTGGAGTATGGTCAGCCCACAGGATTCACTGGTGTGGATCATAGCCCTGCTATGAATGTCACACAATGTGATGTGCTATCTTGACATGTCCGTGACATCTAGTGGCCTGGCTGCAACACTGCCTAACTATCCTGAAGAACATATCCCACATACCAAGCATACCACCCTTTGTCTGCATAACCCTGTCATCAGTGGAGCATATGACATCTATGGGTTTATGTCATATGGAACAACACAGACATGTGAAATAGACACTCGTCACAATAATTTGGCCAACACATGTACACACATGGCCATGGAGGATGGCCAGAGACATGAAGCAACACACACAGTAAACGTGATGTGCTTGTATGTACACCCTGCCATACATTGGCTACACATGGTCATACTATGGCCTTTGTGTAATGGTTATATTGCAGATGTGGAACACTAGACATCCTATAGGCCTGTGCACATCTTGTGTAGGCGTGACATCAGTCCACCACATAATATGTGTTGAACCTCTTGAGTGTGTCACAACATGACAGCAATAACCTGTACAGTGTCCACATCAGCTCACAGATACAGTACATTCCCCTTGCTGGTGTCGGACATCAATGTCATCCTTGCTCCCCGTGTGTGTGTGTGTGTGTGTGTGTGTGTGTGTGTGTGTGTGTGTGTGTGTGTGTGTGTGTGTGTGTGTGGTACACAGATGTCATGTGGGACATGGTGTACCGACGAGTTCACCATGTCTTGCCATAATTGCCAGGCAGCAGCAATATGGTTGCAGATGTGCAGGGGTGTCATCCATATACACTTCAGTGACCTGAGTCACACATTCCACATTATGGTTTAGTATGTATACACCTCAGTGACATGGGTCGCATTCCACAGTATATATGTATTGTATCTGAACACAGTCATGGCTATGAACTGTGTCTGTAACTCACACTATATAGCAATAGAGATGCCTCATGATTCCATGCAATGGGCATGCACATCAGCTAAATGTGCAGTATATCTGTAGGGCAGACAGACAACACTGCATTGGGACACCATTACCCCATTGTATATTTGACAGGACACCATTGTGTTAAACATGTATGCATGTCATTGCACACGTCAGCAGATCACATCATACTACATGTGATTGTCAAAGACATATGCCACACATCAGGCAGGTGTACTGTTAACCTGTGCTGGTCTACATGGTGTAACACATGGATGTATGCTAACTACTACTATGATTGTGTAGTTTGCATGCCTTCTGCTATGACACATGCATGCTGTTGTGTGGAACCCAGGGATGTATGATAACTACCACTATTATTGTCTGTGCTGCATGCCGTCTGCCATATCACATGCATGTTGCATGCCTTCTGTCATATCACATGCATGTTGGGTGCCATAGTGTGTGTGTCTGTGTGTGTGTGTGTGTGTGTGTGTGTGTGTGTGTGTGTGTGTGTGTGTGTGTGTGTGTGTGTGTGTGCGTGTGTGCGTGTGTGTGTCTGTGTGTGTGTTGCACAGATTGTAATGTACAGTTCTTGTCTGCCCCTCACAGGTGATGTAGGTGCGTTGCCCTCCTGCGGTCCATCTGATGTCAGTGTCCCCACAGACTCTAGCAGTGATGATGAAAATATGACTGAGGCACAGGCAGGGTTTTCAGGGGCTGAATCTGTGCCATTGGTTGCCATTCCACTGATTTCCTGCTTATCCCCGTACACAGATCCCATGCCTACACATACTCCATCACCAGTGGCCATAAAGGAAGGACAGTTGGCGTGTGATAGCTTGGAACAGGAAAGTGTGGGGCTATGGACGGTGTGCCCACACACCATGGTGTCAGCCAACTGACTGGTGATGCCCCACACATGCACGTGGCCAGTGCTGCTCATAGGAGGACCTCTGGCCAACATGCACCTGCAAGACAGAGCGCAGCAGTTGGTGTCACCAGACGAATGTTTCAGGCTGTAATGGAGGCACAGGCACATGCTGAATGGCACAACAGAGAAGATCAGAGGCTTCAGAGGGCTGTTGTCCATTCTTTAAACAACAACATCCAGGCAATGGTAAATGCTCAACAGCAGATTGCTGAAGCTTTGGATAGACGATTGGGTGACATGGTTGGAGTCCTTGACTGTGGCATGACAATCTGCGAGCATGAGCTGTCTGTGTTGGAACATCTGGTAGGAGTGAGGCATCGGGCACATGGACGTTGGCCTGCTACATCACCTGTTTCAGGTCTACATGAATGAGCTACCAAATATACCTGCTCCCATAGTGGCAGTAGCAGCAGCAGTGCAGCTGGTGCTGTGCTGTCCACACCACGACACAGCAGGCCACGTGCACATGGCCCTGGATGGTCCCAACAGGGGCATGGTTCCAGTGGACAAATGTAATCAGACAGTACCCAATCTGCACCTCTGCCTGGTAGTGCCCGTGCAACCCCTGGCAGGCACAGGTCACATGGCCATGGCAGGACACTGTGAACTGTAAAACCTGGACTGTACAGTCCACAGCTGTCAATAATACCCCTGTGTAGGCCAGACACATGCCAGAACTGTGTGCATACATACACGCACACACCGGAAACATATGTAGGGCACCGCAACACACACATGCCCAATTAGATCAAAGGCCCTAACCCACACACATGATATCATCCAATGGTGCAGCCTAGGCCTCTGGCAAACATTAACACCCTGTGCATATGATGATGCCTGTGTCGCATCCCTGGCATCCACACCATCGGTGCAGGGACATGCTCGAATGGTCTGATGCACAGGGTGAACAGACTAGGAAGATAAGTGTAGTTTACAATTGTTGAGTACTGTTGACAGGCAGCAGACATACCATGTACTACAGGTGTACAATGTATTTCGTATTGTTAACAGTATGTGTCTTGTGTAACAACAGTAACTGCATGTTGGTCATTATGTTCTGCTTTCCTCCTTCAGGTCTAATTGCATGTGCCAGTGGATGTCAGTGTTTGCTGCTAGTGTCCCATATGTCAATGTGGACTATTCACGGCTATGAATGAATATACCAGCATGCACCTTGTAGCTGCCACATCACAGTGAGAATGTCCCATGTTCCAAACATGTCTACTGATCCAAGAGCATGATAGCTGTGTATTAAGCTACTGTGGCTACAGACGTGACATCCATACCGGGTGATATCACAGGTACAGTTACATGGAGTGGTGAGGTAAGAGAGCTGTCTAGCTAGTTACAAGGGTAGAGGCCAGTGGGAAGTGTGATGCCTCATTGGGAAGCAGTAATACACATTCCCATGACGGGATGCCAACACACAACTGCACCCACACACTCAGGTACTGACGCACATATATTCAGTGACACAGTAACACACCCACACACTCACAAATTCACAGACACAGTAACACTCACTCACACACAGTTGCTACTGTTGAGGTGAGGACCCCTGCTTAGGTGCAAATCATCATTACAGTACTGTGCAACTACATGACGCGCCACAGAGAATACACATGTACAGGTAGTCAGTATGGCCTAAGATCGGGGACATCAACACGGATAGCAGATTGCATCACCTGGATTGGGGGAGGGGTCTTATCAGTTCAGTATGGTAACATACATCCTCACTCCAGGGACCAGACAGCCATAAATACACACACACACACACACACACACACACACACACACACACACACACACACACACACACACACACACACACACACACACACACACACACACACACACACACACACACACACATACACACACTGTGGCATTCACTATTGAATACACGTATGTCACGCACATACAGATACCTCACATGTGTGAGATACATGCCCCTGCCTATGTCCTGCTTTCTACATTGCAGTCTGTACAGATATCTACACTAGTGTACAGGAGAGTGAGTAACAATTGAGATGTATTCCCCACCATACGTGACATATATGGACACACACGCAACCACGCATGCCAGTACTGTGAATCAAACACCTGCCTAGCTCATGATATGTATGACAGACTTAAAGTAGTATTGCATGTGTTACAAAGTGTACTGATGCTTCCTTTGGCAACAGTGCTGATATATGCACATGGGAGGTCTTAACTGTTACAGGTGTCAAGTGATTTACCTTCAGTGTCACCCTGACCGCTGTCTATGTTGTGTGTTATGCTCTTCAGTTAATGAAACCATTGCTTACCAAACAAATGTCCATCTGCAAAGATGCCCCACCACTTAGTTATTTCCACACATCTGTCCATACCTGAGGTACATCTTTCCATACATTCAGCATATCACCATATACAGTTTGCAATGTTGAGGCTGCATTGCAACTGCATGATGTACTAAGATACACGTCACCTGCATACATCAGCAACTGCACATGCATGGCATCTGAATGCACACCAGTACATGTACATGTGTGTAGGTCCTACAATCCTGTTATTTGGGCATGTTTGTAGGCATTGCAATTGGTGGATATGTGCAATGACATACATGACACATGGACTGTTGTATGATATGATAGGTGCAATGGGTGACCGTTACAGAGGGAATGTTACCTCTGTCAACATTGATATCACACCTTATGTACTGTTAGCATTCAGCAAACATGGGCCTACATTCCATGTGCATGTGAGTAATGGCTGTAGCCACCTGTCTGCACCAAGGACAGCAACAGCTATGCTATTTACATGTATGTTGTGTGTGTGTGGCATGTACATATATAGGGCAGGTACATGTATGTCATATCCAAGCATGAGGATGTTTACTGGTGTACAGCAGTAGTCATCTGCTAATGCTGTATATAACCGAGGGCCCCTAGTATGTGTACAACTGACCTGGTTGCAGACAGTGGTATCATTGCATTGCGTAACACATGATGCAACTGTGTCAGTACATGGGTACTCTGCATAGTTGATGTAGAGCTTGGTACAGTCCACTGATCAAGGGTCACATGGTGGTGTACTCTTATATGTCCTACAACATGTATGGATGTGTGTTGGTGGTCCGAGGGCATGGTGGTGTCTCAGGTTTACATCCTAGAATGCAGCATTTGACACTGTGTCTTGCACCTGACTCATCTGTGATGTATTTTGTGGGAGTACCGGTCAGTACATGTGAGTGGCCTCTATGTATGTGGGGACATCACCACCTGGAGTGGTCCCTACCTGTGTTATGGACCACATTTCTGGTTCTGAGGTATATGGTGGTAGTGCTATTGTGCACTACAGAGCATTCAGCCAGGTGTTCCTCACTGCACAGATGTCAGTACTCCCCATTGTTGGATCTACAGTGAGCAGCTGTGAGTATGGACACTACACATTTAGCACTGGTTAGCATAAGCATAAAATGCAGTTGTCCTCTAAGTGTCAGGTTGTTGTCCTCTGTTTAGGACATTTGCATTGGAATGGCACTATATGGGCGAATGTGACTTAGGTATTATCCCCACTCCCTTGAATCATGGATGCATGTGATATGCATCAAAGGCCTGTCTACTGTCAGTCATGTCATTCCAGAATGACAAACACTGGACGACCTCGTAATTACAGCAGGACATTGGCTCATTGTGTTGGTCAAGCAGTTGCCACTCCTAGCAAGGCTCATTGTGTTGGTCAGACAGTTGCCACTCCTAGCAAGACATCACTGCGAGTGGTGGTATTGTGCTTGATATAGGATGGTACATCTAAGGTGACGGACAGCAGCAGACATTGTGTATATGACTGGTGTCAGATATATGTGGAGCAGCGTTCTTGTTAACAATGACAACTACTAACACCAGAGTCCATTACAATGTGTTCTTTACGTCTAACTGTAATAGCATGGCCACTGTGGCCTTCCATGTTTAGAAGCAGAGAGCATCTCAGACAGCCCTCTGCTACTAAGTGTATGAGCATGCCCAGAATAACCTTGTGTAGATGGACACATAGTGCATTCCGAACAGCCCTGTGCTACTAAGTGTGTGAGCATGCCCAGTGGCACCTTGTGTCAGTTATGTGCCTCTATGTGTATGGGCATGGCCATTGTAACCCTGTATAGTGATAGTCATCCATTCCACAGATGGGCATACTCCAGGTTAGGATGGATTCCTACTTTAAACACACAGGTTCACAGGCATGTACATCTGAACTGCCAGCATCCCTGTTGATGTCCGCATACCTAGAAGGTCATAATGACAGCCTTGAAATGTGTAGTCTGTGTGGTGTTACTCGTAACTATGTAGTATTGTAATAGTGATCTGTAGATAGGCAGGTGTTCCGTTCCCACCACTGGTGTGTGTGTGTGTGTGTGTGTGTGTGTGTGTGTGTGTGTGTGTGTGTGTGTGTGTGTGTGTGTGTGTGTGTGTGTTTGTCCCCGTCTGCCTGAGGACTGAATAATGCTTTTAGACTGCTCACACTCCATACAATTCCTATACCCACCTTTGACAAGGCTGATGATGTCACCCACCTACAAATACCTGGAGTGCTGAGTCCCAGTAATCTCGATAGTGGTTCTGTAACTGCATAATGCTGTAGTGTAATAAAGCAGTTAGGTTGGTGTTCTAATCCCAGACATGCCAGGTGTGTGTGTGTGTGTGTGTGTGTGTGCGTGTGTGTGTGTGTGTGTGTGTGTGTGTGTGTGTGTTTGCCTGCGTGAGACAAGTATAGTGCTTTGTAGTGTATGCACTCTCTTTACAAATCACATGACCATCCTTGTCAATCCTGTTGTTGTCACCCACCTAGGTCTACACCTGTAGGTGTACTGTAACCCAGTATTTGCCATAGCACGTGCCCAAAAAGCATATTGCTGCAATGTGATACAGTAGGTAGGGGTTTGTATGCAGGACATGGCAAGTGTGTGTTTGTCTGTCAGAGCCTGCATAGATGTGGCTGTGAGTGTCTTACCATTGGACATGTTGGGGAGCGGATTTTTTAGTTTTCCTATATGGTGTCCATCTTATGACACATTGGCCATCTCATGAGAAGTACAGCTGTCAGTCAGCCACGTGATTGTGCTGGCAAGCCATACCCCTACATCTGGCAAAAGGCCTGGTGAACAATATATGCAACC
Source organism: Protopterus annectens (assembly GCF_019279795.1). Lineage (NCBI taxonomy): Eukaryota > Metazoa > Chordata > Ceratodontiformes > Protopteridae > Protopterus > Protopterus annectens. The sequence continues at coordinate 1,653,276,248 of NC_056737.1, read as the reverse complement.
CTACTAGTACCCGGTATGTGTCCTGCACCCATGTGCCATGCACAAACACAGGTGCCTAGGATATCCCACTATGTTGCTAGTACCATGCACATTGATGACAGATAGTAGGCATGGTGTGAATGCAGTGGTCTGCAGAGGACATGGCAACCTGTACAGCGGTACAATAAGCACATATTTGCGGACATTGTGCCTTCACTATGTTCCCCACTGGATGCCTGCAACATATGTGGTGCCATCAAATGTGATCCACAGACACCATACAATGCCGTACACATGTGCCCTGTATGGACCAATGCCACTGACACCAGGGAATACCTGTATCATACTATCAATGGAAGTGCAGGGTCGACCTGCTCACTATAAGCAGCTTTTGCCACACCAGGACAGTATTGGCATATCGCGGGATAACGGTCTGTGTACATAACATGTGCCTGCCAAACCAGGTACACCTGTACATGTCACTGTACAGTATTGTGGGACATGCAAATCCCAGGCGATATCCATGTCAAGGACTATCAAACACAGACATGGCATGCATTGCAAACCTATGGCCATACACATTGGTAACCAGGATGTCAGGGCAGATCATGCAGTAGCCATCTGTGTAGGACATTGCAGACACTACACCCCTGCACTGCACACCATTATCGATTGAAGCAATGCCAAGGATTACCCCTCACCCAGCCTTGTACAGCCATCTTGCACAGCCAATCACTACACACCCATGCAGCAATGCATACATGCATGTCAGTACTGGCACCTTTTGTCTGTGTGTGGGTTATGATGCTCCCAACAACAGTCACTCCCAGTATAACCCTTATTGGCATACCAACAGATGTCAAACACTTTTACATGCCCTAGCCGATAGAACCTCCAGATATCCCCTGTGGTGCATGTAGTCATGTGCATTACTGCAGTGTGGCAAATGAAGTAGGTTGTGTATTTGTGGCCCTGGCAATGAGTGTCATTGCGAGTCCATTAGAGAGTGTGGTTGTGGTGACAATGGCATCTGTTCACATGGACAGGCATGTGTGCCACACCTAATGTATGTCTACTATATCTCTGTTTCAGACATATGTTCTTACAGCACAGCAACATGTCGGCTTTGTGGCACATGTAGTAATGTCATGCACATGTAATAGTAATGACTAGTCAGTCAGGGGTTTGACCCCTGTACTGTTAGGCGTATGGCAGATGATGCTTAGGGTTAGGTCTCCAAGCCCTTCTCTGGTGTACTTTTCCTGTCCCACCCACACACTCTCTGGTGGATGTGGAGGTGTACACCTGCTCAGCAGCAGCATGTGTATTGTAAGTGATGGACATGGTCAGGTGATGGCCTCTGCACCTATTGCAGTCCTCCTCTAGCTGATTGCATATGGAACAGCTGTGATGGTGTTCCCATAGCCATTCACATGATAAACACAGTACATTATCTAGGAAAAACATGTTGACATTTGGCCATGACAGTCGATGTGAGTGGTACCTGGATGTGGTGTTCTGAAACAGCATCACAGATGATATCTGGATCTACCTCAAACATCATACACAGTGGGAAATAGCCTAAAGACAGGAGGGTGATGTGTCACACATGACTACAGCATGTAAGTGTAGCTATGTTGCATTGAGACTACTGCCTGTTTAACATGTGTGTGGTAATGGCTATTCTGCATGTTTTAATACAGGCATGACAGTACTCTGTTCATGAGGGACCCTCATCTGTAGGGCCATCTGTGAACTGATCAGTGTGTGGAACCATTTGTTTCCTGTGTTACACACTGAACACACATCTGTGCACAGCAGGAGCATAGTGTGAGGATTGCAGACAGTACATGATGATAGGGATGTGTTACTGCCATCGCATCCCTGACTGGACATATGTCACATGAAACAGTGGTATGACAGACACTGTCTGGGGTTCCCAGTGACAAGCCAATAATGGGCAACTGTTCATAGCTGTGGTCACACGTCTACTACACATTGTACAGATGGCATGCAGTATATATGCATGTGTTGTGCTTCCTCTGCAAATGTATCCCATCTGTTGTGTTGGGTTGATGGTGATATCTATGCATACTGTTGTAGGTAATCCTGTATGCTGTTGTCTATCACTAAGCCATATGTGGGTTAAACTGCAACACCATAGGCTGAATGGGTTGGGAGGTCCCGGCAGAACCTCCTGTCTCATTTCAGCTGACCATGGCACCGGGCACCAGCACAACTGGGGCCCAGACTTGGAAATCAACTTCTGTTGGCTCTGCACCACCTTCTGGTGGCACCACCACTGATGATGGGGCATGTCCACACTGGGAGCAGGACCAGACAGGTACATGTCTGCTGTCGTTTGTTCCCAGACTTGTTGTGTTGGGGGCTCACTATGGGGTTCTGAAGCCAGATACGGAAGCTCAAGGGTGGAGTGTCACATTTACAGGGTGATGCTGCCTCTCCTGGACAGCCCCCAGCACAGCCTCCTTTGCAGCTGTTTAAGTGCAGTGGTGGCTGCCAGTTCCCATGGGCTTGTGAATGCCAAACATCCATCCCTGTCTGAGATGTATACCCCCGCATGTGTCATATACCAACCCTGTATGCTGTCTTGTCTGTGATCCTACCCTACCTATCCTCCACAGCCATACCTACACTCCTTCCCCCACATCCAACCATCACCCTACGGAAACATAAGACCAATTGGCTCCTAGGACAACATCTGCCCTATACATAGCTGTCCATTTCACACATGCACCCACTGGACACATGTACCCTTGTAATATGCATCACAACATACTCCTGTTATCCTCACCCCTGTCCCTCAGGTGCACGATCCTGGTATACACATCACTCCTAAATGATTCAGGTACACATGATGAGGATGACCCCATTGTACACACAACACTACCTATACTGATGTATACAGCCAATGTACAACTGTTTGTATGTATGAATGACACGTCTGTCTGATGGAGTCCTGAGATTACATAGAACAACACCACTACATAATAGAGGTGTCGCTGGTGTTTCCCGTTTCATTCATTTGTAATGCTTTGTTGCCACATGGTATGTTCCTGATATATCTCTATATATGTATGTACCTATATGCTGGACATAACCACTCACATATACATCTACATGATGGGATACATTCCTATACTGTTGAATGACTGCGCTGTATGATATGTTTGTGGTACTGTCTGTTGTCTGTGTATCTGCCATGGCGTATTGGTAAATCACATTAGCTGTGTGTGCAGGGTCCTGGTTCCGAGCCTTGCAAAGGATGTTTGTTTGGTCACAGGGTAGAACAAGGCCATTCGATACAGAGGGAGTAAGGCACATTAAAGCAGTTGCGAGCGGGAGTGCATGGGTTTGCATGGTGTTAAGCAATGCTAACCTCTGGTTACAGCTTCTTACACTCGTTTAGCCTCTACATTGCTTTACCAGTGCAATACTCGCATACTGGTAGCCAAAAAGGCTTACATTCGCTCTCCCCCGCACTTGCAAATGCACCAACATTGGTGCTTGCATCTGACACTCACACCCCTGGGTGGGAGCGAGGACCACAATATTACCTTGTGATGCATATTACATCTTGGATTACATGCCTACAGTATCGGGAATGGCTGCCCATTAGGCGAAGGCATGCCATTCGACTGTACAGAACTGGCGGCCTGTCCAGTGATTTATTCATATTATTTGTGTGCTCTTCTTACAATCTGCTCCCGTCTGGCTGATACATGGGAACCAAGACTCTTCAATAGAGACAAGTAATTGGGTTTTGGGACCCACATCCATTGGCCGAGTCATGCTACCGCATACCTATTATATGGTTGCCACCTTTTCAATTGCCCAAGGTGGGACTTTTATGTAGAAACGTCCAATTTTGCAGGGCAAAACATACCCACAGCCAGTACAAAGGAAAAAACTTCACTGTTTTGCCTAAATAAAAGCTTATTCTTATAGCATTATAGTTGCTTATTCTGTTTCTTATAACATTTAGGTGTTTCAGATACAAAATAATTGTTTTATACAACTACTACAGGCAGTACAGGAAATCTTTGTCCTAAAATCTCAGGACATTTGCCATATTTTCAATTATTTTGCAGGACACAGCTGCCCAAAATGGACTGTCCCCTCGCAAAGGTGGACAGGTGGTAACCCTAGCCTATTACATCATCTTTCTAAGGTAGTCAGCGGAATATGTGCTTTCTGTCACTATCAGACCTCTCATACGAATGGGGAAGACTGAACACTGAATCAGGGACACTGCATAACAACATCAGAGACACATTTAGAAGTTTGGTGCTATTAACATGACACATTGACAGATCCAGAGCATATGTAGTCATACACATTGTCTGTGGTACATGCTGTTTATAACTCTTACATGTTGTCATCATTCATTACGTGTATTCCACCACCTTTCCTTATAATATCACTAGTTCTAGCAGGGTTTAGGTGGGACAGAGTTAGATTCTGAGTCATAATCATGGATGTCCGTGGTAATCGGGGACAGTTCTATGATATGTGTTCCCCCAATGGTTTACGGACTATCCAGTGGATGTGCTGTTAGGGTTTGGGAGGTATGGGCGTCTGCTATGCCCACATCAGAATATTACTTACATCCATGGGGCAGCCCTAATATGGCTCTGCCAGCCAACACCTGCATGCCTAAGCCCATAATCGCATACCCATAGTTCCAGTAAAACAAATTGCTCCACGGCTACAAAGGTGGCACTGGAAATCCAGAGGCAAAAAAGTCCAAAACAAATGCTGGTTCTCCTTCTTCCACACAAGTAGAAAATAAAAGGCTGCCAGTAGAGTAAAAAAACCTTTGCTTTATTGTAG